>NW_005871069.1:11174764-11197875 GCF_000147115.1 Myotis lucifugus
GAGAGAAGAGAGGCAAAGGCTGATCAACAGCTGCCACGGTGGCTGCAGATCAGACCCTGCTTCTCTCTCCGGGACTCTCTCCAGGCCTGATCCGCAGCCCCCTCGGCAGTCAGTGCTGGGTCACCGCAGCGACCCAGTACTGACTGCAGGACTGACTTCCGGTGTTCAGTCATCCATTTGGTCATTTTGGACATTTTGGATCCTGGCTCTTTATATATAGATAATTGCTATATAACATTGTGTAAGTTTAAGGAACAATGTATGTATAGATTGCCAAATGATCACAGCAATAAGGTTATTTAACATATCCATCACCTCATAGTTATAATTTGTGTGTGTATGCTGAGAACTTATAAGATCTACTCTCTTAGCAACTTTCAAATATACACCACAGTATTGTTGACCACCTCCACCCCCTGTTTCTGGCAACAACCAATCTGTTCTCTATTACTATGAGAGTGATCAATTTCTGAATGCTGGGCTGGATGGGATTGAATTTGACTTGACTCTATTGGTCAAGTTCATTCATTTATTCACTCTTGCATTCATTAATTTGCTCATTAACTCCTTCCTTGAGCAAATAATTTTCAATACACATAGTTCTTCCTCTAAGGGGGCTTACATTTCATTGTGATAGCCACACATTTAATAGCTCATTTATAATTTATCATCTTATTAATATCTTGGTTTATTTTTAAGAGAGTAGCATGCACACATGCACACTTCTGCTAGCTGCAAGCATTGAAGGGGGATTGTATTTCATGAGAGAGATCCCAAGTTCAACTTTAGAAATGTTGAGATGAGACTATTGGGTATAAAGATTTGGATCCCAATGAGGGGTTTGTTTGGGAGACAGACTTGAAAGCAGACACAGTATTGTGCATGAAGTGGAAGAGGGCCCACAGTAGAGGCTGAGGAACTCCAACCTTTGAATATGAGAAAGAGACAAGGAGGCAGCAGGGACTTCCAAAAATCAATCAACAGAGACATGAGTGAGAATGAAGTAGAATGTTGCAGGAGTCAAGAGAAGAATGTGTTTCCAGAAGGGAATAATGAATAGGGCTGAATGTTGCCACGAGGGAATTTCATTCTGTGTCACTACAAGAGTGGGGCTGTAGCAAGACTGGAATTAGTAGAGAGCCCATGGAAAATGAAGAAATTGTGCAATATGCAACATACTCAAACTGTCTGAGAAGTTAGGCTATGAGGGAGCCAGAACTGTCTCCAGACAAAGAGAAAGGGTTGCAGTGAGACTTGAGTTTCTCATAGCAACATCAGAGGAAGCTGGAAGAAGCTCACATTTCCTGGGGGATCACCAACAGGGTGCCAGAATGATTATTTGTTCTGTCAAGATTAATGGCATGTGGTGGTGAGTCTGACTCTGGGTGGAATTATAAGGGCCTTGGAGGGTCTGTGGATCCATAGGCTTTTGGTGGTGCCTAAGGGATGGTTTTCCCCTCTTGTCCCATATATAAAATTTACTATTGTAACAGCCTTTACTGAGAAATGCAAAGATAAATCAGACATGATTTCCACCCTCGGGGAGGAGAGACAAGTCACCTACATAAGCAGAACACATGATAGCAAGTGCTAAGTGTCCCAGCAGAGGTACAGGTCAAGTGCATGGTGTCCACAGGAGAAGCAGCTCTCCTTATCTTGGGATTCAGAAGGGCGTCTGAGAGAAGAGGGCAGAGCTGCTGAACCTGAAATATATATCCAAGTAAGGAGACTGCCAGCAATATTCTATCTCTGTGTCAGATGTTGCAACTACTGATTTATTTTTCTAGAATGCAAAACCGTTCCTACTGAAGGTGGTTTGTTCTTGAATCAGTACAAAAACTAGTGGACAAACAAATGAAACCACTCCTTTGGCCATCCTGGAACCTGTTGGCCATCTGCCATCTATTGAAGAGATGAGGGGGAAAGGCATGTCCTCACTGAGCTGTGGTTCCCAAATGGGGATCAGATGAAGCCTCACTCAGCTTTGCTAGAGTGACAGGGAGCTCTGTCTATTCCCATATCAGACATCTGTACAAGAAACTATTAAGACTGCAGAATACCTTCTCTGAATCTTCTCTCCTCTGAAAAGGGTGCGAGAAGACAGGCTTTAGAGGAAGGTGAAGGGTGCATCCAATCATGTTGTCCCAAAGTGTCAAGAGGAGGCTGGTTAGGAAGTGGATGGGATAGGAGGAGGGGAACAATAAAAGGAGGGTTCATTGTCAGGGGCAGAAGTATGTGTTAAGGTTGGAAAATTCTATGTCAGAACATTTGACCACTCAGAAATTTTGTTTGCAACAGCCAACACCAAAACAACTCCACCCCACCCCATTTTTCTCTATCCCTGGCTTCTACTCTCTTCTTAGCTGCCAACCATTCCTTGGAACCTTGATTCTTCTCAAGGCACCTATCAGTCATTGGGTAGGGGACTCTGGTTCTGATATTCTAAGAAGACTGTGGTAGGACCAAAAGTGGGGGAAGAATGGAGGGAACACACATTTAAACATTTCTTGAGTAGTTACTCTATGCTGGGTCCCACATTAGTGCACTTTATACATCTTTAAATCTACATACACACACACACACACACCCCAGTTGGGCAGCCATCATGACATCATTATTCTTATTTTAAAAACTAGAAAATCCAACAAATGATAGAACTGAGGTTTAACTATGTTTCTTTTCTACTTTTTACTATTGTACACTAAGGGTAAAACTTAAGGTAACTTTGTCTTGGTTTTCCAAAATTAAAAAAAAAAAGTGCCAATTATTAGATTTTTTGTTCCCGTTAGAATGTCTCTGACATAATACATAATGGGACCAGATCTTCAAGGGTTAGGTGTGGCCCAGAAGACCTTCCTTTTAGGCATTTAATTTGGCTGTAAAAGGGTATGGAAAGCACTGTGCCTTCCATGATTTTACCTTTAAACCAGTTCTGCATCTGGCTTACTGTGGGCCTAGAAGTGACCACTATATATTTTCAGGAAAAAAGAAAGGCTACAGAGAGGAGGCTGTGATGAAAACCACTGTTTTTTAACCATGGCTGGGGTCCAAGACTCTAGGACCTTAGAGCCCCTGGAATGAAGTTAATGAGCCCACTACCCACATGCTCTCTTGCCCACTTACCACCCCCTGTGCCTCCTCCAGGATCATTCTCACCCTGTGCTTCTGTGCCAATTCCTGTTCCTATTGCAATCTGTGCATTACTTGTAGGGAACCAAGTTTCCCTTCCGTAAACTACTTCAAATTTCTTGGCAGAAATGTTATCTAAATCTAAGTGTGAATATGGAATGGGTCTAAGTTGCAATGCTTAGAGGCATTAAGAGGTAGAGATCCACTGAAAGAAAAAGTATGCACAGGTGAGAAGAGAGCCAGGCATCCTCATTGCGTGTCTACTTATGTGGACTCTGCTGGCTCCTTCAGGGCTGAGAGGGGATCACTTCTGAGAACACTGAGAGGAATGATAGAGGCAGTTTTGAACTCAGCCATACTCACTAAATGACAACCTCTCTTGCAAAGCATGTCAGCCTGTGCCAGCATCCTGACTGGTATGACCCCTCCCCCCAAACTCTCTGAGTAATCTGAGCACCTCACCTCTCTCTACTTCCTGGCCTTCTCCCCCTTCTAGAAAACCAGCTTAGTGCTCACTGTACACAATCACTTCTCTCTTGCTTCCACCTCTCTCTCAACTCGTATCCCACCGTCCATCCTCTGATGTGGCTTATGAAGCTCTCTTCTGCATGTCATCCAGGTTCCAAATTCCACCATGCATCCTTTGTTGCCCATCTTACCTGACTGATTTGAAGAGAGGCAGCACGCCTGGGCTGTTCTGCCTTCTGCCCTCTCTGTTCCCATCCACAGTCCATGCACATATTACTCAGCCTGGCTAGATTCTAGAATCAGACATGGCTGCTCTCCTCTAGGAGCTCACAGATTAGGGAGGGATAAGCAATATGTGTAAATAACTACTATTAAGTGAAGAGTCACAGGTTCAATAAGAAAGCTATCATAAAGGGATACAGGTTCAAGGAGGAAAGGAGAGCCATGGCCTGTGTGAAGAAGGCATTGGAGGAGAACTTTCTTGAAAATAAATGGGGTCAGACATGAATTGTGGTAGAAGGAGAAACAGGTTGGTCACTACAGGAAAAAGCAACATGGGCCACCAAAGCAAGAGGGTGGTAACAAATGAGGTGTGGACAGTGAAATTTAGTTAGTTCAATATGACAGATTCTCTAATTCTGTGGTCCTCAAATTTTGATACATATTAAAATCACAGAGGGAACTTTGAAAACCATGATGCCCAGGCTAAATCCCAGACCAAGTATATCAGAAACTCTGTAGGTGGGACCCAGGCATTAGTGTGTGTGTGTGTGTGTGTGTGTGTGTTTAATTCTTCCATTGTTCCAATATGCAGCCAGGATAGAACAAGTGTTCTAAATCACCTGGTATGAAGTGGGGCCTGACATTCTGCATCTCTAATGAGCTTCCAGGTGGTGCCAGTGCTGCTGGTCCCAGACTATGCTATATGCAGGGGACTGTAAACGAGGACACTGGACACCGTTAACCAAGCACAATCCCTCAGCCATTTGTGAGCACCCTGGACCTGATGGTAAATTCCTTAAAGGGGCAGTACTTTGAATTCATAAACAAGCTCACTTGAGATGCAATTAATACAGGTCCACCTATGGATAACCACCTAACACCTGCTGCTCAGTAATTTGGTCTCCCTGCTGATTTGTGGATGAGAGACAAAGATCATTGAATAGTATGCGAAAATTCAAGGCACTGTTACCTGTCAGCTCCAATTCAGAGCTCCTTGTATAAGAAAATGAAAAACAATGTGATGAGACAGAAGGTGTGAAAAGATATCTCACCCACTGAAATATAAACTTCAATAGAGCTCCATTATGCCTGCAGCCGTAGCTCTAAAGAGACTTCTGAGGCACAGAGACCTGCCCTCATGGACACAGGACAAGATCTGAATGATTGCTCTGGTCTCATGACATCTGAGGCTGGTCACTGAGAAGTCCTACCAACTTTTAAAAAGTGGCAAAGGGAATCATCAAGCTTTCATTTTTAAGGTGTTTTTTTTTAAATACTAGCAGAAATTGCACGTCTGTTAAAGGAATACTATCCAGTTAAATAAAGCAACAGATTACTTAACTGTCAACTCATAAGCTCTGATTGGCAATACAAATACATACATATGTGTATGCATGTGTGTATACATATACATAACACAGTGTTTACTGTGTGATTGATAGATTTAAAATATATTATCATTATTGATGACAAGAAAGAATGAACAATTTATCTTGTGAGTGATGAAAATCAATCATTAATTCCTGCCCTGATTCTTACTTTTCAACCATGTCAATATATTTTTGAAAACCTTTTGATCTAGAATGAAGAGCTTCAAATGGCCAATTTGCTTATGATGCATGTAATACAATTGACCGGGGAAATTCCTTTGTAGTTATAAAGTGAATTTCTTTTGTCATATTTCAAATCACCTTTCAGAGCAGACAAACTGCTCTCATGGGTTTTTCTTCCAGTAACAGAGTTTACCCACTAATCAAATAGAAAAAAATCACCAAAATGCTTTAGAGAACAAGAAGGCAATAAAATGTTTTATTCCATAAAGTCAATAGTCCCTTCTAGATCCTGAGCTTTGGGATCACCGCTCCTGTTTCTCACCATCCCAACAACACAAATAAGTATTTGTTAAAGACGTTTGTTTGGTTTGCTGAGTCTTGATACTTCCGAGTGACCCTGCTTAATATTAACTGACCGGACTCCATGGCTAGATATACATGGGGCCAGCCTGCCCAATATATGGAAACATTTCTGACAATCACCCAGGCGCCCAGTCTACACAGCACCAAACAATTGATATAACTCTCTCTTTATCTGTGCACCTACTTCCAAGCTACTGATGCCCATCCACCTGACAGTAGTGACTGGCTTCACACTATTAGGAGTTGAACTGAAATGTAGACCATTCTGAGTGTCCCTGTGTTGAATAGGCCTTGAGTTCACCTGTAAGACAGAACCTGGTGGCATGAACAATCTGCAGGTGAGGGCCAAGTAAATGAGCCAACATTTAATGATTTGACTTCTTAAGAATACTATTCCCCAGGAGAATAAAGCACCTACTATTATCAAGTGTGGTTTCATCTTTAAAGACAGACATAGAAGGAATGGTGCCTTCTTCTTTATAAAAATGAGGTTCAGAGGAAAAGGAAATAATCATAATTACTTATTAAGCCATGCACTTTTAATTAAGTGCTTACAATGTGCCAGCACTCTGCCATGCTCTGGGTACAAAATGGAGAAAGAGAGAATGGGCAGTGTGCTTCACTGGGTGGAGACATAACAGACTCTTAAAATCTAGTGTGGTAAATGTCTCCACCAATTTGTAGCTCTTTGACCACCAGCAAACTAACCTAGCTCATCTTTTCCTAAGTTTCTTCTTCATAAGATATGCATAATAATAGTCCTCCTTTTATCTTATTGCCAGAGAATCACTGCTGAATGACTCAAGGGTT
The DNA here is from genome assembly GCF_000147115.1 of Myotis lucifugus. Lineage (NCBI taxonomy): Eukaryota > Metazoa > Chordata > Mammalia > Chiroptera > Vespertilionidae > Myotis > Myotis lucifugus. Next base: position 11,181,310 of record NW_005871069.1, read on the forward strand.
CTAAATTTAGTTCTTCTAGCTATCATTTTTATTGGAAAACACAAAAGGCCAATAGTGGTAACATCCTCCTCAGAGAACTGGTGAATTCTGAAAGGCTCAGATTTGGAGATGTTAAGAGAAACTTTTAATAAGTTGTTTTCAACATAGAAACATAACTTTTCATCTAATTTCACTATAGGAAGTTGCCACAATCTCACTGGAAAGAGTAATCAGCTTTAAATGATTCCCTGGGCTAGATCTGGTGTTGTGGGCACAACACATGGCAGAGAGATGGCCTCTCTCAATATCACGTCCAGTCCAGGTGCCCCCGGAGAAGTGGGTGAATAACTAAGCAGAAGATAGTGAAGGAAGACACAGATAGCTTAATCAGTTTAGTCACCCACATAAGGAAAATATTCAAACTGCTATCACAAAATCCCCAAGGCCCAGTGAAGTAGCAAGGGAAAAATAATAGGGAAGACAGACCTGTGGCAACAGAAGCAGTGCAGGGAAAAGAGACCTGCATCAGAAGTCCCTTTGTGCAGACCCTGAGACCTGTGTTCCACATTGGTGAGATCTCAAGTAAAACATTTTCTTGTTCAAACACCCCTCCTAAGATACAGAGAGATCAGAAACACATTAGATGGGTGGGTGAGAGACAACGTGTTCCACATGAGGGAAGGCCACAAAGCAGCATGGCACCTGGCATGCAGAGCTGCAGGGTGATCACAAGGAAGAGAGAAAGAGGTTGTATTCTGTGTTCCCACAAGAAGCGAGGAAAAAGGGGAGTGGGGTGAACATTACAAAGAGTCAGATAAGCCAATTGAAAAAACTGTCTGAATAATGAGCTGGGAACACACTACTGTGGGAGGTAGCGAGCTTCCTTCCCTGGAAGGACATAAGCATCCTCTAAGTATTCTCTAAAAAGGGTAGTGGTATGCTTAACTGAATGAGTTTGGGGGGTGGAATGAAATAACTTTTTAAGGTGATTTAAAACTCTAAAACTTTGTAAATTTTATAATAACCTGAAGAAAAAAATAAAAGTCAAGACCAAGAGAAGAAGATAGAAAACTTAGTAATTGACAGTATTTTCTAGCATTTAGTTAGTTATCAAAGTAGAACTAAAGACAATTTGACAAGACCCACAACCTGGCACAGGACCCAATATTATTAAACAGCACTCTTTCATAACTTGGCAGTAGCCTCTTTTCAGATGCACAGTTTGGAATTAGAATGTGACAGGTGAAGTTACCTGTGTCTGTGTTAAACACCTCTACCTTCCCAGGAGGTGGGAAGGGGCATTCACCAAACACATTTAACTCCCTAGGACTGGGAGAAGCCTGTTATGCTTTCCCAGACGACCCAAGCAGGAGGTCTGGCAGCCTCTCTACCATAGCTAATACCAAGGCTCCTGTTCTGGCTTCTAGGAGGACCTGCAGGCACCACACCCAGTGGCTCTGACCATGAACACAGGATTTTATCCCAAACCCTAGTGTTACTCCACTGTCTCTCTTTTTTTTTGGCAAAGGTACCAACTCCACCTGGAAAACTGGAGGTCACCTTGGACACATCTCTACCTCATCACTGTGTCTCCCTGCCCCCAATTCAATCCATTACTAAACTAACATTTTATCTCTTGAATTTGTTTCAGACACATCCACTATTTAGTTCATGCTGATACATCTCCTCTGGATACTTCTAGAATGCCTACTGAAGTGGTCTCCTGTATCCCCTTAGTTCCCATCAATATGTAGCCACAATAATTTTAAAGCACAATTGAGCATGAATCTCCATACTCAAAACCTACTCATGACTTCCAATTGCTCTTAGATCAAATGCCAAAATACTTGTGGGAATTGTTCCTTTCCAGATCCATTCCCAACCTTTCCACCCTGCTCTGTACCCTGAGACTGACTGGTACAGGCTCCATCAATGGGCTCCCCTACTCTGGCTTTTAATGAGATTTGACCAATGGGGGTAAAAGGACACTGGCAGAAGATTAGAGTGGGAGAGAATAATGAGTTGGGGATTTATTCTTTACTAGTGGCCTGGTGCACAAATTCATACACATCGAAAGGAAATTAATTAGAAGAAATAGTTCAATATTGCTATTCGCCCTTTCTCTATAATAGAAGTGTCAACCAAATTCACAATCAACAATGACAGATCGAAACACACATATGCGATTGGTGCCAATGAGAGCTTTATATGTATCATGCATGCACGAGTAAACTTAGCCATATATATATATATAAATTTGCTTAATTAGACCTGATTTCTGATTTAACTAAACTTTTTCCAGCCCAGTGCAGCACCCCAACTTCTCTTTCAGGTAATTGTCAGCAACACAGCAGTAAATATCAATAAGAAGCAGATTCTTATTGTAGATAACACAGGGAGAACAACGGGTAAAATATTTAACTGTTTGACTATATTCTGTGCAGTGAGAAAACCTGAAGTCATTTTCAAAGTCCACCATTTCTTAACTTCTTTGTGGACTTGTTTTCATCTGGAGAGCAATGTCACTGGTATTGAGGATGAAAACAAGTCCACAAAGAACATATTTTCTGTTTCCAGGTGGCCTTATCCATTTGCAGTAAGGAAAGAATAAATGATTAGTTGAATAAAAAGTGGGGGCTTAGTAAGTCCACATTTCACAATGTGTGCAACATTCTCAAGGGGTGAGAACTAAGCAGCTAATCATGTTCAATCACAACTGAGGATCCAGATAGTGGTGAAAGTTCAAGTTACAGAACTTGAAGATCGAAGGTTATGATGAGTTAAACAGGAGAGAGAAGAAAAACTGAAGCTAAGGGGGAAAAAGGAAAACAAACAAACAAAAAACCAAAAAAACAGATGACAGTGCATTGTAACAAAGCCATCCCCTAGGAATTGGCAAGTTTACAAGCCTCTGACTTGAAAACACTAAGAACAAAAAAACAACATTCAGAGAACAATAAAAAGCTGAAATGACTTTTTTTTCCTTCTTGAATCTGTGGATGTGCAAGCTAGTCTACTGGTTTGATTTGCCCTCACATGTAAGATTTTGAGAAGAAACTCTGGGTAAATGTTTTCCTTGCATGATTCTGTCATATTTTTGTTGAAACAGTATATGTAACACCAGCAGAGGCCTCACAAAGTGAACATTTCTGCCCTCGTCATAAATTAAGCGGTCAGGATAAAGGCACTGCGGTGATGCACCTGTGAGACTGGGCCAGGCTCCATGGGGCGCCTCCCATACCAGCACCTCTTACCTGGGCTGCACTCCACAGAGAGTGAAATGCCTGGACCCCAGCACCTCCCAGCCCATTCCCACTTACCACCTGAACAGGCAGGCTCTCCTGTGACCCTACAAGTGACTTCGGCTGTTATGCAGCAGCTCACTTGGATCAGCCCACCGAGGTGGATCGCTCTTTTTATCAAGTACTAGAGGCCTGGTGCATGAAATTCATGCATGGGTGGGGGGCAGGGGAGAGGGTCCCCTCAGCCCAGTCTGCACCCTCTCCAATCCAGGACCTCCCCTGGGGATCGGGCCTAAACCGGCAGTCAGACATCCCTCTCACAATCCTGGATCGTTGACTCCTAATCGCACACCTGCCTGCCTGCCTGGTTGCCCCTAACTGCCGCCCCTGCCAGCCTGATCACCCCTAACCGCCTCTGCCTGCTGGCCTGATCGCCCCTCACTGCTCCCCGTGCTGGCCCGGTTGCCCCTAATTGCCCCCCTGTTGGCCTGATCACCCCTAACTGCCTCTGCCTGATGGCTTGATCGCCCCCAACTGCCCCCCCCCCACAGGCCTGGTTGCCCCCAACTGCCCCCTTGCTGGCCTCGTCACCCCATGCAGCCTGCTGCTCAGTCATTTGGTCGCCTCTCACTAACCCCCCTGCCGGCCTGGTCACCCCACACAGCCTGCTGCTCAGTCGTTTGGCTGCCCCTCGCTAACCCCCTGCCAGCCTGGTCGCCCCATGAAGCCTGTTCAGTCATCCGTTCAGTTGTTTCAGTTGCAATGGTCGCTTAGGCTTTTATATAAATAGGTGATTAATAATGGCCCTGGCCAGGTGACTCAGCTAATTGCAGTATTGTTCCATGCACCAAAAGGTTTTGGGTTCAATCTCTGGTTGTGGTGCATATGAGAGGCAACAGATTGATGTTTCTCTCTCATGTCCATGTTTCTCTCTGTCCCACCCTCTCTCTCTTAAAAAATCAATAAAAGCATATCCTTGGGGGAGGATTAAAAAATGATTAATCATGAGTTAAATTCCTTTAGGACCCTTCTTTCTGAGTTTTAATTTGACAACTGAGGTCAGAGGAAAGAACATTTCACAGTTAGCCAGAAACTCTGGGTCAAACTTTAAGCACTGCTATTTAGTAACTTTTTAAACTAGGATAACAGCCTCTCAGAACATCCATCTCCTCTAGAGACCAGGATATCAATACCAGCCTGAAGTGGAGTTATCCTTGCACACAGAAAATAGGTCAATAAATGGCTATTGAATCTTAAACAGATTTTTAAAAATCCATGTTATTATGTTTATAAACATTAATTTCTCAATGTGTTTTTTCAACTCATGTTTGCTTCTTTATAGAACACAACATTTCTGTGTACCATGGCAGATCAAAATCTCAGGTTCTCCTTACTCAGTCAGGGGACTTGCCATCCTCTATTCTACAAGATCTTTGGAGCAGGGCTTGTAGCTACCTCAAGGCACCTCCATTCTTTGTGGGGAGACATGTGGGCTGCACCAGCCTAGCACTGAATGCATATGCATACTGCTTGGTGATATAGGAAACTGCACACTTAAACCCTATTTTTACTTGAGAAAAAGGTCTGCTTTCCTTATCTATACTAATTAGACTGGACATCTTTCTGACGTCCTTCTGGACAAAGCCACGGTGGCAGGGGCCAAGGCAGAGGTGGTTAGGAGCGATGAAGCCAGCAGGGGAGAGCAGTTAGATGTGATCAGGCCATCAGGGGAGGGCAATTAGGGGTGATTAGGCTGGCAGGGAGGGCAGTTAGGGGCAATCAGGCCAGCAGGGGAGCAGTTAGGGGGTGATCAGGCTGGCAGGCAGAGGCAGTTAGGGGTGATCAGGCAGGCAGGCAGACAAGAGGTTAGGAGCCAGCGGTCCTGGATTGTGAGAGGGATGTCTGACTGCGGGTTAAGGCCTGATCCCTGTGGGGTCCCGGATTGGAGAGGGTGCCGTTCAGGCTCAGGGACCCCACCCCCATGCACGAATTTCATGCACCGGGCCTCTAGTCTATCTTACCTAATAATAGACAAACATGTAAATTGACCTTACCTTTGCTATGCTAACCAGCCAACCAGGAGAGTATGCAAATTAACCCAACAAAGATGGCGGTTAATTTGCATACATAGGCTCCAAGCTGCAGAGCGAAGCCTGACAGCTCCCAGGCTGGAGCAGCAAAGCCTAACAGAAGCCCTGTGTGTTTATGTCTCCTGTTAGGCCCCAACAGCCCCAAGCCCCGCCACCTCGGTGCTGGGGCTGCTGGGGGCCGGATTGGAGACACAAACACGCAGGGGAACCGGGCACCCAGCAGCCCCAAGCCACTCCAGTAGGCCTATCGCGGACCCGGCTGGGAGCCACGGGGCCAAGCAGCGAAGCACAACCCACCCACTCCTCAGGCCAATTGCAGCAGTGTCCAGGCCTGTGGACCAGGCTGGGCCAGGCCGCAGGGGGTGAGCAGGAAGGCATGACCTGCCCACTCTGGCAGGCTGATGCAGCCTTGCCTCTCTGCTGCCGCTGCCTCCGCCCCTGCAGTGTTCAGACCCAGGCCCCCAGCCTGCCCTGAGCTCCGCTCAAGGAGGCGCTGGGGCCCTGAGGTTTACTAAACTTTACTGGAGCTGCTCCCCACACCCCAGCCCCTGCCCCAGAACCACGCTGCTGGTAGCAAGGCGCCCCAGCAGCGTCCTGACAGGTGGGCAGCGTGAGAGCCGAGTAGAGCAGGGGGGGGGGGGGGCTGCAGGTAGCCACGGAAGGGGGGTCTGCAGGCGCGTGGACAGGCCTCCTTCTGAGGGGCGGCTCCTGGGCAAGCGCCACGGCTTCGGCGAAGCGGCTGGCCAGGAGGCGGGCGGCCCAAGGGGCGCAGAGTGGCGCCAAGGTGGGGTGCACTGGAGGGGGCTCATGCCTGGGCAGGGAGCTGGCGGGCGGGGATCTGCCTCACCCATGGAGAGCAAGGTTCTGCAGTGGCCCCAAGACGCGGGAAACTAGAGGCAATGACTGCCAGCGTGGAAGGACGCCCGGGCGGAGAGGCATGGACCCGCAGCCCTGTGGCAGGGGTGGAGGGGTGGTGCCACCTCAGTGGAGGAGCACCACACTGCTGGGTACCCCACTGCGGTGGTTTGGTGAAGCTCCCGCCTAAGTGGGCCTCGCTGCGGCCTGTGCACTTGAGAGGCCGGAACTCCTGCTCCCACCTTGGCCCAAAAGCCAGCCTGTGCCCACCCTGCACCCAGTTCCCGCTCCGCCCCCAGTTCTCGCCCCGCCCCATGGGGGTGCACACCTGCACAGTGAGTGCAAGCCTACCACCTGTTCCCCAGAAGGGGGGGCAGTAAAGAATGGGGGTGGGGGCGGGGGAGAGGAAAGAATGTGGAGCTTCTGCGATGAAGAGGTGCTTGAGAATGAGGCTTGGAAGCCTCAGGGGGAGGTTTGTTCTGTTTGCCCTGTGGCTGTCCCTTAGGAAAGGTGGAGAGCATGGCTGTGAGGGCTCCCTAGGCACGGAGTCCAGTTCCATAGCCAACTGGAATTAGCCTCAGTTTCCTGGTCTGTAAAATGGATTAAGCATGTCCCAGTGAGCTTTGAGGGCCAATTGAGATACTATATAAAGAAAATGAGGGAAGACATGAGAAAGAAAAGGAAGGGCGAGCAACACAAAAGGAAGATTGGAAGGAACCTGTAAACCTATTGTCACTTAAATAGGGAATATAGTCAGTAGTGTTGTAATGACGGTATGAAGCCAGGTGGGTGCTGGAAATATCAGGGAACACTTTGTAAAGTATATGGTTGTCTAACCATGATTCTGTAACTAATATAAAACCTGAAACTAATACAAAATAATATTGAATATAAATAAATGAAAATAGGAGTGAAATTTTTCTAAATTTCAAAGTTTAAATAAAGGCTGTAAAGGAAGGAAGGGGGAGAATACAAATAGTGTTTTTCATTTTACCACTTTATTCTTTTCAGTACATGAAAAAGACAGTTGTCTTTATATGGTGCTTTTATACTTTTCTAAGTCATTATCTCACTTGATGTTCAGGGCAACTTAAAGACAAGATAATTATTCCCTCCACTATTCAAAGAAAGGAAATCTTGGTGCCTGACCCCAATGATTCAATCGTCAAGCCCTGATTGTAAAGCAGGGTTAGTGAAATTTTCTGTGAAGGGTCATATCTATACTAATAAAAGCCTTGGGGGTGATCTGGCCAGCAGGGTAGGGCAGTTGGGGATGATCAGGCTGGCAGGGGAGTAGTTAGGTGTCAATCAGGCCAGCAGGGGAGCTGTTAGGGGCGATCAGGCTGGCAGGCTGAAGCGATTAGGGGCAATCAGGCAGGCACGCAGGCGAGCGGTTAGGAGACAGCGGTCCAGGATTGTGAGAGGGATGTCCAACCGCCAATTTAGGCCCAATCCTGGCAGTCGGACATCCTGGGATCAGGCCTGCCGGACATCTTGGGATCAGGCCTGTCGGACATCCAGGGACATCCTGGGATCAGGCCTGTTGGACATCCTGGGATCAGGCCTAAACCAGCAGTTGACATCCCCCAAAGGGTCCGAGATTAGAGAGGGTGCAGGCTGGGCTGAGGGACACCCCCCCTCCCGTGCACGAATTTTGTGCACCGGGCCACTAGTATATATATAAAAGCGTAAGCGACCGTTATGGTGGAACGACCAGAACGACCAGTCACTATGATGCGCACTGACCACCAGGGGTCAGACGCTCAATGCAGGAGCTGCCCTCTGGTGGTCAATGCGTTCCCATAGGGAGAGCGCCAGGAGGACTGTGAGCAGTGCCCAGCCCTGGTTTGGGCTCCTCCCTGGCTGCCTGCCGCTTTCACACTGCTACATGCCCCAAGGGGTCCCGGATTGCGAGAGGGATGTCCAACTGCCTGAACTGTGGAGATCCAGTCCAAACCAGCAGTCAGACATCCCCCAAGGGGTCCTGGATTGCGAGAGGGTGCAGGCCAGGCTGATGCTCAATGCAGGAGGAGTGGGAAGAGGCACAGCGAGGCCTGGAGATGCACTCTATGGCCCAGGGATCCCAGGAACCACAAGCTCAGAGCTTGCTTTCCAATAAAAAAATAAAAATTTGGAAAAAAAAAAAGTGGCCAGACGCTGCTGCCCTGGGAAGCGTGGTTCCAGGAGGGAAAAGCCTCCCCAGGCCCCACCCAGCCCAGCTAGCATGCAGCAAAGGACCATGCACCGACCATGGCGGCACCCCCCCCCCACCCGTTACCCCTTGGTCCCACAGCTCATGTTGACTCACCGGTGACGTGTAGGAAGCACAGCCACTCTGCCTCCAAAGCTGGTCATGCCAACAGCTGCTCCCTGTCCCGCTCCATGCTGCTGCCGGGCTGCACCGCTTCAGCTCCAGCTTCCAGCTTCCGGCTTCCTGCCCACACCTTCATATACTATGTGTGCTTGGGGGTGTGGCCTCGGCCTTCCTGACCAATAGCGCCGCAGCACAGCCAGAGAGTGGCAGGGACACAGCCACCAGGGCTGGCTAGGCATTGATTTGGCCACATGACTGACTTCCAAGTCCACTTACACTGAGTGTTTACATTTATAGGGAAGCAGGACAGCCCGTTCCTGCCTCCCACATCACCTTCTAGGCCAAGAAAGGCCCACTGATCTCTGTGTTTCTCCTCCCATCTGGAATCAAAACCTCTTGGGGATAAATGATCGCAGAAATGGCCCCAACACATGCTCAGTGTCACTGTCACAGACATTTCCAGTCATTGCAGCCAGTTCCTCAGCCCGCAGTGCCCTGCTCCACCCCCTGCCACTGTTCACCTGTCACCCCCTGAGGACCACCTTATGTTATCCTATTTGAAATGTGAGCAATGCCCCCTGTCTTTTTGTTTTTCAATAGCTCCCTTGCCTACCTTTCTTCCTCTAAAAACCTTGCATTTTAAAAATATATGTTTGATTGATTTTGGAGAGGGAAATAGAGATAGAAACATCAATGATGCTAGAGAATCATTGATTGGCTGCCTCTGCACCTTCCAAACTGGGGATTGAAACCTCTCAGGCTCCTCCCTCTGGCCAGCAAGGCCCCAATTGGTGGTGAGGGGAGGAGGGGGAGAGGCAGGGAAGTGGGGAACCTGATCAGCCCTGATCACCTGCGAGGCCTAGGGACCCTACCCATGCATGAATTTCATGCACCTGGCCTCTAATGTCTTTAATAAAACACAGATAAAGCCATGGAACCAGAACATACTCTTCAGTTTTCAAGTAAGCCCCTTCAGGAATGAGGATAGCTAAAAAGACAGTCTTGCATCTTCCGTTTTTAATTACTTTAGCCTGAATTAATATAGTCACTATTTCATTTGAGTATTTGCTTGTTTTTCCTAACAGGGAGATGGTGAGAGTCCTAATGATGTGGAAGATGGTAGCACTGGAGAAATACCAGAGTCCATATTTTTACTTAAAAATAAAGTATATGGAAATACGTGTCTGGTGTTGCTTGTTTAATAACATGTAAGGCTACTAACATCACACCTTTGTATCTGCTGTCTCCACCACTCTGACCCTTGGATATCCACCTGAAATAGTCCTACTAGTTCTACATCTCAATTCAGGGACCACTACCTTTGGGAGGCTATCTTGACCTGCCCACCATTTACTCTGGGTCTTCCAATGTAGTGTCTCCTTCCTTTTCCTACACATGTTCCAGATAGGTGTACCTTACCTTGGTGCTTTGTAACATTTGTTTACTTGTTGTAATTAGGCTGTGAGTGCCCTAGGCCGGGAACCATAGTCATTCTTCTTATCTCCAACACTTAGTACAGTGCCTGGCATTTAAGAGGTACTGAACAATTGCTTGTTGAAAACATTTATAATCAATGGGGGAAAAGCAATACTGTGGTAATAGTATTGAATTATCCCCAATCCCAGTCCTGTGTAGGTCCTCCTGTCATTCTGGGTATCACCCTCTATGTTTTATTCATCAACCCCTGTGTATTTAGGTCAAACACAGTAATCTTCTTTGCAGGCCAACTTTCAGTCACAGAATCAGAGCCCACTACATGGAGACTCCTTGAAGTTCCCTGCTGAAAAACTGCTTCTCCTATTGCTCCTATTATTGAGTACACAATTTAATTAAATAGCTAAAATCTACTTTTTCTCTAATACTGGCTCTAATTCCTAACCCTAATAGTTGTCAGCATTTTCTAAAAGGCTTCCAAATGAATGTACTAAATTAAGCCCAATTGATATTTTTAAAGATTCTAATTCACACACACACATTTGCCATATTTGGGTTCTTTACTGGGATTAGGGTGCAAATATTCCAAGGGTTCTGTCCACATAGCTATGCACATGACAGACAGCTTAAACACAGAAGACATTTTTCCCAGGTCTGGGTGTTTCCTGGCTATTCCTGGAATTACAGTCATGACTGACTGAGGTTGGAGACCACCACCGGAGGAAGATGCATTTGGCCGGCAACTCTTCAGGCCGCACTTGCTGAGGAAGGAACAAATGAGCAGGTACAGAGTTTATTTATTTATTTTTTTAACCTAACCCAACATATAGAGGTGCCAGGAAAGCAGGTTGTCCTGCCATTATAAGCCTACTCAAAATGTCCCCTAGGCCTACAGGTGTCCTGACACACTCCTTACAACTGCAGAGAGCCAGGGTCCCTTTCCACTTCCACCATCTATTGCTTCCTACAGTTCCTTAGCTCCCCACTCCCTCCTCCCATCCCCGTCCCTGAGGACATGTGGACTTCACCAGGACAGTGGGCAGAGGACTGAAAAGAACCTTTAAGTTGTCATGTTCCAGTTTCTTCTCTAGGTCAGTTTAGGAAGGCAGCAATTTGGGTAGATGCAATGTTGGCTGTTTAGGGACAGGAAAAACCAATGTAATATTTTGAAGTAAAATCTGCTTGACTCCATGTAGAGTCCAGTCCTGAAGTATTTTCCTTAAGCCTTATCTTAGTTTAAAGAATAAATTCCTGGTCACCAGATATAATTTTTGTACTTTAAAAAGGTCCCCAACAATACCTCTTTAAAATCCCCCTTACATCTCCTCCCTACTGCAGTCACCACCGCCTCCTCAGAGTGAGGAGGACTGAGTCAGAATCCTGGATGGGAAGACAGAGGGAGGAACAATGTTGTGGACTTCTGTTTTTTTAATATGTTTTATGGCATGGTGTAAAGAAACACCTACAAGTGGTAGGTTTCTACCCTCTAAGCCTGGAGAGGCCTGTAAAGGCACAGGTCAGGCCTCTCTGGAGAAGGCAGTAATTAAAGAAAAGAGAGTGGAGGGGAAGAGCTAGAGGCATGCCCCACAATCCATCCCAGTACCAGGAAAGGCATTATTACAGCCTGGAAGCAGACTGGCAGTGGTCCTAAGGTTCAGTAGTGGTGGAGTCAAGAGAGAGGAGGGAGAGATCCCCACACAACCACATCAAGGAAAGGAGGGGGGAGCCCTTTCTGAGACGATCTTCAATACCAGGGTCAGTTGAACAGCAGACAAAGGCAAATGAAGAAAATCTTAGCAAAACATTTTTTTTTAAATATGTTTGCTTTTGGCTCAGTGGATAGGGTGTCAGCCCACAGACTGAAGGGTCCTGGGTTTGGTTCTGCTCAAGGTCATGTACCTTGGTTTGCGGGCTTGAGCCCCAGTATGTTTCTCTCTCATGGATGTTTCTAACTCTCTATCTCTCTCCCTTCCTCTCTGTAAAATCAATTTTATATATATATATATATATATATATATATATATATATATATATATTAAAAAGATTTGGTTTTGAATCTCAGCAATCTGACTAGTCAGTATCTAAAACAAAAGTATACAGAAAGGATGGCCTCTAAGAAGACTTTTGTAAGCCAAAACAGTTTCTAAGTGAGGAGTGGTAGCAGTATGATGTTAAATTTCAAGGAATTTGGTGCATGGTGGAGAAGCAGGCTGGGGAAATAAACTGCAATCCGCAGGATGTCGTCTAGTAATATTCTCTCTTCCTCCTGATTCTGAGTTTCAGGCAGGCTAGACTGAGACTGTGTGCCCTACTGTGTCTATAAGGATCAGTAGGGCACCTCGGGGCCAAGCCAGCAAACCCCAGGACTGGTGTCCTTAGTCCCACAAGAGCTCAGACTTCCCTCCTCTCTGCTTGGTCAAAGATCCTGCAGCCTAACTTTCTTTTCCCTTCCTTGAGAAGAAGACATTTTCTTTTTACTCTCCAATTCTTCCAGAATTTCCTTTTCATTTTATCTTCAGCCATCACTAATTAGTCTCTGCCACATTTCCAAGACCATTTTCTATGTATTCAGCCACTCTCTATTCCTAAGGCTCAATTATGTTTGATAATTGGTATTTTTGTAATTGCTGAGTACAAACAGGGCTCAGGACACCAATACTTGGCTATCTCCTCTCTCCATTTCAAGTGAAAATGAGTTTCTATGTAATCCTAATCCTGTAATTCTAGCTACTGCTAATGCTGTTTTTTTGTTTTGTTTTGTTTTGTTTTGTTTTGTTTTTTTGTACAACTTTGAAAGTATAAAATTTTCCCTCAGTCTCCTGACTATAGTTTGGTGATTAGTTCCCACTTCACTCCTTTCTAGTCAACCCAACAGGCTGATTGAGCCTGATACCCTACAGATAAAAAAATCCCAACAACACATAACTGCTCTGAGTTTCAGCATCTGCCCTATTTACATGATAAAAATAATGGGACTGATGGAACAAATATTGCTTTTAAAAACCAATAAACCAATAAGCAGAAAAAGCAAACAAACACACAAATGAGTGAGTTCCTGTAAAACAAGGCCAGCACACGGAGTTTGATGCTAAATTTCAAAACCAGGTGTCTGGGGTAGAGGGCCCAAACCTGCCTTTTCCTCAAATTTAAGTCCAGCAGGTCAGGATGATGACTGATGGGACCTGTGGACTTGGGACAAAAGACAATTTTCATTAACTTAACCCAAAGAAGGAAACATATTCCAGTAAGAAGGCTAGACAAGTGTGCTGGTGGTCCCCGGATAATGTGCTTCAGTGACAGGTGACATTTCCACTGGGTCAGAACCCAGTACCAGGCTGAATTCCCAGGCAGTATGCTCCCTGAATAAGAGTGACTCACTGCACCGGTGGGCTCTTTAATAAACACCTGAGGATTGAGAGGAATCATAGAAAATTTTAAACCTAAGAGATCCCCACTCACACAAAGGTCAAAAGTAATTGGGACAAAAAAATGAATAGTAAGAAAAGAGGCTGCCTTCCTAATTATAGGGCAAACAGGGACCAAGGCCTAGAGTTTAACATGACAAAGGAGAAACAAACTTTAATTAGCACTGTCTGGAACATAGAAGATTTTCAATGAATATTTGTTGACTGGTAAGTAGGGATTTAAAAAGTGTCTGAGAACTATGAGAAGAGGATATAACTGTCTAAAATCTTATATTTATTTCTAACCAAAGTAGATCAAGTATGAGACTGCATTTCCAAACGCCAAAGGTAAACAATATAGAAACTGCATTATAACATGCTTTCTCTAAAAATGCTACTCAGGTATCAGGGTAACCACTGTTACCATTTAGAAACCAATTCCAATGGCCTGATGTGCCTTACCATCTGAATTATCAATACTCAGTACAAAAACACATCCCTATTGACACTGCATTATCCTATGAGCTCCAAAGTCCTCTGGCCACCCTTTAGGCTTGACACTTATTTCTCTCACTGTTATTAGATTACTCTTTAGTGAATCAGAGTGTAGTCACTATTAAGGAAAAAGGCTTCTGCCTCTATTCTGCCAAAATTGTATAGCTAGCAGGACTTATCTTCCATAACAATGTGCATCCTGGCTTCAATTTTGTACAGTAAAGAAAAAAAAAAGAGCTGAGAAAATAAAACATTTACTTACTGTGTGCTTTCCCTTTATAGATAAAGAAAATGCTTTGGGCAATAACCCATTTGGGTCCATTACTTTCATTTACCACCATTAATATTAGATTTTGCCTATGTCAACAGACTCAATCATTCCCCTAACATTAATTCATCTTCGAACACTTAGTGGTGCCCATTTGTAAATGTCCCCACACCTGTAAATCAGAGCCATCACCATGTATGTCCATTTCATACACAGACTTTATTCTTTCTCTGTAGCCTACATATTAAACTTGTTTTTAGGTCTCTGGTCATTAGTAGGTGGAGCTGTCAGTCAACAATTAACAAAAGACAACCATATTGCTAAGGACTGTGGCTATTCTGAGCTAGATTAGAGTGTGAACTAAATGACATCAACCGAAGAGATGAACACTTAATAAGCAAATACATGGTGACTACTGTGGTGAGGATGTTCAAAAAATGATAATATCAGTGGTGGAGAACAAACTGGAGGGGGATGGAGGGGGATGGATGGAGGAATCAAGGGAAGAATCATTTCATGTGAATCTGAAAGCAGATCTTTGCAGGCAGGAGAGCAGATAGAGAAATGCTTCGAGGAAAAAGGAAATGGAGTAAAGTACATGAAGAAGAGAGAGGGGAGAGTGAGCTTGAAGAGGAAGCAGAGTCTTGCCAGACATGGTAAGAGATTTGGATTTCATCTTAAATATAAGAGAAACCACATGAGGATTTCAAGTGGGGTAGAGAAGCATGTGGTAAAGTAACATTTTTAGAAGATTGCTGTGGCTGCTGAGTGGAGTTGTGTTGACAAAGGAGGTCCTCACTGTATCCAGGTGGAAAATAATTTGCTTGGACTTAGGGAGTGGCAATGAAGATGGGGAGGGGAGCAGATTAGAAATATATTTTTATTTATTTATTTATTTATTTATTTATTTATTTATTTATTTATTTTATTGCTTAAAGTATTACAAAGAGTATTACATATGTCTCCTTTTTTTCCCGCCCTTGACAATCCCCTGGCCTCCCCTACCCCCCAGTGTCTTATGTCCATTGGTTATGCTTATATGCATGCATACAAGTCCTTTGGTTGATCTCTTACCCCCTCCCTCCTGCCCCCCAACCCTCCCCGGCCTTCCCGCTGCAGTTTGACAATCTGTTTGAGGCAGCTCTGCCTCCATATCTATTATTGTTCATAACTTTATAATGGTCTTTATTATCCATGAATGAGTGAGATCAGGTGGTATTTTTCCTTCATTGACTGGCTTATTTCACTTAGCATAATGCTCTCCAGTTCCATCCATGCCGTTGCAAATGGTAAGAGTTCCTTCTTTTTTACAGCAGCATAGTATTCCATCGTGTAGATATACCACAGTTTTCTTTTTTTTTTTTCTTTTTTTTTTTTTTAATATTTTTTTATTTTTCGCTTAAAGTATTACAAAGGGTATTACATAAGTGTCCTTTTTTTCCCCCCCGCCCTTGACACACCCCTACCCTCCCTTACCCCCCAGTGTCTTATGTCCATTAGTTATGCTTATATGCATGCATACAAGTCCTTCGGTTGATCTCTTACTCCCCTCCCTCCTGCCCCCCAACTCTCTCTGGCCTTCCCACTGCAGTTTGGCAATCAGTTTGAGGCAGCTCTGCCTCTGTATCTATTATTGTTCAAAAGTTTGTAATGGTCTTTATTATCCATGAATGAGTGAGATCATGTGGTATTTTTCCTTCATTGACTGGCTTGTTTCACTTAGCATAATGCTCTCCAGTTCCATCCATGATGTTGCAAATGGTAGGAGTTCCTTCTTTTTAACAGCAGCATAGTATTCCATCGTGTAGATGTACCACAGTTTTCTAATCCATTCATCTACTGATGGGCACTTAGGCTGTTTCCAGATCTTAGCTATGGTGAATTGTGCTGCTACGAACATCTGGTTACATATATCCTTTCTGATAGGTGTTTCTGGTTTCTTGGGATATATTCCTAGTAGTGGGATCACAGGGTCAAATGGGAGTTCCATTTCCAATTTTTTGAGGAACCTCCATACTGCCTTCCATAGTGGCTGCACCAGTCTGCATTCCCACCAGCAGTGCACAAGTGTTCCTTTTTCTCCACATCCTCTCCAGCACTTGTCGTTTGTTGATTTGTTGATGATGGCCATTCTGACAGGTGTGAGATGGTACCTCATTGTTGTTTTGATTTGCATCTCTCGGATGATTAGTGACTTTGAGCATGTTTTCATATGTCTCTTGGCTTTCTGAATGTCCTCTTTTGAAAGGTGTCTATTTAGATCCTTTGCCCATTTTTTGATTGGATTGTTTATCTTCTTTTTGTTAAGTTGTATGAGTTCCCTATAAATTTTGGAGATTAAGCCCTTATCAGATATGACGTTGGCAAATATGTTTTCCCAAGAGGTGGGTTTTCTTGTTGTTTTGTTGATGTTTTCTTTTGCTGTGCAGAAGCTTTTTATTTTGATGATAGTTCCATTTGTTCATTTTCTTAACAAAATATTAGC
>NW_005871069.1:11197975-11336004 GCF_000147115.1 Myotis lucifugus
TCACATAAACAAAATGAAAAGAAAAAAACCCCACAATAGTCCATTCCAATTGAGGCCAGAAAAAAGGCGATTTGACACAAATCCAACACCCCATTTTAGATAAAAACTCTCATCAAGGTGGGAATAGAAAGTATCATCCCCTCAACATAATAAAAGCCATAATAATGACAGGACCACAGCCAACTATCATACTCAAATAGACAAAAACTACCACCATTCCCCTAGAACAGGACAAGACAGGATGCCACTCTCACCACTCCTGTTCAACATAGTACTGAAGTATTAGCCATGCAATTAGACAAGAAGAAGAAATAAAAGGCATCCAAATTGGAAAAGAGGAAGTAAAACTGTCCTTATTTGCAGACGACATGATATTATACATACAAAACCCTAGAGACTCCATCAAAAAGCTACTAGACTTAATACATGAATTTGGCAATGTAGCAGGATACAAAATTAACCCCAAGAAATCTGAGGCACTTCTATACACCAATAGTGAACTGTCAGAAAGAGAGATTAAAAAAACAATCCCATTTACCATCGCACCAAAAAAAATTAAGCTACCTAGGAATAAACTTAACTAAAGAGGTAAAAGACCTCTACTCAGAAAACTACAGGACGTTGAAAAAAGAGATAGAGGAAGACATAAACAGATGGAAGAACATACCGTGTTCATAGATTGGTAGAATCAACATCATTAAAATGTCCATACTACCCAAAGCAATCTATAAATTCAACGCACTTCCCATTAAAATACCAACGGCATACTTCACAGATCTAGAATGAACTCTCCAAAAATTCATCTGGAATAAAAAAAGACCCCGAATAGCTGTAGCGATCCTGAGAAAGAACAAAGTAGGTGGGATCTCAATACCAGATATCAAGCTGTATTACAAAGCCACTGTTCTCAAAACTGCCTGGTACTGGCACAAGAACAGACATATAGATCAGTGGAATAGAATAGAGAGCCCAGAAATCGGCCCGAACCAATATGCTCAATTAATATTTGACAAAGGAGGCAAGAACATACAATGGAGCCAAGATAGCCTCTTCAATAAATGGTGTTGGGAAAATTGGACAGATACATGTAAGAAAATGAAACTAGATCACCAACTTACACCATACACAAAAATAAACTCAAAATGGATAAAGGACTTAAATGTACGATGGGAAACCATAAAAATTCTAGAAGAATCCAAAGGCAACAAAATCTCAGACATATGCCGAAGCAATTTCTTCACTGATACAGCTCCTAGGGCACTTGAAACTAGAAATATATTTAGAAGGAAGAAATAACCTCACTGAAATAACTCCTATTTCATTAAATCAGGGGTTGGGGGATGGAAAATCAAGAAAGACTCTAAAGGTTTTGCTCTAACATCTGGATGGATTCTACTACCAGTAACTGATATGGTGGGTATATTTTGCAGGCAGCTAGTGATGGT
This sequence comes from Myotis lucifugus, assembly GCF_000147115.1. NCBI lineage: Eukaryota > Metazoa > Chordata > Mammalia > Chiroptera > Vespertilionidae > Myotis > Myotis lucifugus. The sequence goes on from NW_005871069.1 coordinate 11,199,421, forward strand.
GAAATGGCTTTAACGCCTTTTGGTTGTCTTATGATTGACAATGTCCTATTCTCTCCCCTTGTAATATAAAAGTCATCTGTCATCTGGTCCCTGCTTACATATTTAGGCTCATCTCTTTCCCCTCTTGCCTCATAATATAGGCTGCACCAACACCTATCAGGCAATTCCCTACCTCTACTCCCTTGCCCATGGTGTTCCTTCTGCCTGGAATGCCCTCCTTTCATCACCTGGCCAACTCATTCTCATTTTTAAAACTTAACTTATGCAACATCTCCCCAAGGAAATCTTCCTTGACCCCCAGCCAGAATAAGTACCACTCTATTGAACTTCCAAAATTCGACAACCTTATGTTGGCTCTGGAATCCTTGGTTTGAACCCAGACTCCTGAATATTTTGGTTGTTAGGTCTGGGAAAAGTTATTTGACCTCATCATATCTCAGTCCTATCTGTACAATTGGCAAAATAGCAACTACCTCATTGGATGTTGTGAGGAATGTGAAATAATCTAACAATCTAGGCAGAGTGCTGGCATCAGGTCAGGACTTTACAAACATTAGCTCTCTCTACTCCTGTCCATATGTATGACCTGTTCACATGTTTGTCTCTTCCACTTACCCAGGCCTCCTTCAGAGCATGGACTGTGCCTTGTCTCAGTATTTGTGGATCTTCATATAGTTCTAAGAACATGGGAGACACTCAACACATACATAATAAATGAAATCCAAACTCCTCGGGGTGTTATATGATACCTTTATTGATTCATAGCCCCCCCCCCCCCGCCCCCTCCGAGTCCTGTCATCTCAGATTTCTCTCCACCCACTCCTCTGTGCCATCCACCTCACCACCAATTGACTGGGTTATGATTTTTTGCTTCTGTGATTCCCAGATTTATTTATTTGTTTGTTTGTTTATTTAATCTAGTTTGCTTTTTTTTGTTGTTGTTGGTTCTTCTGTCTGGAAGGGCTTTCCCTAGTCTCACAACTCCTACTATTATCTATCATTCAGAATCAACAGAAGTATCATCTACTCTCTGTACCTGGCCAATATTCCCCCACTGTATCCCTGAAGGATTTTACCTGTGTACCTATTTGTATTATAATGATTCCTGTTGTATGATAGGTACTTGCAATCATTTAAAAATTTTTTTTTGATTTGAGAGAGAGAGAGAGAGAAAAAGAAACATCAATTTCTTGTTCCATTTATTTATGCATTCATTGATTGATTCTTATATGTACCCTGATCAGGGATTGAACCTACGACCTTGACATATGGGGACTATGTTCTAACTAATTGAGCTACCTGGCCAGGGCTGATAGGTGTTTATTGTATGTGTGTTTTCTCTTCCAGCCTGTGAGCTCGTTAGTGCAAAGTCTTGTATTCATCTCAGTATCTCATTCTTCAAACTGTCATATAAAGCAGGCAATTGACTACATAAATGTTTGTGGAAATGAAGTGTCATGTCAAGGCCCCGTGAGTAGAGGTAAGTACTTATCTGATTTTGACAACCAGAACCAGAAAGGGGTCATGTGGACGTCATGGAGTATACTCATCTTTTGGTCCACCTTTGAAAGGGAAGTATTTTGGCATGACTGTGTAACTCAAAAGCAAGGATTAGTCTCATAATCCATCTCCCATCCTCCTTAATATCTACCATCTCCCTTTTGCAGCATATAAATACAGTAAACTTATCTCTTTTTCACTTCACCATTCTCTGGATTCCCTTATGATCCAGAAGTCCATTTCTCATAGCCTGTCTTTCTGCATGGATTTATATCTAAGGATGAAGCATTTAGAATTTCTTTACTGCCTCTTTGCTTTTGCAGTTTCTGCTCCCTGGAACATACTTTATTCTGGGCAAGCTTTGCACATTCTCTGTATGTCCTGCTCTACATCTGACCCGAAGTAAGCACTCATCACTCCCCACTCTGGACTGCCAAGGCATTTTGTACATTCCCATGTTACAAGACTTACTAGTATATTATCTTCTTTAACAGAGCTGTGAGCACTGCAAGATCAGGAGTTATTTCCAATTCATATTCATATCTGCAATGCTCATCTAAATGCCTGACATATTGTAAGCACCTAATAAATGATGAATGGTGGATGGATGGATGGATGGATGGATGGATGGATAAAGAGGATAAAGCCTTACAGGCTAAGCCAGCTCTCCCCACCCTCCCCGCCACACACACACACACCTCTATTGAGCTTTCTGAAAAGTCAGCATAACTTAAAGGTGCTATAAGCTGCAAGTGACAAAAAAAGACCTCAATTTATTATGGTAATTTTTCAGCTCTGTCATTTTCTTAATCAACATAGATAGACACAAGAACCTTCAAAAATAAAAGGGTCATCTCCCCTTAAAATAGAGTAAACCTTTCCAAGAAGCACCCGCCCCAAGATTTCACCCCCTAAGCCTCATTGGTTAGAACTAGTTCACATGCCCAATGGATCTCTGGCAGGGAACCTGGTCACACCTATAGGGATTTACGCTTGAACTAGGGAAGAAGTCACCATCTTCAGAGCCATGTAAGTAAATAGCTGGATATCTCAAAAGAAAAAAAAAAGGAATTCTGGTCACAAGGGGGAGGAAGAGAGGATTCTGGGTAGGTATTTGTTCCCCAAGTCTAAGTTTCCAATTGATTCTCTTATTCAATATAAATACGCAAACAAGGTTGGGTTTGAGTCCTACTGTTCATTTCTGAGCCTGAGCAAGGTCTGTAAAGGGATGAGGACAATGTTCTTGCTTATTATCAGTCCTCATTTTAACCCTTCTGCCTCTCAATTCTCCACAGTTCGTTCCCACTCATTTTCCCACCTGCAGGCTCAATCTCATGTGTCCTCAGCCATCTGCTGGGCCATGAAGTGCTTGCATACACCTGTCCCCCTCTAACAAGTTAATTCTTACTGTTCAAATAATCTAGGATGAATGAGAGACTCTAAAGATGTGACAAAGCCACCCTTGCTATTTCCCTGACTCAAGTTATGTCCCTGGTACCCAAGTTGTAGTAATTCCTCCCTATCTATTTCCCTTTTCTAGTTATCTTTGAAACAAATCATTTCTTTCTGAGTGGTGATATATCCCCATGATCTATTTGCTTCTATCACTCTCTAATGTGAGACATCATTCAGCATTGTGCTCCAGTGGCTCCTCTGAGCATTTCTCTCCCCTGCCATCTGTTTAGCTGCCCAAGAATTGCCTTGATGTCTTAGTCTGATTTGCTCCCAATGAATGGTCTGCCCAGCAGGATTTATTTACATAGCTCTGTTCCCGAGAATTGGACCTTCTCCAGGAACTGTGCTGGCTAGTGACTAAGAGCTGCCACTTGATGTTTATTAAAGCATGTGTCACTGATTCAGAGGATGAACTTAGCATACTATGCCATGAATTTAAAATATTTCTCTGGCTGAGACTTTGGTGTCAGTTTATGCCCCTCTATCTGTAAACATTTAGTTTGTGTTGAATCTGCAATCTAATCATGGACAAAGTAGAGTCTATAAAGAAAAGGGGGAAGCTCCTCCTCACTCTCCCCCATGTGGCATTAATGACCCTTTCTCATAAGTGAAGGTGTGTTTATGGTGTTAAACTCCAAGAAAGAAAGAGCTTTATCCAGCACTGTCAGTATTTCAGAGAGATCCACGGAGAGTGTGAATGGGGATTTGAGGACAGCCTCTGGCCACTCAACTTTAACTTCTCATTAACAAAGCCATCATTTAAATACTTAATATACAATTTTAAAAATAGACAAATCTGCACTTCATTAGAGTCCATCTAAATACTTCATTAACCTCCTTCCCAGTCACAAGGCACTGCTGAGCTGCCTTTTCTAAAGAGTTTTTCTTACTCCTAGAAAACAACTGTGATCAGTTAGTGAATTCCAAAGTAAATTTGAATCAGAGAAAAAAAGGGAAAAAATATGGCCTGATGGTCACTAGAACAAGTTCAGTCAGAATACAGGGCTATCTTAATCTGAATATGCTGAGTGATAAGTAGCACTGGGAATGCAGAAACTGAGGTGAAAAAGTTGTCAAAGCCATCAACTGAGCTGAGTATCAGTAAAGACTATATTTTGCCTTATTGTTTATATTAACCGGATATTTGATATTTTCCCCCAAATATTCCAATCTGTGAACTCTTATTATTTATTTTTGGCTTCATCTCAGCTCAACTTTTGGCTTTAAAATTCTCAGATTTTGGCCCTGGCTGGGTAGCTCAGTTAGTTGGAGCATCGTCCTGTACAACAAAAGGTTATAAGTTCAATTCCCAGTCAGGGTCCATGTGGGAGGAAACCGATCAATGTTTCTCACATCTCTCTCTCTCTCTCTCTTCCTCTCTCTCCTCCTCCCTTCCTCTTTCTCAGAAATCAATAAATTTTTTTTAAATCTTAGATTATGAATTTTAAAATAGATAAAATTTGAAGAGAAAATAAAAGGCTTCGAGTTTTTCTCAAAGGTTTGGGGTTTGAATGTCAAAAGCAAAGGCCCTGGCCCTAGCTGGTTTGGCTCAGTGGATAGAGCATTGGCCTGTGGACCAAAGGGTCCTGGGTTCTATTCTAGTCAAGGGCAAGTACCTTGACTGAAGGATCCTTCCTGGCCTGGGCTCTAGTAGGTGCTCATGTAGATGGCAACCAATCAATGTCTTTCACACCAATGTTTCTCTCTGTCTTTCCCTCCCTCTTTTACTCCCCTAAAAATCAATGGAAAAATATCCTCAGGTGAGGATTAACAAAAATTTAAATTAAAAATAAATAAATAAACGAACAAACAAATAAATAAATAAAAGCAAAGACCCTGAAGAACTCAGGGCATGATGCATAGATAAGGAAAAATAAGATTTTGGTCACAGCCAGGTTTTTTCCAGTCCCTCCACCCTCAGCACCAAATCCAGATCAGAAATAATTTTCCAGGCTAGGAGTAGAGAAGAAATTGGAGATGTGAGGAGGGTAAAGAAAAGAGTGTACACATTGGTGTGTTCCTGGGCTGCAGGTTGGGAATGGGAATGGAAGGATAGATGCCACTCCTGAGATAAACTTAGAGTAATATGAGAACTTAGGACTTATGGATTGTTTTCTAGGCAGGGTCCAACAAAAGCACCTACCTAATCTTGGTCACTGATGGAACATGCCTTAGGAGGAATTGAATACAAACTGGAGTGTGAGATGCCAACACAGACATACCTGAAGCAACCTAAAGACCCTGATGTGGAGACAAACCAAGATGGCAGCATAGGTAAACACCTGAAATTGCTGCCTCGCACAACCACTTCAAAAATACAACTAAAAGACAAAACAGACATCATCCAGAACCACAGGAAGGCTGGATGAGTGGAAATTCTACAACTAGAAGGAAAGAGAAAAGCACACTGAGACTCAGAGGAGGTACGGAAGTAAAGTGAAGAGGTACGGAGGCTCGCCCATGCGGAAAGGGCTGACAACGAAGGACACTGGTGTCTTTTTCAATCTGGAGGGAGTCACAAGATCCTGACTGCTCTGAACTGCAGTTCCGGGCAAGTCTCTGGGGACCCAGGACTCATACAGGGAGAAAGTCACTGTCTGGCATTGGGCAGAACTCGAGGGCGGCGTTCTCTCAGAGGTGCTTGCAGCGATTACCGTGGGACACTGAGACCCTGGGCATCTTAAGGTAGGACTGAGGATCAGCCATAGCTGTTTGCTTCACCCTGTTGTTTCCCTGAGACCCCACCCCACCCAAGCTGTCCCCAGAGGCTTTTGCATATGAATGGGCTGGCCCTTTGAGATCTAAAATTACCTAACAAACTGCAGCTGGGTCAGAGAGACCCAGAACATCCCAAAGAAGGCACAAGGCCCCACAACAGCTTGCATTGCTTTAGAGCTGGGCCTCATCTGGGCACCTCCAAAGCCCAAACAAAGAAGAGGAATCTGCAGATCTCTCCATAGCTCCTGCTGGGTAGCCTCAGGCAGAGGCTAAATTAGCACCTCCTTAGAGATCCAAGAGCTCATGGACCCAGTGATCAGATTGGGACCATCCAGATTACAACTCCTCAGATCCATAAGGGACACACTCAGGGGGCAGACTCAGTGAGTAACAAAGCCCCACTGAAGCAAGTCTTGCCCCAGAAGGGTGTCTTCAGCACAGAAGTTCTCCCACTGTAGACACAGCTGATTCTCACAGACAATTGGCCTGGAGGTCAATTCCTCCAAGTGATACCAACAACAATCAAGGCCTAACTACAACAAGACTGTGCACACAGCCCACAAAGGGGTGCACCAAGAGTGTCCACCTCAGGTAACTGGGGAGGCTGAGCCACTGGGCCCTATAGGACACCTAGCACACAAAGCCACTCTATCAACACAGGGAAGCAGCCAAAAATGCGGAGACAAAGAAACAGATCACAAATGACAGAAACAGAGGAAATAAAACTACTGAATATAGAGTTCAAAACCATGGTTAATAAGGTTTTCAAGAATTTTCTAGAAACCGCCGATAAACTTAATGAGACCCTCGAGGATATGAAAAAGGACCAACTAGAAATTAAGCATACACTGACTGAAATAAAGAATAATATACAGAGATCCAACAGCAGACAAGAGGATCCCAAGAATCAAGTCAAAGATTTGAAATACGAAGAAGCAAAAAATGCCCAACCAGAAAAGCAAAAAGAAAAAATAATCCAAAAATATCAATATAATGTAAGGAGCCTCTGGGACAACTTCAAGCATACCAACATCCGAATTATAGGGGTGCCAGAGGAAGAGAGAGAGCAAGATATTGAAAACCTATTTGAAGAAATAATGACAGAAAACTTCCCCTACCTGGTGAAAGAAATAGACTTACAAGTCCAGGAAGTGCAGAGAACCCCAAACAAAAGGAATCCAAAGAGGACCACACCAAGACACATCATAATTAAAATGCCAAGGGCAAAAGACAAAGAGAGAATCTTAAAAGCAGCAAGAGAAAAATAGTCAGTTACCTTCAATGGAGTACCCATACGATTGTCAGCTGATTTCTCAACAGAAACTATGCAGGCCAGAAGGGAGTGGCAAGAAATATTCAAAGTGATGAATAGCAAGAACCTACAACCAAGATTACTTTATCCAGCAAAGCTATCATTCAGAATTGAAGGTCAGATAAAGAGCTTCACTGATAAAAAAAAGCTAAAGGAGTTCATCACCACCAAACCAGTATTATATGAAATGCTGAAAGGTATTCTTTAAGAAGAGGGAGAAGAAAATGGTAAAGATACAAATTATGAACAACAAATACATATCTATCAACAAGTGAATTTAAAAATCAAGTGAATAAATAATCTGATGAACAGAATAAACTGGTGAATATAATAGAATCAGGGGCATAGAAAGGGAGTGGACTGACAATTCTCCAGGGGAAAGGGGAGTGGGGGGTGTGGGAAGAGACTGAACAAAAATCGTACCCCTATGGATGAGGACAGTGGGGGGGGGGGGTAAGGGCAGAGGGTGGGGTGGGAACTGGGTAGAGGGGAGCTATGGGGGGAAAAAAGAGGAACAACTGTAATAATCTGAACAATAAAGATTTATTTTTTTAAAAAAAGACCCTGATGTGGCAGAGAGACAAGCAGGACAGCCAGCAGACACAAGAGGCCTGGCTGTATAAATAGTGAGGACATGGTGATCATCTACTTGGACCAAAGATGAGAAATTACACAGGATGCAGATCTCGCCATAGCCTATGGAGACAAGACAGTAAATACCAGAGGCCCCCACTTCCTACCAACACTGTGACACCTCTTTTCTTCCTACCAACTTAGTACCCAAGAAAAGAAATGGAGAAAACCTTGAACTGACTTAGGATGACTTGGATTGACTAATAAAAACCTTGAACTGATGAGATTAATGAAATTAGTCAAGATTTTGCTTTTGCCCTCAGGCATAATGGTGGTTTCAGTTATAGAAAATAAGATTACATGGCTTTATACACCTGAGTTTGTTGACAGGTCATATACACACAAGTAATATATGTGTATATATTATATATAGTTATTTATATATAAATATATAAACTATATATGTATATAGTTTATATAATTTATGGGAAGAGAAAAGAAACACATAAAAACCCCAGGAAAATAGGTTTTATCTTATTTTTATTTATTCTTCATATACCTTTTATACTTTAAACATTTTCCAAGAGGCATGTGGACTTTAATATTAGAAATAAAACTATTAGTTTTGAAAAGAAGAAAAATTCAATATAAGTAACCAGTATGTGAGCCTCAGAGAAATAAGACATCAGTAAGATCCTATCTAAGCCTTCCCCACTCTGCAAGCTGATGTAGAGACCCTGTGATCACTTCTGACCCAAAATTTAGCAGAAACTTTTGGTCATTCACTCTACGGCGTTTCCTTCTTTCTTGCCAGCTAAATTGAGTTTGTTTGGCAAGTGCATTCTGGGTAGGGGAGACCATGCTCAGCCCCAAGAGTGAAACTTGACTATGTAAGCCAGCAGTTCTCAACCTGTGGGTCTCAACCTTTAGGGGTCAAAGGACCCTTTTACAGGGGTCGCCTAAGACCATCGGAAAACACATATATAATTACATATTGTTTTTGTGATTAATCACTATGCTTTAATTATGTTCAATTTGTAACAATGAAAATACATCCTGCATATCAGATATTTACATTATGATTCATAACAGTAGCAAAATTACAGTTATGAAGTAGCAACGAAAATAATTTTATGGTTGGGGGTCACCACAACATGAGAAATTGTATTAAAGGGTCGCGGCATTAGGAAGGTTGAGAACTACTGATATAAACCAATGAAAGGGAGGGGAAATCTGCTGGGGTGAGTGGCTACTGTGGAAAATGTTTCTTGGCTCTTTAGAGGAAATTCAGGATAAGAGATAAGTCCCCCTTTCAGTTTCTGGATGTCTGTGTGTGAGAAATAGCTACAGTCTAGTCTTGAGGAGGGACATTCACTTGATGGGAAGAGACTGGACATGGCAGAGCAAAAAGATGGGAGAAAACTGGCCTGGATTCAAGTTGCTCAGTTGACCACATGTGAGGCCTCCAGATGTATGGTTGTTTGATATAGTAAGTCCACTTATTATTCAAGGCATTTTGAACTGTTCTTGTTTGTTTGTTTCTTATTTCCAGCATGGTTACATGGCATCCATACTTGGCAGATGGTATGATCAACAATGGCTCATTTATTTGTCTGTTTCCCACCCTTCATGAACTTTCCCTCCTCCCACCCTGTACCACAAACATCTTGAGAACACAGACCATGTGTTTTTTTAAATTTATCTTTGTATAGTTAACCTAGGGCTGTAAACAAAACAAAACAAAACAAAACAAAACAAAACAAACAAACCAAAATATAAGGCATTTCTCAAGGGACTTACACGGAACAAAAATTATTTAGTCATTAAAATAAGTGAAGTTCCGGATGAGGTGGAAAGATGGCTGCTGACAGGAAGGCAGACTGCAAGCCAGTGTGAGAGTGAGAGAACGAAAGGAGAGTGTGTTCATGTACCGAGAGTGTAAATTTGTGGGTGAGCGATAGCTATACTCCAGGGGACTGTTGGAGACTGCTGGATCGGGCTCCCCTAACCAGGCAGCCTCCACTGCTGCTGAAATCTTTCACAGAGCGGCCGGCTCAGCCACGGAGACCACGCCATCTTGAGTGGCTGTTATTGGAAGCAAATACATCCAGAGACCCTGCAACCACAGCACCCAGGGACCAGCTAAGAACCCAGGAACACAGGATCCCAAGCAGCGTGAATACGTGGACTCAGACAAGCCCTGTTCCTCCTCATGGAAAGGTCAGATTTCGCCTAGATAAAGTTGCAGTTTGTAATTCAGGTTGGAGAGAGGAACACGCGTGGGGGAAGCCTGCGCCCCACAAAGTCCGCGGCGTTGGGGCCAGCGTGATCCTCGAGTGTGGAAGGGGACCCGCAGGGCTGCTGGCAGTGTTATGGGGTAGGGGACTGAGTCATGAAAAAGTTACAGAATGTTACAATGTTATAGAGTAAAGGGTTACGGAATGTGCTGGGGGGGGGGGGAATGAGACATGAGAAATTGAATGTGCTTGGAGGGAGAGGGGGGATGTATGAGTAAGAAGTGCCTCAGGGTCAGTGGAAGGATTGTTAGATTGTCTTAGAAAAACAATGTGTTATGATATGCTCCAGCCAGGTGTGACTCTGTTTAACCTTAATGGAATGCTTTGTAGTTAATTTTTCTTAACACTGTCTTGCTATAAAGGATCATACTGCACCCTTGGTCTCTACCACATGCCGCGAGGCTTCCCAGAGGGGGAAGGTACGGGCTGTGGTCAGCTGGCCAGCTTAATAAAGGCTATTAAATTTAAATTCTGAGTCGGTGGTCTATCTCGTTGAGCCAACCCATAACAGCAGAAGGGAACTCTAAAAAAATTAGCCCATAGCTGGACTGGGCGCAAAAAGGCAGCCTTGGATTTTGCAAGTGTGCCTGCTGCTTAGTGCCAGGGGAGAGAGGACATGTGGAAGAGACATTGGGAGAATTGCGCACAGAGCTGGATGGTGGAGGTTGTGAGCTCCCGCACTTACTCTGGCTCTTTTTTTTTTTTCTTCTCTTTAAATCCATGCTTTTGATTGTTAAACGCAATACATAGGATCGCCCAATTGGGGTCACTCACAGAGACTGCAGGGGAAAGTTGTTTTTGTGGAACCTGGAATCAGAGCGGGGAGGAACAATCAAGCAACCAGCTCTGGGGCAGTCCGTTCTCACAAACCAGTATTAAGTGCTATAGGGAAAACAAAACCTAAATACTGGCTTGAGAGGACTTATAGCCCTGGAGATTAATCCAGAAACACTGCCACCCAGGGGCTGAACCACAAACTGATTCTTCTGTAAATACAAATAAAGGCAGTCTGGGAAACAAAGAAATACTGCCTGCCTTAAAATCAGGATGGTGGTTTACAACATGAAGAAGCAGTGTATCGCAGGGAACTTCAACACTCTCCTCAATACCTAACAGGACAAAGGCATGCCTTACAGAAGAGTAGAGAAAGTGAATGACCTTCACTACTGCACATTTTTATTTTTTTCACCTCTTACTTAAGAAACTAATTTTTCCCCCTCACTTGATTTTACCTTTTTAATTATTACATTTTTATTTTTAATCAGTATTATTACTACTACTATTTTACCTTTTTTTAAAATGTCATTTTATTTTCTCTTTATTTTATTTTGGGATTAGTGTTCTACATTCTATTTTCATCTTTCCTTTAGCATCATTTTCCTCTATCTCAACTTTACCTTTATGCCAACACTCTCTTCCTCACTTTTCCCCTTTTGTTGTCCTATTTCTCTTACCCTATTCCTGCTTTAGATCTTCCCTATTCCTTCTTTTTACCCCCTGTTAAAATTTCACCCTTCTTATATATCTAATTTCCAATCCCCTGCTCTAAGTCCATACACACCTCTCTCTTCTCTTTCTTCACTATCCAAATTTTTTTTCTCTCTGTTGTTTTGTTGTTGTTTGCTTGATTGTTGAGTTATATTGGGTTTGTGAGATTGTTTTGCTTTTTCTTTTTGTTTTGTTGTTGTTGTTTTGGTTATTTTTTGCTTCTGTTTTCCCTCGCCTCGCTTGATATTAGTTGTTGTTTCTAGTTTGCATTCATCTCTAGGTATCTATTGCTGGCATTTGTCAGGATTAGTGGCTGTTCTATTGGAGTTTTCTCCGCATATAAATAGTTTCTTCCCCTCTTCTATTTCATTCTTTTTCTTTTCTCTCTTAATTTTTTTCCCTTTTCCCAATTTCATTTTTCCACTCCTTTTTTATCTTTTTCTCTTTTTTCTTATTCTCTTCTTTCTTCCTTCTCCCCTAATTCTCTTTTCTCTGGTGGTCACCTTTATTTGGGGTTATTAGTATCGTGAATACATTTGTGTTCATTGCCTGTGCCTTGTGACTTGTTGTGTTGTATTTCGTACCTTTAAAAAATGCAGGAGAGAGAAAACTACATAACCAGACACCCGGAGAAGAGAAATTATGAGGAGACAAAGAAATACCCCGCATATGAAAGAAAAACAAGCATCACCAGAAAAAGAAGTAAGCGAAATGGAGGCAAGCAACCTGTCAGAGAAAGAATTCAGAGAAATGGTCATAAGGTGGATAAAAAGAACAGAAGACAAATTCAACAATATGTGTAAGAACCAAGAGGAAATGAAGAAAAACCAAGAAGAAATGAAAAATAACATCACTGCTATAAAGAACTCAATAGAAAGCATCAACAGTAGACTAGAAGAAGCAGAGGACCGCATCAGTGAGCTAGAAGACAAGGTAGGAAAAAATACCCAAGCAGAGCAGCTTCTAGAAAAAAAAAAACTAAAAAGCAGGAGGAGACCCTAGGAAAACTTTGGGACAACACGAAATGAAACAACATCTGCAAAATATGGGTGCCAGAGGAGAGGAAACTGAGCAAGGAATAGAAAACCTGTTTGAAGAAATAATGACAGAAAACTTCCCTGATATAGGAAAGAAAAAACTCACACAAATCCAAGAAGCTCATAGTCCGAAACAAAATGAACCCCAAAAGACCAATGCCAAGGCACATTATAATTAAATTGGCAAACACCAACGACAAAGCAAGAATCTTAAAAGCGGCCAGAGAGAGACAGAAAATTACCTACAAGGGATCCCCCATCAGACTAGCAACTGATTTCTCAACAGAAACACATCAGGCCAGAAGGGAAAAGAATGAAATATACAAAGTCATGCAAAGCAAGGGTCTGAATCCAAGAATACTGTACCCAGCAAGGCTATCAAACAAAATTTAGGGTGAAATCAGGAGCTTCACAGACAAAAAAGGACTAAGGGAGTTTATTACCACCAAAGCAGCAATGCAAGAAATGCTAAAGGGTCTGCTGTAAACAAAAAAAAAATAGGAAATGAAGAAAGAACACAGGGGTAAAGAATAAAAATGGCGACAAACAAGTATCTATCAATAATAACTTTAAATGTAAATGGATTAAATGCCCTAATCAAAAGACATAGGGTAACAGAGTGGATAAGAAAACATGACACATATATCTGCTGTCTACAGGAAACCCACCTCAGAAAAAAAGACGCACACAGACTGTTGGTGAAGGGATGGAAAAAGGTTTTACAGGTGAATGGAAATGAAAAAAAAAAAAAGCTGGAGTAGCAATACTTTTATCTGACAAATTAGATCTCAAAGTGAAGGACATAAAAAAAGATAAGGAAGGCCACTTCATAATACTAAAGGGAGCAATCCAACAAGAAGAAATAACTCTGGTAAATATATATGCACCCAATATAGGAGCACCCAAATACATAAGAAAACTTCTGGAGGAGATCAAGGGAGAGATTGACAGCAATACAATCATAGTAGGGGACTTTAATACCCCACTATCACCATTGAACAAATCCTCTAAATAAAAAATCAGCAAAGAAACATCAATCCTAAATGACTCACTAGATCAGATGGAATTAATTGACATCTTCTGAAAATTTCACCCCAAAGCCACAGAATATACATTCTTCTCAAGTGCACATGGGTCATTTTCAAAGATAGACCATATATTGGGTCACAGGCAAAGTCTCTTCAAATTCAAGAAAATTGAAATCATATCAAGCATCTTCTCAGATCACAATGGCATAAAACTGGAAATCAACTACAATAAAAACAATACAAAAAAATCAAACACATGGAGACTAAATAACATGCTATTAAACAACGACTGGGTTACCAGAGAGATCAAAGAAGAAATAAAAAACATCATGGCAACAAACAACAATGAAAACACAACAATCCAAAACCTATGGGACACAGCAAAAGCAGTCTTGAGAGGGAAGTTCATAGCTCTACAAGCCTACTTCAAAAAAACAAGAAACAATGGTAATAAATTACCTAACCCTACAACTCAAAAAGTTAGAAAGAGAGAAACAAGAAAAGCCCAGTGTAAGCAGAAGGAAGAAAATAATAAAGATCAGAGCAGAGATAAATGACATAGAGACCAAAAAAACAAACAAAAGATCAACAAAACCAAGAGCTGGTTCTTTGAAAGGATAAACAAGATTGATGAACCTGGAGAAATCAAGATGGTGTCATAGGTAAACACCTGAAATTGCTGCCTCTCAAAACCACTTCAAAAATACAACTAAAAGACAAAATGAACATCATCCAGAACCACAAGAAGGCTGGCTGAGTGGAAATTCTACAACTAGAAGGAAAGAGAAATGCACACTGAGACTCAGAGGAGGTGCAGAAGTAAAGTGCAGAGGTACAGAGGCGCATGGGTAAAGGGCTGCCAACTGAGGATGCGGTTGTCTTTTTCAATCAGGAGGGAGATACAAGCTCCTGACGGACCTGAACTCCAGTTAAAGATGAGTCTCTGGAGACCCAGACTCATAAGGGGAGAAACTGGACTGTCTGGCAGTGGGCAGAACTCAAGGGAGGCTTTCTCTCCGAGGTGCTTGCAGCGATTACTGTGGGACACTGAGACCCGGGGCCTCTTAGGGCAGGACTGAGGATCAGCCATAGCTGTTTGCTTCACCCTGTTGTTTCCCTGAGACCCTGCCTCACCCAAGCTGTGCGCAGAGGCTTTTGCATATGAATGGGCTGGCCCTTTGAGATCTAAAATTACCTAACAAACTGCAGCTGGGTCAGAGAGACCCAGAACATCCCAAAGAAGGCACAAGGCCCCATAACAGCTTGCATTGCTTCACAGCTGGGCCTCATCTTGGCACCTCCAAAGCCCAAACAAAGAAGAGGAATCTGCAGATCTCTCCATAGCTCCTGCTGGGTAGCCTCAGGCAGAGGCTAAATTAGTACCTCCTTAGAGATCCAAGAGCCTGTGGACCCAGTGATCAGATTGGGACCATCCAGATTACAACTCCTCAGATCCATAAGGGACACACTCAGGGGGCAGATTCAGTGAGCACCAAAGCCCCACTGAAGCAAGTCTTGCCCCAGAAGGGTGTCTCCAGCACAGAAGTTCTCCCACTGCAAACACAACTGATTCTCACAGCCAATTGGCCTGGAGGTCAATTCCTCCCAGTGATACCTAAAACAATCAAGGCTTAACTACAACAAGACTGTGCACAAAGCCCACAAAGGGGTGCACCAAGAGTGTCCACCTCAGGTAACTGGGGAGGCTGAGCCACTGGGCACTATAGGACACCTAGCACACAAAGCCACTCTATCAATACAGGAAATCAGCCAAAATATGGAGACAAAGAAACAGGTCACAAATGACAGAAATGGAGGAAAGCAAATTACTGGATATCGAGTTCAAAATCACGGTTATAATGTTTTTCAAGAATTTTCTAGAAACCGCTGATAAATTTAGTAAGACCCTCAATAAGTCCAGTGAGACCCTCGAGGATATAAAAAAGGACCAACTAGAAATTAAGCATACACTAACTGAAATAAAGAATATTATAGAGAGATCCAACAGCAGACTAGAGGATCGCAAAAATCAAGTCAAATATTTGAAGTACAAAGAAGCAAAAAACACCCAACCAGAAAAGCAAAAAGAAAAAAGAATCCAAAAATATGAAGATAGTGTAAGAAGCCTCTGGAACAACTTCAAGGGAGCCAACATCCGAATTATGGGGGTGCCAGAAGAAGAGAGAGAGCAAGGTATTGAAAACCTATTTGAAAAAATAATGACAGAAAACTTCCCCTACCTGGTGAAAGAAATAGACTTACAAGTCCAGGAAGCGCAGAGAACCCCCCCAAAAAAGAATCCAAAGAATACCACACAAAGACACATCATAATTAAAATGCCAAGAGCAAAAGACAAAGAGAGAATCTTAAAAGCAGCAAGAGAAAAAGAGTTACCTACAAGGGAGTACCCATACGTTTGTCAGCTGATTTCTCAATAGAAAATATGCAGGCCCAAAGGGAGTGGCAAGAAATATTCAAAGTGATGAACAGGAAGAACCTACAACCAAGATTACTTTACACAGCAATGCTATCATTCAGAATTGAAGGTCAGATAAAGAGTTTCACAGATAAGAAAAAGTTAAAGGAGTTCATCACCACCAAACCAGTATTATATGAAATGCTGAAAGGTATCCTTTTGAAGAGGAAGAAGTAGAAAAAGGTAAAGATACAAATTATGAACAACAAATACATATTTATCAACAAGTGAATCTAAAAATCAAGTGAATAAAAAATCTGATGAACAGAATAAACTGGTTAATATAATAGAATCAGGGGCATAGAAAGGGAGTGGACCGACAATTCTCGGGGGGAATGGGTTGTGGGGGTGCGGGAAGAGACTGGACAAAAATTGTACACCTATGGATGAGGACAGTGGAGGGGGCGGTAAGGGCAGAAGATGGTGTGGGAACCGGGTGGAGGGAAGCTATGGGGGGAAAAAAGAAGAACAACTGTAATAATCTGAACAATAAAAATTTATAAATAAATAAATAAATAAATAAAGATTGATGAACCTTTAGCCAGGCTCACCAAGAAGCAAAGAGAGAGGACCCAAATAAACAAAATAAGAAATGAAAGAGTCAAAATAACAACAGACCCCACAGAAATACAAAGGATTTTTAAAAAATACTATGAAAAACTCTATTTTAACAAACTGGACAACCTGGAGGAAATGGACATATTCCTAGAAAAATACAATCTTCCAAAACTCAATCAGGAAGAATCTAAAAATCTCAATAGGCCAACAACTACGGAAGAAATTGAAGCAGTCATCAAAAAGCTTCCAGCAAACAAAAGCCTAGGGCCAGACAGCTTCCCAGGGGAGTTTTACAAAACATTCAAGGAAGAACTAAAACCTATCCTCCTCAGACTATTCCAAAAAAATTCAAGAGATAGGAACACTTCCAAGCTCATTCTATGAAGCCAGCATTATCCTAATACCAAAACCAGACAAAGACAACACAAAGAAAGAGAATTACAGGCCAATATCCCTCATGAACATAGATGCCAAAATCCTCAACAAAATCCTAGCAAATCGGATCCAGCAGTATATCAGAAAGATCATACAACATGACCAAGTAGAATTTATTCCAGGGATGCAAGGATGGTACAATATCCGCAAATCAATAAACCTGATACATCACATAAACAAATTGAGAGATAAAGACCACATATTCATATCAATTGATACAGAAAAAGCATTTGACAAAATCCAACATATTTTTTATGAAAACTCTCAGCAAGGTGGGAATAGAAGGATCATACCTCAACATAATAAAAGCCTTGTATGACAAACCCACAGCCAACATCATAATCAATGGGCAAAAACTAAAACCATTCCCCTAAGAACAGGAACAAGACAGGGATGCCCACTCTCACCACTCCTGTTCGACATAGTACTGGAAGTATTAGCCATTTCAATTAGACAAGAAGAAGAAATAAAAGGCATCAAAATTGGAAAAGAAGAAGTAAAACTGTGCTTATTCGCAGATGACATGATATTGTACATAAAAAACCCTAAAGACTCCATCAAAAAACTAGTAGACTTAATAAATGAATTCGGCAATGTAGCAGGATACAAAATTAATGCCAAGAAATCTATGGCATTTCTATACACCAATAGTGAACTTATAGAAAGAGAGACTAGAAAAGCAATCCCATTTACCATCACACCAAAAAAAATTAAGATACCTAGGAATAAACTTAATTAAAGAGGTGAAAGACCTCTACTCAGAATACTACAGGACATTGAAAAACGAGATAGCGGAAGACATAAACAGATGGAAGAACATACAGATGGAAGAACATACCATGTTCATGGATTTGTAGAATCAACATCATGAAAATGTCCATAGTATCCAAAGCAATCTATAGATTCGATGCACTCCCCTTAAAATACCAAGGGCATATTTCACAGACCTAGTACGAACTCTCCAAATATTCATCTGGAATAAAAAAAGACCCCGAATAGCTGCAGCGATCCTCAGAAAGAAGAACAAAGTAGGTGGGATCTCAATACCAGATATCCAGCTATATTACAAAGTCACTGTTCTCAAAACTGCCTGGTACTGGCACAAGAACAGACATATAGATCAACGGAAAAGAATAGAGAATGCAGAAATCTACCCGAACCACTATGCTCAATTAATATTTGACAAAGGAGGCAAGAACATACAATGGAGTCAAGAGAATCTCTTCAATACATGGTGTTGGGAAAATTGGACAGATACATGCAAAAAAAATGAAACTAGACCACCAACTTAAACCACACATAAAAATTAACTCAAAATGGATACAGGACTTAAATGTAAGACAGGAAACCATAAAGATACTAGAGGAATCCAAAGGCAACAAAACCTCAGACATATGCCGAAGCAATTTCTTCACAGATACAACTTCTAAGGCATTGGAAACTAAAGAAAAAATAAACAAATGAGACTACATCAAAATAAAAAGATTCTGCACAGCAAAATAAAACATCAACAAAACAACAAGAAAGCCCACTGCATGGGAGAACATATTTGCCAATGTTATCACCGATAAGGGTTTAATCTCCAACATTTATAGGGAACTCATACAACTTAACAAAAGGAAGATAAACAATCCAGTCAAAAAATGAGCAAAGGACCTAAATAGACACTTTTCAAAAGAGGACATTCAGAAAGCCAAGAGACATATGAAAACATGCTCAAAGTCACTAATCATCTGAGAGATGCAAATCAAAACGACAATGAGGTACCATCTCACACCTGTCAGAATCCTATCATCAAATCAACAAGTGCTGGAGAGGATGTGGAGAAAAAGGAACCCTCCTGCACTGCTGGTGGGAATACAGACTGGTGCAGCCACTATGGAAGACAGTATGGAGTTTCCTCAAAACGTTAAAAATGGAACTCCCATTTGACCCAGTGATCCCACTTCTAGGAATATATCCTAAGAAACCAGAAGCACCCATCAGAAAGGATATATTCATCCCTATGTTCATAGCAGCACATTTTACCATAGCTAAGATTTGGAAACAGCCTAAGTGCCCATCAGTAGATGAATGGATTAGAAAACTGTGGTACATCTACACAATGGAATACTATGCTGCTGTAAAAAAGAAGGAATTCTTATCATTTGCAGCAGCATGGATGGAACTGGACAGCATTATGCTAAGTGAAATAAGCCAGTCAATGAAAGAAAAATACCACTTGATCTCACTCATTTATGGATAATAAAGACCATTATAAAATGATGAACAAAAATGGATACAGAGGCAGAGTAGCATCGAACAGACTGTCAAACTACAGCAGGAAAGCTGGGGAGGGTTGGGCGGGGGGATAAGAGATCAACCAAAGGACTTGTATGCATAACCAATGGACACAAGACACTGGGGGGGGGGGGTAAGGGTGGCTGGGGGAAGGTCAAGGGGAAAAAAAAGGAGACATATGTAATACTCTTTGTAATATTTTAAGCAATAAAACAAAATTTAAAAATAAAATTAAATTTATGTTAGTAAACATAAAACTAGAAAAGGTGATAAAACTGCACCTTGAATTCCAGCCATCATCAACCTGGGACCAGGCAGCCCAGAAAACTATGGCATCTTTATGGGTTAAATAAAGATCTATTCCTTACAAGAATAAAATAAAAAAGTGAAGTTCCATCCTAGCCAGTTGCTAAATGGTTAGAGCATCGACTGAAGTGTCCAGGCTTTAATTCTGGTCAAGGGCACGTATCTCAGTTGCAGGCTCAATTGCAGGCCCCAGGGGTGGAGGGCGGGAGGCAACTAATTGATGCATCTCTCTCACATTAATGTTTCTCTCTCTCTCTCTCTCTCTCTCTCTCTCTCTCTCTCTCTCTCCCTCCCTCCCTCCCTCCCTCCTTCCCTCCCTCCCTCCATCTAAAAATCAATGGAAAATATTCTTGGGTGAGGATTAACAAAAAAACAAAGTAAAGTTCTGACACGTGCTACAACATAGAAAACCTTGAAAAAATGTAAGTGAAATAAGCCTGACACCAAAGAACAAGCTTTGTATGATTCCACTTACATGAAATATCTACAATAGGCAAGTTAATAGAGACAGAAAGTAGGTTAGACATTAAGGGGACTTGGAGGAGTTATTGCTTAATGGTTACAAAGTTTCTATTTGGTATGCTGAAAACATTTTCAAAGTATACGATGACAATGGTTGCACAACACTGGCAATGCAAATAATACCACTGAATTGTACACTTTAAAATGTTTAAATGGCAAATTTTATGTTACATATATTTTACTATAATATAAAAGGAAATGAAGGAACACTGTCCCTACTACCTATAATTCATGTGTCTCCTACTCACAATAAGCACAAAGGGGATTTTGGCAGGGATCTTGGGAGAGGAGATGGCAGGCTAATGGTGACCAGGCTGTAGGAAGCCTTCTTAAAGAATTTACAATTCAGATGAAGAAAGGAAAGAGGAGATATGGTCTCCTTTTGGTCCTCCATTTGTAAAGCCCAGGATCCACAGCTGCAGATCCACAGTGACTTACAGACATGCTGACCACTGGAGAGATTATTGCAAATAGGCACTCTGGGAGGAGGACCAATTGGAGCCAAAGGAGTAATCAATTGTCCGGTGGAAACAGAGAGGAGAATCCGTCTACTCAAAACTTTTAATTGTTCATGTTTCTTTACAATTTTATTGCTTTCCCTATTTTCATTCGCTCAACACTTAGCTAGCTACCTCTGAGCACTAGTTAAAATCTTAGCTAATTTAATAGAAAAGCATACAGAACCATGATGGTAGCTGTCACTACTGCAGAACAATGACATGCTGAGAGCCAGAGGCCCCAGCCCTCATGTGACATGCCCAGAAGTAGCCTCACTTTTCCAAGGGATGCACCAGAGCAGGGAGCTGTCCAGCCGAATACCCTCCTGCCTTTGCTGCAGCCTCTGCTCCTGGACAGTGGACCAGGAAAGCAGAGGGACAAAGGCTGTGCTATATCTGTGGACAGCCTCCAACAGGCTGAGTCCTGGGAAGCTAGTGTAGCATATGCCACAGGTGCCATCGAAATGAGCGTTCTGGTATCCTTTTCTCCTATTATTTCTTCTCATCGAAGGATTTCAGTCTCTAAGACACCTGAATCTATTTTAGTGGGTTGTGATTATTTATTTATAAATTTATGATGTAATATTTAACATGTTCAAAAACACATGAAGAGTAAGTTAACACACAGCTAGGATAAACACATACCCACCCAGCTCAGAAATAAAATATTCTCAAAAACCACATCTTTGATCTATTTATTTTACCAGATAGAAAAACTCCTCAACCCCTCTCAGCAATAAACCAATGTTCAATAAACATAAATACTAGAAAATTATTCTACATCCATTCATTAATTCATGTATGCTTTTATCCAAACAATGGATCAAGAGTTTAGTGTGCACAAGCATCATGTGGACAGTGGACCTAACCATCACACCCCATTCAGAAATGTGGTCAAGGTCACAGAGGTGAGAGTTGGGAGGTAAGCTAAAGTCAAATAACATAACGCTCTTTCCTCTCCTCTCCCCTCTAGATGGCTAAAAATAAAATCCCAACTTACTGTTGCTAAGTCATAATAAATATTATCAGACTATAAATACTGTTTTCACATCTATTTTGATCAAAATACATCAATTCAATTCAGTTACAACCCAATCGGATCTATTTAACAAATGACAATAAGCAGCACACTCAAAATCACACACTTGCTTTGGGTAGAAGGAAGGGTCTATTCACTAGGATGTAGAATGCAATCCCTGACAAAATCAACATTAATACATGTGAGAGCCACAATTCTTGTCCTGTTGGTAAAAATAAATGAAAGTAAACTCTATTTTCTCCCCATTCCCCAAAGAAAAAGGAATCACTGGAATGACTTTTGAGAACCAACTACCTAAAATCTTAAAAATGAGTAAAGCTTCTGCCTCAAATTAAAGCATTCCTGCCCTTGGGAGAACTCGGAATTACACAGGTGATATTTTGTTCAGCCCCTGGAATCCTAGATTTAAAATTATATATATTTGTAAAATTATATTTGCATTAATTATATTAACACTCCACTGAGCCTGGGAAATTAAAGTTAGAAATTAAGACTTCCCTCACTGTGTGTCTAATGAAGTCCAAGGCAAGCAGTGTTATAAAGCAATGCTTGGCACAGTGTCTGGCATATATGTGAGCTAAGAACTGCCAACTGAATGAATGAAGCAATGAAGCTGAGGAAAGCTGAAGGGAAAGAGGGATTCTGTAAAAGTATTCTAACCATAGGCTTCCATTTTGTCAGATTTCATGGTCACCAAATAAGGCTTTGATTAACGAATTGATTTATCAGGTATAATAATTCAAGGAAGGAATAAACTGAGTGGATGCCTCACAGATACTGCCAACAGTACAGTGTTAGTGTGTAGGATTATGGGTTCTAGAGTAGGAGAATGAGTTCAAATCCTTCTCTTCCATTAGCTACTTGTGTAACATCCAGCAAGTTACTTAGTTTCTCTAAGCCTTAGTTTCTTCAACAGTGGTTTTAATGTGCCACTTTTAGATTCTCCTCTCAAGTTACCTGATCTTTCCCAGGTGTTTTTCTTTTTTTGAAAATCATAACCATGAAACCTCAGACTTTTGTGGTTCATGCAAACAACTTCCCTTGTAACATTTTTAATAGTCAAGGCTCTTCCAGGAATCCATACCTTTACATATATGTTGTGTTCTTTTTCTGGAACCTTAGATTTGGCATGTTGAGTTCCTAACAATTCTTTAAAATCTATGCATCCCATCTCTGGGAAGATTCCTCTGTCCCTAACCCAACCCCCAAACTCCTCCTAACACCAAATTTAGTTTCTCCCTGTCTCAAATTATTTCTTGTACCTGTATTATAATAATCCGTCACATGCTACCTTATATCTATTTGTTTATGTGTCTGTTTCTCTCCTAGCCTAGAAGTTCCCAAAAGGTAAGAACCATACTTTCTTTGCCATTATACACTAGCATTATTTCAAGTGTTCATTTATTCACTAAACAGATGTTTGCTGAGCATCTACTACATGCCTGGCACAATTCTCAGCATTTTGATTCCAAGGTAAACAAGATAAAATCCTGCACTCTTAGAACTTATATTCCAGTGTAGGTAGATGTCCAATAAAAGTTGAACAGACACAGAACATCCTCAAAATAGTTCTGTGAAAGTAAGCACTTACTCCCTCTTTCAATTTTTATCTAAATTTCTGAGGTACTTTTTAACCAATAGTGAGAAGGTTGAAGAATGAGCACTCTCTCTTCTATTTGTTCTTACTTCTCATGATATTCAAAATATATGACTACGGTAGATGACACCTGTAAAAGACAAACACACCACAGTTCTGTGCTCTGCACACTGAGGATGGATAGTGAATCAGCTCACAAATCCATTCCTGAGCCAAGGGCTAATATGATAATGGGCCAATACTTCTGAGCCAGGCTGCTAATCCCATCTGCTTTGTAACGTAGTAATCAGCTCTGAGGTAGGGGGTAGGGAACATTAAGAATGTGATTACTCACTCTCTAAATAAATTATTTTTCATTTATTATGACCATCATAATTAGTGTATTTGAAATAATTATTTTAATACACAAAGTAGAGCAAAACTCAGATAGAGTCATTTTAATAACATTCTTTGATTAAAATATCAAGTTACAGTATTTCATATTACTAAAGATTTGTGGTAATAATAATGCAGTAGATTTCATGCAACATTAAAAATGTCAAGGCAGTATGTAGCATTTTAAGATTTGTTCTGAAAGTATGATGCTTTCTAGGTCTTTTACATCATTTCATCATGAAAACAATATTTTCTGTCCCAGTATTTGAATTGGTCTTTTAACTCAAATTGTGTCCCTTGGTTCACTGAAAAATTAGCTCTTTTAATAGTTGTATTATTCATTATGTTCCAGGTGTATTTAATGTTCTCCCTGTTAGTCATTTGACTTTTCCAATTTTTACCAGGATGCTCTCATAGGAATTGGAAGCATTTTTATTTTATTTTTGGAAGACAGCAGGTAGAATAATTAAGTTTGAGTCACAGAAATAAAAACTTGATTCAGAATTTACTCAATACCTAAAATAAGAACTCTACCAAAGAGAGTTTAAAACTCCCAGGAGTTGTAAAGCTGGGAGGTCAGCGCTGATGACACCTATCAACCTAGAATTTCGAACACATACAGGATAAACATCTATGTATTTGGTTTGTGTAGAAAACGTATTTTGCTTCCGAGTTAATATTGCAATTTCTTCTAATATGCTCTCCTACATTGATATTTTATATCTACCTATAGAAAACACAATTTCCTAACATTTATGTTGGCATTTAGTTTATTTTCTTCTAAATATATAATAAAATTTTACTGTAGAAAATCTGAAAGTGTGGGGAAAGTATAGAGCAAAACAGATTATTATTGGTCTCCTGCACATTCTAGGAATCACCACCACCATCATCATTCTAATACTTACACTATCTAAACACTGTACATGCATTTCTCATTTAGTTCTCACCAAACCCTATGAGATAGTATGCTGGGTTTTTTAAATAATTCTTAAATGATTAGCACTAACTCCCATGCTTTGTTGTGCTTTTCCCTTTGCCGTAGGTGTTGGAAGATCAAGAACTGCATGTCCTTACTCCATTACTACCTGGGTTCTCATGCAACTACCTTTTGCCTTCTAGTGTGATGCTCTAGCACTAGAGTAATTAGATTTGGGAGGCAGGAGGGAGTCAGAGCCCATTCTGTTTCTGCCGCAGAGGCAGACATGTGGGCTGCAGTAGAAATTACTCTTTCAGTGGCCTGTGAAACCCAGTTTCCTAAGCTGGGATAGCAGGAAAGTTTCCCACAGCCCCTCACCACTGGGTGGGATCTGAAATTCCCCTACTCTCAGGGGCAAAGTTGTAAAATCTAGTGGCTACCCTCTTGGCTTAGCTCCCCAGCATTCCCAACAGTTTTGTAATCTTCCAAATATTATTACATGCTCTCAGCTTGAAATACCTAGAGTGGATCTGTTTTCTCAACTGAACTGTTAGTGTTATTATTAGCTAAATAATAATATGACTCTTGGGGTATTTTACAGCACCAATAATTCTCCAATTTTCCAGACACCAACTTGGTGTTCAAAAATTCAATTAAATTTTGACACTATCTTCCTGGAGTTAGCATCACACCCCACACATTACAGGGCTCACTCCCTCAAACCGGCCCCTATTCAGAGTCCAGTCTCAAGTCCTGGGCCACTTGCAGTTCTGACTTACCAGCTATAATCAGTGTCCCACAATCCACTCTCAGTTTAATAATTTGCTAGAATGGCTCCCAGAATGCAGGAAAACTCTTTACTTACTAGTACCCATTTAAGTACAAAAGATACCATTTAGAAACAGCCAAACGGAACAGATATATAGGGAGAGGGTAAGGAGCCATAGAGTTTCCAAGCCCTCTCTAGATACACTAACTTTCCAGTACCTTGATATGTTCACCGGCCTGGAAGTTCTTTGAAACCCATTGTTTAGAGATTTTTGGAAGCTCTATTACATAGGCATGATTAATTCAACCATTAGCCACTGGCAACTAAACTTAATCTCCAGCCCCTCTCCCCATCCTCAAGGTTGGGAGTAGAGCTGAAAGTTCCCAAGCTTCTAATCCTGTCTGGTTCTTTCTGGCAACCAGCCCCCACCCTGAAGCTATCTAGAGGACCACCAGAGTCACCTCTTAAGCGTAAACTCAGGCACAGTTGAAAGGAGCTTGTTATGAATAATTGAAGACACTCCTATCACTCTGAAAGTTCTAAGAGTTTTAGGAGTTCTGCGCCAGAAACCCAGGACAAAAACCAATTACAGTCATGTGCCCCTTAGTGACAGGGATAGATTCTAAGAAATTGTTTGGTGATTTCATCCTCATGTGAAAATCATACAGTGCACATTACACAAACCTGGATGGTCTAGCTACTATTACTCCTAGGCTGCACAGCATGTTACTGTACAGAAAACTGTAGGCAATTGTAACGCAATAGCAAGTATTTGTGTATCTAAACATACCTAAACATAAAAAGTACAGTAAAAATACAGTGTAAAAGGTAAAATATGGTGCTCCTGTACAGGGCACTTAACAAGAATGGAGCTTGCAGTACTGGAAGTTGCTCTGGGGAGTCAGCAAGTGGTGAGCGAGTGTGAAGGGCAGGGCATTACTGTGCATGACTGTAGACTCATAAACACTGTGCACTTGGGCTACACTACATTTACAAAACACAAGATTAAATCAAGCACAGGAGAAAATTATGCAACAAGAGAGGAGGTCAACATGAGATGCATGAGGCTGCTGCCAGTGTAACACAGCGTGTTGTTTCACATCAAACTTTTTTCTATAAGAGAAAAATACCCTCTAAAATAACAAAATAAACATATAGTATACTAGATACATAAACCAGTAATGTAGTCTTTTACTATCATCATCAATATTATGTAGTGCACATAATTGTATGTCTATGCTTTTATCCGACTGGCAGCTGCAGGTGTGTTTATAGCAGCATCACCATACATGTGAGTGATGTGCTGCACTCTGACTTTACAATGGCTACATCATTAGGTGATAAAGATTTTCCAGCTCCATTTTACTCTTATGGGACCATTATTTCATAAATGTGGCCTGTGCTGACAAGAGCGTTATGTGACATATGGCTATATATCTATTTCCCATTGTACCACAACTCCCATTTTATAATGGAGAACAAAAAGATATTAATAAACTCAATTAAGGTCACATGGCTAGAAAGTGTTAGAGCTGAGGTTTCCATGCATTGGGTCTGTACCCAGAGGTAGCACATTTAATCCCTATGATAAATGGTATATCACTTTGGCAAAATTTATGCCAGTCTAATTATTTTATTTATTTATTTATTTGTTTGTTTGTTTGTTTTTTTGTTTATTTTATTGTTTAAAGTATTACAAATAGTAGAACATATGTCTCCTTTTCCCCCTATTGACCTCCCCCTGGCCTCCCCCATCCACCCAGCACATACCCTCACCCCCTAGTGTCTGTGTCCATTGGTTATGCTTATATGCATGCATACAAGTCATTTGGTTGATCTCTTACCCCTCTCCAGCCCTCCCCTGCCTTCCCACTGAAGTTTGACAGTCTGTTCAATGTTCTTTGTCTCTATTTTTGTTCATCAGTTTATGATGTTCATTATATTCCACAAATGAGTGAGATCATGTGATATTTATCTTTCTCTGACTGGCTTATTTTGCTTAGCATAATGCTCTCCAGTTCCATCCATGCTGTTGCAAATGGTAAGAATTCCTTCTTTTTTACAGCAGCATAGTATTCCATTGTGTAGATGTACCACAGTTTTCTAATCCACTCATCTGCTGATGGGCACTCAGGCTGTTTCCAAATCTTAGCTATGGTGAATTGTACCGCTATGAATATAGGGTGCATATATCCTTTCTGATTGGTGTTTCTGATTTCTTGGGATATATTCCTAGAAGTGGGATTACTGGGTCAAATAGAAGTTTCATTTTTAATTTTTTGAGGAAACTCCATACTGTTCTCCATAGTGGCTGCACCAGTCTGTATTCCCACCAGCAGTCAAGAGGGTTCCCTTTTCTCCGCATCCTCTCCACCAGTCTAATTTTTATGTATTTGACCCATACCATTTATAAAACATTGCCATTTGCTACTTTTTACATAAAATCATAGGATTTTGTCATTTATACATACACTAGAGGCCCAGTGCATGGATTCATGCATGGGTGGGGTCCCTAGGCCTGACGTGTGATCAGGGCCAATCGGGGCCATCTCTCCCAGTCCTGATCGGGGCTGGGCCAATTGGGGCCTGCGGCCCAGGGGGAGGGATGAGGGGAGGAACTGTAAGAGGTTGGCCAGCCGCAGAAGGTTGGCTGTGGGAGCACACTGACCACCAGGGGGCAGCTCCTGCATTGAGTGTCTGCCCCCTGGTAGTCAATGAGCATCATAGCAAGTGGTCAACGGGGCATTCCGGTTATTGCGTTTGTTCAGCTCATTCAGTCATAATGGTCACTTAGGCTTTTATATACATAGATATATGTAATATATGTCATATTATTATTACTTGTAACCAGATTATTGTTTTGAACTGTCATAGGTTGGGGTTCTGAACCTGAAGTAGGATTCCAAATTGGCTGTGGATTAAAAGTAGATGTGGTGTGATGTAGATGGGAGTGTATCGATGGCACGGGAGCCAGCTGAAAGAGTTCCCAATGGCCAAAGGTGAAATAATTTGAGCAAAAATATTAAGTAGTATTGGGTTATAACTCAAAGTATAAAATAAATATCCATGCGCCCATACTGAAATAAATAAACAACTGAATAAATTAGATAGGGGAGAAGATACAAATCTCTTCTTGTAGAAGAAATCCAAAAAAGTATGCAGATACTCCATCAAAAGGAAGGGGAACAAAGCTGTCCACCACGTGGGCTGCACAGTGACCACCTTCCAAAGAGTGCAGTGTGGAAGGGGCTGGGAGAGTGACTTCATGGTGGAGAAGCTGGACTTGCAAACACTGACTAAGGCAGCTGACCAAGGTCAACACCAAGTCATAAATCATGTGGGTAGATTGTATCCCTGATATAGTGTGGTGAAAATGGCACTTCACCTCTGTGATCTCTCTCACCACCCCCCCCCCCAACCAATAATCCACTTTTAGTCAGACAAATTCCAGTAGAGAGACATTTTATAATATATATAAGCAGTTCTCAACATTGTCCATCATCAAAAGCAAGGGTGTCGGAGAAACTATCACAGTCAAGAGGAGCTAAGGAGACAGGACAACTAACTGCAATGTGGCCTCGTGGGTGGGATCCTGAGACAGAAAAACGACACTAGGTGAAAACTAAGGACATCTGAATAAAGTATGGCCTTTAGGTAATAATGTTTCAATATTGGTTCATTAGTTGTAACAAATGTACCAAAGTCATATAATATGTTAATTATAAGGGAAACTGCGTGTGTAGAGTGGGGCAGATGTAATGGGAACCAGCTGTACTGCCTGTTCAATTTTTCTGTAAATATATAACTACTCTAAAATATAGCCTAGTACTTACAAAATTAAAAAAATATATATATTGCACCTCTTCACAAGCCTTCTACCTGTTCCCAACAAGTGTTCTTCAGCTCATTCCAGTAGGGCTGCTGGACGAGCTGTGCTAATTTATGCCAGTTTAGGAGGGTGATTTGGGCTGAAACTCAACTCCCACTCTTCTTATACAGCCCATGGCCCAGGGAATAGGCTGCACCACTGAGTAGGGGCTCCATTGTGTAATTTGCTTAAAGATATTGCACGTGCTTATAATTTGAAAAGGCATTGGTGCGTAATAGTTGGTGTATGTCAGTTTCCCATGGCATTCCTAATTATTTCAAGAATAAAAGCCTGAGTGTGGAGAGAAGGCTATTTTTTTCTGCTTCATAATTCTTTAAATATGAATGCAAGTGAGAAATTTGGCTTGACTATCTTCTGACACTTTTAAGCCTCTAAAGGCAGAAATTTGGACCAGATGACTTTCAGGCTTTATGATTCTGTGGATGCAGGTGGTGAGTAGCTAATAGGATTAATTATAATAATAGTAGCTATCAGCAATTAAATACTGAACCCTGTCCCGGGCACCAGAATAGAAGATTCAAAGTAATTTTTGGAAAGTCCAGAATTTTTAGTGCCCCCAGGTAAATGCCAATGCTCAAGTTTGCGTTAGCAGTGGTCGGCAAACTGCGGCTTGTGAGCCACATGCGGCTCTTTGGCCCCTTGAGTGTGGCTCTTCCTAAGCCTTAGGAATACCCTAATTAAGTTAATAACAATGTACCTACCTATATACTGTTGATATTTGGCTCTGTTGACTAATGAGTTTGCCGACCACTGTGCATAACAATATCCTAGTTTGCCTTTGCTTGCAGTGTCCTCAGACATCCACTCAGCTGGTAGAGACCTGCTGATGCCACTGTCCTCTTTATAAACTCTGGAAAAACTGCATCCTTCATGGTGCCCCTTGACTGAGGAGACAGACTCTCACAGTCTCTGCACATGGCTCCCTGATCAGGGACCCAGGCTGTGTTAATCAGAGATGACGGTTACCTGTACACACTGTTTCCCTCACAGGTGTCTCTAAGATCCCCTTTGGAGCTGAGCCACAGTGATAGAAACCTTGACTCTCACCCAGAACTCCATCACTGCCCACTCACCAGCTGCCCAGGCCCCACACCTGTGCCTCTCACTATTAAAACAAAGCCTGATCCTTCCTCCCTATCTGATTTATTTATTTATTTATTTATTTATTTATTTATTTATTTATTTATAATTAAATTGAATGGGGTGACACTGATCAACATGAACACATAGGTTTCAGATGTGGGTTTCTATGTTACAAGATCTGTATATTGCACCGTGTGTCCAACACCCAAAATCAAATCTCCTGTCGCCTTATATTAAGACCCCTTTTCTCCCTCGCCACTTTCCTATGGCAACCACCACACTGCTGTTTGTGTGCACGAGTTTCATACCTCATATATGATGAAATTATATGGTTCTTAGCTTTTTCTGACTGACTTATTTCACTTAGCATAATGTTCTGAAGGTCCATCCATGTTGTTGCAAATTACGATATATCATCTTTTCTTATGGCTGAGTAGTATTCCATTGTGTATATATACCACATCTTCTTTATCCCGTCCTCTATTGCAGGACACTTTGGCTGTTTCCATGTCTTGGCCACTGTGAATAATGCTGCAGTGAACAACCCCTCTATTTGATTTAGATAATAGAATTCACCATTTTATGCTCTAATGGTTTTAACAGACTTCAAAATCTCCACTGGTCTAGTAGCAGTTTTAGTCAAAATGATTAAGTGAAAAACAGTTTAAAATGTTTCCTGAATGAAGCAAATGAATAATGATTAAGTCTGATTAAGTGGAGAATCAGGGAAAAGGGGTGTGAGCCAGGAGTAGTTTTTAGATCAGGTATTTACTGTGCCAGAGTGGAGAGGAATAGGAAAGGTTAGATCAGTGGTTCTCAACCTTCCTAATGCTGCAACCCTTTAATACAGTTCCTCATGTTGTGGTGACCCCCAACCATAAAATTATTTTCGTTGCTACTTCATAACTGTAATTTTGCTACTGTTATGAATCGTAATGTAAATATCTGATATGCAGGATGTATTTTCATTGTTACAAATTGAACATAATTAAAGCATAATGATTAATCACAAAAACAATATGTAATTATATATGTGTTTTCCAATGGTCTTAGGTGACCCCTGTGAAAGGGTCGTTCGACCCCCAAAGGGGTCGCAACCCACAGGTTGAGAACCGCTGGCTTAGCTGGTCCTTATCTGAGGTAGATTACCTGGGAACACCTTGGTTAGATGTGGTGGATAGTTTGGCATTTGTTTTTAAATTAGTCCAAGTCTATTGGCAATTAAGGACCATTTGTTCAACTTAAGCATCCTTGTTTACTGCTTCAAATTGAATGACAGAAGCTTTTTAAAGAGAGTTTGACCTTTACACAAAGGAGCTTGTTCAATTTAACCTCCACTTTATATAACTGGCATAAAAAATACACTAGTTTGATGCTCAAGCAAAGATTCAAAGGAGAGATGAAGCTTCTAGACAAAATACTGCATAGAAATTGATAAATGCAAAATACTAACCAGTGAGCATATTTAAGCAAGCAATACATGTCTTTGTAGTAAGCTTTTCTGGTTGCAAAGTATTAAAGATATTTTTAGTGTTGAAGTACAGATAAAAAGACTCTAGGAAAAATGAGAGATTTTCAAATGACCAATTACAATTATCACAGTTTTATCTCTTGGACTGCTCTCATTTTAAAGCAACACTATTTTTCTAAGTTCATTTTTACTCCTGTATTATAACTCTAACTATGACTAACCAAGGAATCTGGAGAGACCCTGAAGTCCCTTCCTGAAAGCTTCGCAGTTGTGCGCTTTGGCCTGCTCTTAATGTCTCCGGTAAAAATGTCACCAATCCTGGAACACTAGGGCTGCTGTTCATTTTTCATACCATGCCAGGTGCTGACATTTATATCTATTGTGTGACAAGCAATGGGGAGAAATTGTTGTATGAGACGAACAAGTTTCCTGCCTCCAGGAAATTGCATTTCAATTGTAAAGGAAGAAAATAAACACAGGTGATCACTTTGGAAATTGATATTTGTTATTAAAAACACAAAACAAAACATTAAATTGGGGTCAGAATTTTTCCTTTACAAGAGGTCCATCTGAGCAGAGACTGGATGAGAAGAAGGAGCTAAGGTAGAACAAGAGAAACACAAGAGCAAAGGCTCAGAGGCAGGAATGGACGTGGAGGTTCCAGGAAGGAAAAAAAGGCCAGTGTGACTGGAGAAATGTGAATATAAGCAACAATCAAAAGATATGCAGGGGTAAATCATATCACCTATAAGCCAGGGCAAGTAAGTGGAATATGATTCCTAATATGGTAGGAAACAATAGAAGATTTTCAGCAGAGAAGACATAATTTCCTGCATGGAGAATAAATTCAGGGCCATGGAAATGGCAGCAGGGACCAGATGGAATCTAGTATAGTAGTTCATGCAGCAGATGATGCTAGTTAGAACTTGGGGTGGGTAGGGAGGAGCAGGCAGTGGTCCATTCTTTACATGACTGAGTGCTCCTTGAGTGTCAGGTACTTTCCTAGGTTCTCTTTTTCCTCCTTTTGGACCCTTATCTCCAGCACTTCAGTCATACATCTTTCACAGGACTTAACACATTGTGTTTTTCATTCTCTCAATTGTTTCTGTGACTCTCACATGCCAATTTGTGAGCTCTTGAACAACATTTATGAAATATAATTTATCTTTCCACCTTTAAAGCCCAGTGCCATCAGTCTTCAAGAAATGTTTTTTAGTTTAATTGAAATGTTGAACTAAATTCAAGACACCTATGTCAAATTCTCAGGAAAAATTGTCACTGGGCCTTACTTATTTGTGTACACTCACGTTTTTAAAAAGGTGTTCAAATAATTTCTTTAGAACATGGTGTGGTTTGTCAGCTCCCTGTCCCAAATAAAAATAGCACTGATTAATATAAACAAAATTAGAAAATAGTTAGCTAGAAATCCTTTCTTTCTCAGTCACCTGCTATCTGTTTTTCTCCCTAAAAATAGAAAAAGATGACCAAACAGAAAGCTTTTGTCATCACTGATGGTCTTCACAGCGTACAGGATGAAAATAATTGTCTCCGTATTAACCATGCTGCAAGTCTGCTTTTCCTTCAAAAGTGTTATTTTTTGGATCCTTTTTTGACTAAATATTATAACTTGGATTATCATACAATAAAAATGCTGTAGTAGGCTGAACAAGGACCCACAAAGTATCAGGTCCTAATCTCTATAACCTGTAAACGTTATCTGATAGGGAAGCAGGGGCTTTGCAGATGTGATTAAATTAAAAGTCTTGAGGTGGGAGATTATCCCGGGTTTTTCAATCAATTGCATAGATCCTTGTGAGACAGAGGGAGAGGGAGATCTGAACACACAGAGAGGAGATGCTGGCCTTGAACTCTGGAGTGATGGGCCCACAGACAAGAGGTGCTAGCAGCCACCAGAAACTGAAGGAAGCCAAGAACTGATTCCCCTCTGAACCACCGGAGGAAGAGCAGTCTGCTGAGACCTTGACTTTGGCCCCGTGATACTGATTTCAGATTGGGCCTCCAGAATTGTGAGACAAGACATTTCTGCTGTCTTATGCTTCCAAATCTATGGTGATTTGTAACAGCAGCTTCGGAAACTAATATAGCAATGCTGTGCTTTGAGTTGCTTTTTCTAAGAATTCTCCTTAGAGCTCTGGTCTGCTTTCTGTCCTCTGTAGCTTCCCACTTCACCTTTCACTGCCCTGGACAAATAGCACCACCCTAAGACCTGAGGAAAAGACTGCCTGTCCAGGGCCTGTGCTATAGACACCCAACCATTCACCTATCCAGTGAGGTCCCCTCCTCACAGGGTGGAGTGTGTATAGGGCCAAGAAGGTGTGGCCACCCCAAACCTACAACCCTCTTATCCAGGCCACAACCCAATATGTGAGATTTTGGGATGCTCTGCCATTAATGAATCGTCCGAACCTGCTCCTGAGACTGGTGGGCCTTTCCCCAAGTCTGAGATGGAGCCAGAGTGGCCGGCAGCTGAGGGTCAGAGACTCACAATCCCACTGAACTTAGAGTCTCAAGAATTCCAAATTGGAGCTGTCATAATACAGTCATAATGCAGGTACATCTGTCAAGATGGAAGTCTGAACATATGTATTTAGCATTCTGCTAGCCTGACTTTCATCTTCAATATTTAGACTCATGCTATGTGGGTGTCATTTGAGCTCTTGTCCTGGGCCCCACATGTTAAAGACCCACAGAAGGGTGGGGGTGCACTAAGGTGACCTCACAGACTTCCTCTGCATTGCCCAAGTGTCTGAATGCTGCTTGAAAGAACATTTCATGTGCTTGTTCTCGCTGGAGTTCTCGTACAAGACACGTTGCTCAGACCCCCAAGGGAGAAGCTCCAATGACAAAGACTCAGAGCTTCCCAAACAGACTTGGCATCAAGCTATCTCCATGACCTGTGGCCTGTTCTTTAGGTTCAGGGACCTCAGCTGCCTGTCACCCGCCCTGCTGCTCAGTCTGTACTTTTGCCCTCCAGAGAGCACCCACTTCCACCAACAGCTCCAGGGACCTTTTTAACAAGACAATCAGCTAATCTTACAAAGATTCAATCTTTCCTTGACCAAATTTTAGTCAGGCTCCTGCCCTTTTGTAACTAGGCCCTGTCCTTGGGCCTTGTCCTCAAGACTAAAAAATCCTCCTAAGTTAGTTTATCCTGAATTCTCTGCCAGCAATATCTGATCACCCTGGCCTGCCTTCAGCAAGAATCCTATTGAGTTAGTTTAGCCAGAATCTGTCCTCATCCCTGATATTTCCTCTAATAATTTTCATCCACTGAGCTCTGCCCTCTCCTTGGCTATAAATCTCCTCTTGTCCGTGTACTTGGAATTGAGCCCAGTTATGTACTGAGGTCTCTTTTCCCCATTGCAATACTTACTGCTTAAAATCGCTCATGACCACCTGACTACTGTGCACTGTTTTTCTTTGACACCAGTCCTCCTCAGAACATTGTCCCAGCACATCCCATCACACTGAGAGGGCCACAGTCTCCACTCCAGCCCAACGGACCTGGCTCCTCCCTGACCTCCCCACCTCCCTCCTTCCTCCTTGCCTACCTTTCTCCTACCTTTCTCACCTTCCTTCCTTCTGTTCCTTGAAGGCTCTACATTCATTTCCATTTTAGGGTTCTCTGTGTTGGTCTGGAATGTCCTGCCTGCACATCTCCTCAGCACTGGACCCCTTCTTCCAAGTACCTCCCAGCTCAACTATCACTTCCTCATGTCCCATCCCAGGCTCCTGCCAAACACCTTTGTGTTTGCTTGTCTGTTTAGTTACTGTCTGTCAATTTCTTCTAGTTCAGTGAAGCCCATGACAGAAGGGACTTGCTGACTGGTGCGCTGCTGTCCTCCCAGTGCCCAGCATGGTGCTGGCTCTGTAACTATCTCCTGAACAAACACTTGTCATAGGGTTGCTCTGAGGGTTAAATGCCTAGGTCACCCACCTTACATGAAGCCCTTAGCGATGGTCTTCCTCCTCCCTCCCTCCAACAGGATGTGCCCTTCCGGTCCTCTGGCCGCACTACCTCTCACTTTATCTAAGACCCAGAACTTTTCTTACATCATAAACAGAACCTGTTCCTCCCATGAAGCTCTCTGAAGCTTCATTAGGTTACACTTGCTGCTTTTGATTTTGCTTTCTTGATAACAAAGGAGGCCTTTCTCCTTGGAGTTCCTCTTCTTCCTTCAGGCCTAAGCACAAGTATTTCTAGAACTTCTCATGGAATGGTGATAGCTTGTATACTATTCTGTCTTTCCCATGGACATGAGTCCTCTGAAAACAGCAGTCACATCTTATCATTTTTCTCGCCACAAGTGAGAAGTACATCCAATAAACCCAATGAATATGTGTGTTCAATACATCTTTTTGATATCTATAAAATCTAACAACTGATTTCTTCCTGAATGCCTTCATTTGTTCATTCACATACAGTGTGTAATAGGTGCAGGGCCACATATGCCTATATGTTTTTATAAAAATTTCTTTATTTACTTGCTTGTCACCACCATCCTCCTTCCAAATGACATACTCATGCATGCATGCATGCATACACATACTTTCTTCATAAAAAAGATTTTAGAAGTCTTTAAGGGGTAATGTAAAGTATGAAAGACTTATTTCAACTATATAAAGTAGTTGAAAGAGGAGTAAAAGAAGATATAAAAATAAGATGGTACTAAATGGAGACAGGAATAAAGCTAAAATTATAGGCAGAAATAATCTATCTATATAATAGAGTAATATGCTAATTAAACTGGAACTCCCTAACCCTCACGACCACTTAGCAGGTGGTGGGGTATGGAGGTGGGGCCACAGTGGCTGGGGGACAGGAGCCTGTGATGCCTCCTTTGGAGTTGGGGAGCTAATGATGGACTGGCTCTGGTCCTCCTTCAACAGCCCTCTCCAGCAGGCATGGGGTTGCTGAGACCCAGGCTGGGCCTCCAGCCACAGATCCACACCTTCAGAGACCGACTCTACCAGGCTGCCTGGAGGCCATGTGGCTGGGCCACAGGGTGCCCATTCAAGATGTGACACAGAGAGATACGGGAGGAAATCCAGAGAATGGGATGTGGGGGTTCAAGACACTTCCTTTGGGCTTTGTCCTTCTTGGTCCTGGTCCTTTTCTTTCAGGCCTGAGGGCAAGCACTGCAGGAAAGGAATGGATGAAGGCTGAATGTGGAAGAAAGGAGGTGACCCAGGTGAGGAGGAGACCTAGCAGCTGTGAGAGGACCGGCTGCAGGGCTGCCTGAGTGGTGGCTCCTGGGCAAGCGCCATGGCTTCTGCAAAGCTGCTGGCCAGGAGGCGGGCAGACCAAGGGATGCAGAGCGGCGCTGAGGTGGGGGCTGTACCAGAGGGGGCTCAGGCAGAGGCAGGGGGCTGGCGGGTGGGGATCTGCCTCGCCCGCGGAGAGCCAGGTTCTTCAGTGGCCCCAAGATGTGTGTGGGCCTGGTGGGGAACAAGATGGAAGGACGCTGGGCTGACCGCAGCCCTGAGGTGGGGGTTAAGGGGCAGCGCCACCTCAGCGGAGGGGTGCCACACTGCCAGGTACCCGACTGCTGCAGTTAAGAGAAGCTCCCGCCGCAAACCCGCCCTCGCCCCAGCACCCTGTGCACTTGACAGGCAGTGACTCCTGCTCCCGCCTTGGCCCAAAAGCAAGCCCGCGCCCACCCTGCCCCATGGTGGCGCACGCCTACATGGTGAGTGTGAAGCCTACCACCTGTTCCCCAGAAGGGGGGGCAGTAGAGAATGGGGGTGGGGGCGGGGGAGAGGAAAGAATGTGGAGCTTCTGCGATGAAGAGGTGCTTGAGAATGAGGCTCAGAAGCCTGACAGGGAGGTTTGTTCTGTTTGCCCTGCAGCTGCCCCTTAGGAAGGGCGGAGAGCACGGCTGTGACAGCTCCCTGTGCACTGAGTCAAGTTCTACAGCCAACTGGAATTGGCCTCAGTTTCCTGGTCTGGAAAATGGATTAAGTGTGTCCCAGTGCCTTCGCTGACCTTTGAGGGCCAATTGAGATACTATATAAAGAAAATGAGGGCTTCCTCTCGCCAGGTGTCCTCATGGGAGTGACATCATCTTTAAACCCTGCATGGCACTCCCTAACGCACTGCTGTGATGCCAGGGAAGATAGGGTGACCTGGAAGTCCAACTACTTCCTTAAGATCATCCAACTTCTGGATGCAGCAGATCTACATGTCCCTCCGCGGGAAGGCTGTGGTGCTGATGGGCAAGAACACCATGATGCGCAAGGCCATCCGAGGACATCTGGAAAACAACCCAGCTCTGGAGAAACTGCTGCCGCATATCTGGGGGAATGTGGGCTTTGTGTTCACCAAGGAGGACCTCACTGAGATCAGGGACATGCTGCTGGCCAATAAGGTGCCAGCTGCTGCCCGTGTTGGTGCCATTGCCCCTTGTAAAGTCACTGTGCCAGCCCAGAACACTGGTCTGGGGCCAGAGAAGACCTCCTTCTTCCAGGCTTTAGGCATCACCACTAAAATCTCTAGGGACACCATTGAAATCCTGAGTGATATACAGCTGATTAAGACTGGAGACAAAGTGGGAGCCAGAGCAGCCACAATGCTGAACATGCTGAACATCTCCCCCTTCTCCTTTGGGCTGATCATCCAGCAGGTATTTGACAATGGCAGCATCTACAACCTGGAAGTGCTTGACATCACAGAGGAAACTGGATTCCCACTTCCTAGAGGGTGTCTGCAATGTTGCCAGCGTATGCCTTCAGATTGGTTACCCAACTGTTAAGTCAGTAACCCATTCTATCATCAATGGTACAAGCGAATTCTGGCTTTGTCTGTGGGGACTGATTACACTTTCCCACTTGCTGAAAAGGCCAAGGCCTTCTTGGCTGATCCATCTGCTTTTGTGGATGCTGCCCCTGTGGCCGCCGCCACCACTGCTGCTCCTGCTGCTGCTGCAGCCCCAGCCTAGGTTGAAGCAAAGGAAGAGTTGGAGGAGTTGGACGAGGATATGGGATTTGGTCTCTTTGATTAATTACCAAAAAACAACCAGCTCAGCCAGCTCTATTTGAGAAACAAGGAAATAAAGGCTTACTTCTCTTAAGAGAGAAAGAAAGAAAGAAAGAAAGAAAGAAAGAAAGAAAGAAAGAAAGAAAAGAGAAGAGAAGAGAAAAGAAAAGAAAAGAAAAGAAAAGAAAAGAAAAGAAAAGAAAAGAAAAGAAAAGAGAAGAAGAGAAAAGAAAAGAAAAGGAGGGAAGAAGTGAGAAAGAAAAGGAAGGGCGAGCAACACAAAAGGAAGATTGGAAGGAACCTGTAAACCTATTGTCACTTAAATAGGAAATATAGTCAATAGTGTTGTAATGATGGTATGATGCCAGGTGGGTACTGGAAATATCGGGGAACACTTTTGTAAAGTATATGATTGTCTAACCACTATTTTGTAACTAATAAAACCTGAAACTAATACAAAATAATATTGAATGTAAATAAATGAAAATAGGAGTGAAATTTTTCTAAATTTCAAAGTTTAAATAAAGGCTGTAAAGGAAGGAAGGGGGAGAATACAAATAGTGTTTTTCATTTTACCACTTTATTCTTTTCAGTACATGAAAAAGACAGTTGTCTTTATATGGTGCTTTTATACTTTTCTAAGTCGTTATCTCATTTGATGTTCAGGGCAACTTAAAGACAAGATAATTATTCCCTCCACTATTCAAAGAAAGGAAATCTTAGTGTCTGGCCCCAATGATTCAATCATCACACCCTTATTGTAAAGCAGGGTTAGTGAAATTTTCTGTGAAGGGTCATATCTATACTAATAAAAGCCTTGGGGGCAATCCGGCCAGCAGGGGAGGGCAGTTGGGGGCTATCAGGCTGGGAGGGGAGCAGATAGGCATCAATCAGGCCAGCAGGGAAGCAGTTAGGGGGCGATCAGGCTGACAGGCAGAAGTGGTTAGGGGCAATCAGGCAGGCGAGTGGTTAGGAGCCAGCAGTCCCGGATTGTGAGAGAGATGTCCGACTGCTGGTTCAGGGATCAGGCCTAAACAGGCAGCTGGACACCCGCCGAGGGGGTACCAGATTGAAGAGGGTGCAGACCGGGCTGAGGGACACCTCCCCCCATGCACAAATTTCATGCACTGGGCCACTAGTCCAAATATAATAAAGAAGTACATTATAGCATTATATAAGCAGGAAAATAATGAAAGTGCCATTTTCTTTATAAAATAGTTAAATATGGCATATATATTTCCTAACTGGACTTAATTTTTTAAGTCTTGATTTTTCCAGGCCTTTATTCACTTCATAAATGCAAATATAGACTGTTAAAAATTGTAAAGCACTTTGTTATTATAGATACTGTGAACACGTGGTTTTATTTATTTGCTTGTTATTCTTAATTGATATTCACCAATGCTGCACATACCTCTTTGGCTTATTTGGGAGCCTTGCAGTGTTGTGATGTTAAGAACAGATAGCTATAGTGTCATTCTTTATCTCACACAAGCACATGTTTATTTGTTTATATCCTTTTAGGAAAAAGTATCCTAAAAGAAGAAAATTAGCTGTAAAATCACATTTCAGAAATAGTATGGGCATTTGTTGACTTTTTGATAATAGCCATTCTGATTGCTGTGAGGTGGTATCTCACTGTGGTTTTGATTTGTATTTCCCTGATGATTAGTGAAGTCAAGCATCTTTTCATATGTCTATTGGCCATCTGTATGTCTTCTTTGGAGAAATGTCTTTTATTTTTTAAATTATTTTATTGATTGATTGATTTTTAGAGACAGAGGTGGAGTAAGGGTAGAGGCAGAGGGAGAGGGAGAGAGAGAGAGAGAGAGAGAGAGAGAGAGAGAGAGAGGGAGAAACATTGATTTGTTGTTCCACCTATTTATACATTCTTGTATGTGCCCTGACAGGGGGTCAAATTTCCAATATTTGCCCGGCCAGAGTGGATCAATGGTTGAGCATTGACCTATGGGCCAAGGGGTCATGGTTTGATTCCCAGTCAGGGCACATGGGTAGTGGGCTCGATCCCCAGTGTGGGGTATGCAGGAAGCAGCCAATCAATGATTCTCTCTCATCATTGATATTTCTATCTCTCTTTCCCTCTCCCTTTCTCTCTGAAATCAACAAAAATATATTTTTAAAAATAAATAAATAAAAATTAAGGGAGATAGAAAATGGTGGAGGTATAGACGGACGTGTCCTGTGCCTTGTCCTGGAGCAGATAAGGGTGAGCAGCTGAAACGGGTAACATACAGCCCGAATAAGCAAAGGATATTCAGTTGAGAGACAGTCTGCAGCTGGGAAAGACAGAGAACTCCTGAAAAAAAAAAAAAAAAGACGGTTGAAGACTGTGGCTGAAACCTCTCCTGGTGCGCCGGCTCAGTAGTGGAGACCGCGCCATCTTGAGTGGCTGTTACAGGCATCCAGAGAACAGCTACTAACCTGGAAACAAGGGATCTCAAGCAGCGCGACTGCGTGAACTCAGATGAGCACTGCTTCTTCTCACGGAAAGGTTAGACTTCCCCTAAAGGTGCGGTTTGCAATTCAGGTTGGAGAGAGGACCAGGTGCATGGGGTGAAACCTGCGCCCCACAGAGTCCGCGGCAGTTGGGACCAGCGTGACCCGTGAGTGGGGAAGGGGTCCCACAGGGCTGCTGGCAGAAGGGAATGCTAAAAATAAGCCCATAGCTGGACTGGATGCAAAAAAGCAGCCTCAGATTTTGCCAGTCTGTTGGCTGCTTGGTGCCAGGGGCGAGTGGGCACGCGGAGACTGCGCGCAGACCTGGAAGGTGGAGGCTGGCGAATTCGCACACCGTATCAGGCTCTTGTTGTTACAGTTCCCCTTAGATCTGTGTGTTTGATTATTAAACCCAGTGCATGGGATTCCCCAGCTGGGATCATTTGCAGAGCCTGTAGGGGAAAGTTCTTTTGGGGGAGCCTGGGAAACAGAGCGGGGAGTAACGTTTAAAGAACCAGCTCTGGGCAGTGGACTTTCCCAAACCAGTTTCAAGTACAATAGAGAAAATAAGCCCTACTGGTAGAGAGGACTTATAACCTCGGAGGTCAATCCAGGCACACTGCCACCCAGAGGCAGAGCCACGAACTGACTCTTCTGTAAATAGTCTGCCAAACAAATAAAACCTGCCTTAAAATCAGGACTGTGGTTTACAGCACAGAGGGACAGTGTATCGCAGGGAAATTCAATACTCTCCTGAATGCCTGGCAGGACTAAGGCGTGCCAAAAAGAAGAGTAGAAGATCTGAAGCACCTTCACTACTGCACATTTTTATTTTATTTTACTTTTTAATTATTTTTTCACCATTTAATTAAGAACCTATTTTATTATTTTTTTTTCATCACCTGATTTTACCTTTTTAATGTCTACATTTTTTAAACCAGTATTATTGCTATCATTTTACCATTTTTTTAAAGTGTCATTTTATTTTTTTCTTTATTGTATTTTGGGACTAGTGTTCTACACTCTATTTTCATAGTTCCGTTAGCATCATTTCTCTCTATCTCACCTTTACCCTTAAGCCAAAACTCTCTCTCTCACTTTTCCCCTTTTGTTGTCCTGTTTCTCTTACCCTATTCCTGCTTTAGATTTTCCCTATTCCTTCTTTTTACCCACTGTCTAAATTTCACCCTACTTATATATCCAATTTCCAATCCCTTGCTCTAAATCCACATACACCTCTCTCTTATCTTTCTTCACTATACAATTCGTTTTTCTCTCTCTCTGTCGTTTTGCTAGTGTTTGCTTGATTCTGAGTATATTGTTTTTTTTATGCTTGTTTGGGAGATTGTTTTGTTTTTCATTTTCATTTTTCTGTTTTGCTTATTTTTTCTTTCGCTGGTTATTTTTGTGCTTCTGTTTTCCCTTGCCTCGCTTGATATTAGTGGTTGTTTGTAGTTTGCATTAATCTCCAGGGATCTGCTGCTGGAATTCATTGGATTAGTTGCGGTTCTAATAGAGTTTTCTCCCCATACAAATAGCTTCTTCCCCACCTCTATTTCATTCTCTCTCTTACATTTTTTTTTCTTCTCTCCCTTTTCCCAATCTCATTTCTGCACTCCTTTTTGTTTTTTCTTTTTCTCTTTAATATTTATCTTTTTTTTTCTTCTTTATCCCCTAATTCTCTTCGTTCGGGTGGTCACCTTTATTTGGGGTTATTAATATCGTGAATACATTTGTGTTCAGTGCCTTGTACGTAGTGCCTTGTTGTGTTGTATTTTGTGCCTTTAAATCAACGCAGCAGAGAGAGAACTACATAACCAAACACCTGGAGAAGAGAGATCAGGTGAAACAAAGAAGCAACCCACATATGAAAGAAAAACAGGCATCATCAGAAAAGGAAGTAAACGAAATGGAGGCAATGGAGGCAAGCAACCTGTCTGAGAAAGAATTCAGAGAAATGGCCATAAGGTGGATGAAAAGAATGGAAGACAAATTCAACAATATGTGTAAGAACCAAGAGGAAATGAAGAAAAACCAAGAAGAAATGAAAAATGACATCACTGCTATAAAGAACTCAATAGAAAGCATCAACAGTAGACTAGAAGAAGCAGAGGACCACATCAGTGAGCTAGAAGACAAGGTAGGAAAAAATACCCAAGCAGAACAGCTTCTAGAAAAAAAAATTAAAAAGCAGAAGAAGAGCCTAAGAGAACTCTGGGACAACACAAAACGAAACAACATCCGAATAATAGGGGTGCCAGAAGGAGAGGAAACTGAGCAAGGAATAGAAAACCTGTTTGAAAAAATAATAACAGAAAATTTCCCTGATATAGGGAAGAAAAAACTCACACAAATCCAAGAAGCTCACAGAGTCCCAAACAAAATGAACCAGAAAAGACCGACGCCAAGGCACATAATAATTAAATTGGCAAACACCAATGACAAAGTAAGAATCTTAAAAGCAGCCAGAGAGAGACAGAAAGTTACCTACAAAGGATCCCCCATCAGACTAGCGACTGATTTCTCAACAGAAACACATCAGGCAAGAAGGGAATGGAATGAAATATACAAAGTCATGCAAAGGAAGGGTCTGAATCCAAGAATACTGTACCCAGCAAGGCTATCAATCAAAATTGAGGGTCAAATCAGGAGCTTCACAGACAAAAACGGTCTACGGGAGTTTATTACCACCAAGCAGCAATGAAAGAAATGCTAAAGGGTCTGCTGTAAAAAGAAAAAATAGGAAACAAAGAAGGAACGCAGCAGTAAAGAACAAAAATGGCGACTAACAAGTTTCTA
The DNA here is from genome assembly GCF_000147115.1 of Myotis lucifugus. Lineage (NCBI taxonomy): Eukaryota > Metazoa > Chordata > Mammalia > Chiroptera > Vespertilionidae > Myotis > Myotis lucifugus. The sequence goes on from NW_005871069.1 coordinate 11,243,298, forward strand.
TCAATAATAACTTTAAACGTAAATGGACTAAATGCCCCAGTCAAAAGGCATAGGGTAAATGAGTGGATAAGAAAACATGACCCATATATCTGCTGTCTACAGGAAACCCACCTCAGAAAAAAAAGACACACACAGACTGTTGGTGAAGGGATGGAAAAAGGTTTTTCAGGCCAATGAAAGTGAAAAAAAAAGCCAGGGTAGCAATACTTGTATCTGACAAATTAGATCTCAAAGTGAAGGACATAAAAAGAGATAAAGAAGGCCACTTCATAATACTAAAGGGAGCAGTCTAACAAGAAGAAATAACTCTGGTAAATATATATGCACCCAATATATGAGCACCCAAATACGTAAGAAATCTTCTGGAGGAGATCAAGGGAGAGATTGACAGCAATAGAATCATAGTAGGGGACCTTAACACCCCATTATCACCACTGGACATCCTCTAAACAAAAACTCAGCAAAGAAACATCAATCCTAAATGACTCACTAGATCAGATGGAATTAATTGACATCTTCAGAACATTTCACCCCAAAGCCACAGAATATACATTCTCCTCAAGTGCACATTTGTCATCTTCAAAGATAGACCATATATTGGGTCACAGACAAAGTCTCTTCAAATTCAAGAAAATTGAAATCATATCAAGCATCTTCTCAGACCACAAAGGCATAAAACTGGAAATCAACTACAACAAAAACAATCCAAAAAAATCAAACACATGGAGACTAAATAGCATGCTATTAAACAACAACTGGGTTACCAGTGAGATCAAAGAAGAAATAAAAAACATCATGGGAACAAACGACAATGAAAACACAACAATCCAAAACATATGGGACACAGCGAAAGCAGTCTTGAGAGGGAAGTTCATAGCTCTACAAGCCTAGTGCAAGAAACAAGAAACAATGAGAATAAATGACCTAACTCTACAACTCGAAGAGTTAGAAAGAGAGCAACAAGAAAAGCCCAGTGTAAGCAGAAGGAAGGAAATAACAAAGATCAGAGAAGAGATAAACGACATAGAGACCAAAAAAACAATACAAAAGATCAACAAAACCAAGAGCTGGTTCTTTGAAAGGATAAACAAGATTAATAAACCTCTAGCCAGGCTCACCGAGAAACAAAGAGAGAGGACCCAAATAAACAAAATCAGAAATGAAAGAGGAGAAATAACATCAGACCCCATAGAAATACAAAGGATTGTTATAAAATACTATGAACAACTCTACTCCAACACACTAGACAACCTGGAGGAAATGGACATATTCCTAGAAAAATACAACCTTCCAAAACTTAACAAGGAAGAATCTAAAAATCTCAATAGGCCAATACTATGGAGGAAATCGAAGCAGTCATCAAAAAGCTTCCAGCAAACAAAAGCCCGGGGCCAGACAGCTTCACAGGGGAGTTTTACCAAACATTCAAAGAAGAACTAAAACCTATCCTCCTCAGACTATGTCATAAGATCCAAGAGGAAGGAACACTTCCCAGCTCATTCTATGAAGACAGCATCACCCTAATACCAAAACCAGATAAAGAAAATACAATGAAAGAGAATTATAGGCCAATATCCCTCATGAACATACATGCCAAAATCCTCAACAAAATCCTAGCAAATCGGATCCAGCAGTACATCAAAAAGATCATACACCATGAGCAAGTAGGATTTATCCCAGGGATGCAGGGATGGTACAATATCCGCAAATCAATAAATGTGATACATCACATAAACAAATTGAGAGATAAAAACCACATAGTCATATCAATTGATACAGAAAAAGCATTTGACAAAATCCAACACCCTTTCTTGATAAAACTCTTAGCAAGATAGGAATTGAAGGATCATACCTCAACATAATAAAAGCCTTGTATGACAAACCCACAGCCAACATCATAATGAATGGGCAAAAAACTAAAACCATTTCCCCTAAAAACAGGAACAAGACAGGGATGCCCCCTCTCACCACTCCTGTTCAACATAGTACTGGAAGTACTAGCCATTGCGATCCGATAAGAAGAAGAAATAAAAGGCATCCAGATTGGAAAAGAAGAAGTAAAACTGTCCTTATTTGCAAATGACATGATACTGTACATAGAGAACCCTAAAGACTCCATCAAAAAATTATTAGACTTAATAAATGAATTCGGCAATGTAGCAGGATACAAAATTAATGCTACGAAATCCATGGCATTTCTCTACACCAATAGTGAACTTACAGAAAGTGAAACTAAAAAAGCAATCCCATTTACCATTGCACCAAAAAAACTAAAATACCTAGGAATAAACTTAACTAAGGAGGTAAAAGACATATGCAAAAAACTACAGGACACTGAAAAAAGAGATAGAGGAAGACATAAACAGATGGAAGAACATACCGTGTTCATAGATTGGTAGAATCAACATCATCAAAATGTCCATTCTACCCAAAGCAATCTATAGATTCAATGCAATCCCCATTAAATTACCAACGGCATATTTCACAAATCTAGAACGAATGTTCCAAAAATTCATCTGTAATAAAAAAAAAAGACCCCGAATAGCTGCAGCAATCCTGAGAAAGAAGAACAAAGTAGGTGGGATCTCAATATCAGATATCAAACTGTATTACAAAGCCACTGTTCTTAAAACAGCTTGGTACTGGCACAAGAACAGACATATAGATCAATGGAATAGAATCAAGACCCCAGAAATCGACCCAAACCACTATGCTCAATTAATATTCAACAAAGGAGGCAAGAGCATACAATGGAGTCAAGACAGTCTCTTCAATAAATGGTGTTGGGAAATTTGGACAGATACATGCAAAAAAATGAAACTAGACCACCAACTCACACCATACACAAAAATAAACTCAAAATGGATAAAAGACTTAAACGTAAGACGGGAAACCATAAAAATACTAGAGGAATCCACAGGCAGCGTAATTGCAAACATATGCCGAAGGAATTTCTTCTCTGATAATGCTCCTAGGGCAATGGAAACTAAAGAGAAAATAAACAAATGGGACTACATCAAAATAAAAAGCTTTTGCACAGCAAAGGAAACCATCAACAAAACAACAAGAAGACCCACTACATGGGAGAACATATTTGCCAATGTACCACCAATAAGGGTTTAATTTCCAACATTTACAGGGATCTCATGAAACTTAACAAAAGGAAGATAAACAATCCAATAAAAAAATGGGCAACGGACCTAGATAGAAACTTTTCGAAAGAGGACATACAGAAGGCCGAAAGACATATGAAAACATGCTCAAAGTCACTAATTATACAAGAGATGCAAATCAAAACGACAATGCGTTATCATCTCATACCTGTCAGAATGGCTATCATCAACAAATCAACAAACAACAAGTGTTGGAGAGGATGTGGAGAAAAAGGAACCCTTCTGCACTGCTGGTGGGAATGCAGACTGGTGCAGCCACTGTGGAGAACAGTATGGAGCTACCTCAAAAAACTAAAAATGGAACTCCCATTTGACCCAGTGATCCCACTACTAGGAATATATCCCAAGAAACCAGAAACGCCAATCAGGAAAGATATATGCACCCCTATGTTCATAGCAGCACAATTCACCATAGCTAAGATTTGGAAACAGCCTAAGTGCCCATCAGCACTTAGGAAACAGTGGTACATCTACACAATGGAATACTATGCTGTGGTAAAAAAAAAAAAAAGGAACTCTTGCCTTTGGCAACAGCATGGATGGAACTGGAGAGCATTATGCTAAGTGAAATAAGCCAGTCATAGAAAGATAAATACCACATGATCTCACTCATTTGTGGATTATAGAGAAGAACATAGACTGATGAGAAGGGACAGATCCAAAGACTGAGAAACAGCGATCAGGCTATCAATCCCCAGAAGGAAAGTAGGGGAGGGCGGGGGTAAGGGGAAGAGATCAACCGAAGGACTTGTATACATGTATACAAGCCAAACCAATGGACATGGACAACAGGGGGATGGGAGCATGAGTGTGCGGGGGGGTGGGAGGTTGGGGGTTAATGGGGGGATGAGGACACATTTGTAATACCTTAACTAATAAAAAAAAAAATACAAAAAAACCAAAAATTAAAAAATTGCTATTTTTGGTGTATCTGGACAACTCTCTCACCAACTGAGCTACCTGGCCAGTAGTACAAAATGTCTTTTAATTTTCTCAGCCCATTTTTAAATCAGATTATTCATTTCTTCGTTATTGAGTTGTATGAGTTTCTTATGTATTTTAGATATCAACCCCTTATCAGGTATATCATTTGAAAATATAGTCTCCCATTTAGTAGGTAGTCTTCTTGTTTTGTTGATGGTTTCCTTCACTTTGTAAAAGCTTTTTAGTTTGATGAAGTCCCATTTGTTTATATTGACTCTTGTTTCCCTTGTTTGTGAGGATCTATTAAAAAAGATATTATTCAAATTGATGTGGAGAAAGGGAATTCTCATGCACTATTGGTGCAGCCACTAAGGAAAACAGCATGGAGATTCCTCAAAAAACTAAAAATAGAACTACCATAAAACCCAGCAATTCTACTTTTGGGTATTTATCTGAAGAAATTGGAAACACTAATTCAAAAAAATATATGCACCCCTAAGTTCATTGCAGCATTATTTACAGCCAAGATATGGAAGGAACTGAGGTGTCCATTGATAGATTAGTAGATAATGAAAATGTGGTGGCCCTAGCTGTTTTTGGCTCAGTGGATAGAGCATCAGCCTATAGACTCAAGTGTCCTAGTTTTTATTCTAGTCAAGGGCACATGCCCGGTTTGTGGGCTCGATTCCCAATAAGGGGCATGCAGGAGGCAGCCAATCAATGATTCTCTCTAATCATTGATGTTTCTATCTCTCTTCCTCTCTGAAATTAATAAAAATATATTTTTTAAAAAGAAAAGTAAATGTGATGTATAATGGAATAGTACACAGCAATAAAAAGAATGAACCTTCCCATTTGCAACAACAGATCTAGAGGGTATTATGCTAAGTGAAATAAGTCATGCAGAGAAAAACAAATACTGTATGGTCTCACTTATATGTGGAATCTAAAAAACAAAACAAATGAACAAACAAAAACAGACTTATAGAAATAGAGACCAAAGGGATGATTGCCAGAAGGAAGGGGCTGGGGCAATGGATGAAAAAGATGAGGGGAAATAGTCAATAATATCCAAGATAAGTTTTCATGGTGACATATTGTACACCTGAAACTATTATAACTAATATAATATTGTATACCAACTATATGTAACTAAAATAAAAAATAAATTTCCCATAAAAAAAAAAGGAAAGAGTCACAATCCACAGCAAAATGCTACAGCATCAAAGAGCTAGGCAAAAAATTCCGTGTCTGGAGACAGCTAGAATTTCTTCTCTCCCACTCAGGAAAACATGCCCTGATGCCACAGATTAAGCATGATACATTATGGGACTAATGTTAAATGCTCTCTACTTCACTCAAAAGTGAAAAGTAACTCATTCATAAAGTTCAATACTTTATCAGTAGCTTCACATTTGTTACATCTTAAAATGAGAGTTGAGGCATGTGGCTAGTTGGAATCTTTAGTTGCTTTTCAGCCTTAAGTGGCTCAATAGTTGATTTGCCTCTTACTGTAATTCTCAGATAGCCAGAATTGCCCTTGAACATTCTGTAATTAGTCCATGAGGTACAACTATCCTGGTTTCAAAAGTATACTCCTGTACAGTAATCCTTGAGCACACCATTAAAGTTTGATAACAACTGGCTAGATTAAAATAAGGAAAATCTCAGTGCAGATATTTAGGCATCTAAATTACTCTGCCTTGAGATTCCACCCTAGTGGTGAGCAGGGGCAGACTTCTAAATTACTCAGGCTCACCTGTGGGTGCTACTCCATTTGTTGTATGATCAAGTCTCCATGATCTAAATATTTGTTAGTAGACTTACCATAGGGATCAAGTCACCACTTTTAGTTAAATGAATGATACTGTACTGTCTCAATATCGCAGTTAAATGTGAGCTTAAATTCAGATGGAATAGAATTAACACATCAAAGGAGTCTTATTTACAATCCTATCTTCAGTTATAGTAATTTGCTTTGAGCTTTGTTCTTTCAATAGAGTATTTAATGGCTTTAGTAAATAACAATTTGTTTGAATTTTCACTGACATTTTTTATTCTTACAAGCTTCACATTTCTTCAAAGAGCCCCTGCCTCAGTAGCATTATATTTTTTGTAATATCAGTAATCAAGACCTTCACCCAGGTCACGAGCAAAGGAAACAAATAGTTATTCTTCACAATAGAGCTAAAAACAGGAGTCTAATTAACTAATGAACTAATTGAGCTTCCCCATTCCTGATAAATTAGTTCCTGCTCTACATAAACACTAATCAAACTCATTGAAAAATTCAGCTCTTCACTTCCCTCACCTGTGTAAACAAACTTACCTGCTGTCCTGTAATGGTAACATAGAACTAAATATTCCTTGATGCTATTTGATAATGTCTTTATGTACCAGTAATTGATAAACATTCTATAATAAAATGCAAAGAAGATACAGGGAAAAAGCAAACTGTAGTTAAAAAAATACTTATATATATACAAAAAATATATTTATACATTCTATAAATATGTGTTGTATTTATTTATATATTAGCAAATGTATTTATATTTTATGTAATATATGAATATATATTTATATTATTTGCTATATGTAAATATAAATATAAACCCATGGAGAAAAGGGCATTTTGAGGAACTACTGTAAAATATTTCACAAGAACATCTTCATTTTAATGAAGCAGGTCATTTAGATTGCAAGTGTACAGGAACATATTTCCTTTAATTGTGTGATTAGATAAATGTTTACATATTTCTTTTTTAAATTTTTTTATTGATTTCAGAGAGAAAGGGAGAGGGAGAGAGAGATAGAAACATCAATGATGAGAATCATTGATTGGTTGCCTCCTGCAGCCCCCTACTGGAGATCGAGCCCGCAACCCTGGCATGTGCTCTTGACAGAAATCGAACCTGGGACACTTCAGTTTGCAGGCTGATGCTCTATCCAGTGAGACAAACTGGCTAGGGCTGTTTACATATTTCTTCTCTGTTGAAATGTAGGCTCCCTGTTGAGTGTGAATGTTGGCTACTGGAGAAGGCTCCCATCAGATGCCACCCCAAGGGGCTATGGAGTCCTTCAGGGACACTTCTGGTTTTGGAGCCATGCTGGCTGGGAGCCAGTTTGGCAGTGCAGGTAAGTCCAGGTTGCTGCTCTTGCCCCTGCTCAATTGGGTCCGTGCTGAGTGGAGGAGGACACACCTTCTGGGAGGGTATCTTTCTCCATGAATACTATAGAAGGTTTCCAGCAGACCCACCAAGTGATCTGACAAGGAGACTGGTAGATGCTAGTGAAAGGAATTCAGAGACAGGAAAGGCAGTTTTAGGGAAAGGAGGTCCATGAGGAACAAAGACATATATAACAGGTGGAGATAGCTTCAAGCCAGATTGCTTATCTTACATTCACAGAGGCTGGTCTCCCAGTCGAACTCCTGAGGGGACACTTTGCATATTAGCTTTTTATATATATAGACTAGAGGCCCGGTGCATCTCAGGCCTGGTTGTCTGAACACAGCTCCAGCTCATGAAATTGTACCAGGTGAGTTGTGTGAACGATTCCTTTTCTTTTTGTTAGTTATTTGCTAGATCAGGGGTGGGCAACCCCTGGCACACGTGCCAAACATGGCACGCCAGTAACTTTTGCTGGCACACGAAACCCTCTCTTATAATCTTCCATTTACAATTTTTTTCTTAATATCGACTTATTTATTTTTCAGATAAATTCAGCATAGGTGCATCTTAGATAAATAAATATTTTTACATAACAAGTTATCTTAAAGACCATAGACATGGATTGACGAGAGGGGGAAGAGCAATTTCTATGCCTCTGCTTTAACTCTCCCTGCCTTCCTAGATCCGACCAGTGTTTTGGTTTCATCCACATATGCTTGTGAATCTTTGTTCTCAGTGATGAATTTTGTTAAGTCTCATAATAGGAGTAGCCTGATGGATGAAAGTAGTAGCTCATGCATATCTCTGAAGGTCACGAAATATAAACCTGATGTAAAATCTCTGTCATCAGTGATGCAGCAGCAAAAGTCCTACTGATAATATCAAACGGAGTCATAAAGTTTTCTGCCGGACTATCAGTGTACATTAAAAAATAAATGTATTTTTCATCATCATATACTGTGTTTTTGTCACTCGAATGAATTTTATTATTTCTTCAAGGTTCTTCACATACGTACACCTTAAGAGATATCAAGTAGGCGTAACATGTTCTCAAAAAATTAGGGTTTTGCTGGTTTTGGCACACACTCACAAAAAGGTTGCCCACCCCTGTGCTAGATACTCTGAAAAGAGTTTTTTGTGCTGAGCTTAAGGCAGATCAGTTTAGCTGGAGCAGGCAGAGCATTGTTAAAATGATGAAAATAGGAGATAAAGCTTTGCTCCCACAATCTGCCCCAGTGGCTGTGTATCAGCAAAACTCCCTTGGCACCTGGGGCTGCAGCTGTGCTTCTGCCAGAGGCCTTCCCCTGGAATTAGCGCTCAATTGCAGTTTTCTGGGGAAGGAGTGCCACTGAGATTTATTGAGGGGGAGGCAAATCCTCTCATTTAGCTACCCTCACAGAAAGCAGCCAATGAAAAGACTAAAATCCCTGGAGGAGGAATGTCTTATTTGCATTTCTTTGAAGTTCAGGATTTCCTTCCTTTTCTTTCCCCACACCCCTGAGCAAATGGCTCCAGGAAGTTTTGCTCTGGTTTTGGTTTTATAAAGCTCACAGTGCCCCTGGTCTGCAGGTTTTGTGCCTTGTATTTTTCCACCTTTGAAAGGCTTTTCTGTCTCCTTGAAATTAGGATTTGGCCTATGAAAAAGAGAAGGTGTAGATGCATCACTTTGATTATTCCAAATGCAGGCCAGCTCTGGAGCTGCAACCCAGTGAACTCGGAGAGCTTCACTTTCTCTACCATCTTCTATTGACTGCAGCCACACAGAGCTCTGGTCCCTTCTTTCCATGGGAGGAGAACACAGTCTTTGTCCTCCAACAGAGGTAAAGAAAAAAGCAGAAGGAGGCCCTGGGTTTGGTGCAGCCAGCCTCTGTTGTTTCCTGGTGCTCTTTAGGGTCCTCACTGCTTCTCACAGGGTGAGGTTTAGATGGTGACTCTCCCATGGCAACCTTATAGGGAACCCAGGAAGGATCCCTGGAACATTCCCAGCCCCTGATGGATGGCCCCTCCTGGTAGGTGGACACCACTGACAGTGCCTTACCCACTCTGGCCTCAGCCTCAGGATACCCAGCTCGCTGGGGTTACTTGTGAAAATAATTTTAGAGACAGAAAAGGCAGTTTTAGGGAAAAGGGGTCCCTGGGAGAGGAATAATGCATATGTGAGGGGCGGAGATAGCTCCAAGCCAGATTGCTTATCTTACATTCACAGAAGACTGAGTAATGTTACAAGATAAGAGAAAGAAGAGGGGGGCACTGGGTGGGCTTTGGAACTTTGAAACTGATACCATACTGGAGAGTGACCAATTAGGAGAGCATGGGGGACATACTAGTAAATTAAGGAAGGGCCCAATTAGAACTAGTCATGAAGAGACAAAGAGCTGCATCCTTTATAAACCCATAGACAAAGAAATTTGGGGGACTGCTTTTTTTCTATTTTAGAGGGAGAGAAAGCAGGTTTTCCTCATTTGAGAACCCCTTCCCAGGGGGATTTTGTATATGCTTTCAATAAACTTCTACATGGTTGCTTAAAAAAATATTTTAATCCACAAATTTTATTCTTCAAACTTCATAGGACTGAAAAGGAAAATGGGGGGTTGGGGAGGGCTTGCCCTATTTCAGTATCTGGTTAAAACTGGAGTCTTACTTCCCCACTCTGACTGACTTGGGCAGAGCTGCAGAGACTAACCCCAGGGCCCCACCACAGCTGACTTGGGCGGAGCTTTGGAGACCCACAGGGGCCCGCCACAGGAGGAGATACATAGGTCAGAGCCTCCCCACGAGTTCAGTTCAGGCTTTGGATCTGGAATTCCCCTGGACTAGCAGATCTGCAAAATAAATGTTAAACTTTTCTCCCTCAGAGTGCTGGCTGATCGTTCTGCCATGCATTCTGCCACACCATTTGGTGCATTTTGGCCATGAAAAGTCAATTGAGCTGCCTCTGAGGCTGCTGATGAAAGCGGACTTCAGGGCACTGGCTTCGGGTTCTGGGACCCAAGGAAGACGCGCCACCAGCACATTCTCTGTTCCTAAACTCGCGGGCCTGGAGGGACTGCGCCAACTCAGTGCTCTGGTGGACCCCAAAAAAGGCAGGAAACACCTTTCTGGGACTTTCTGGGAGGAAGTCAAAATCAGACTTTTGAAACTGAAACTGTAAGTTTTTCCCCGGGGAAACGGGTCCAAGTTCTGGCCTGTCCTATGGGACAGAAGAGGTAGCTGGCCCCTACCTAGGTAATTATTTACTTCGGAATAGCTCAGATCATCTGGAGGAATGGCTTCTAGACAGTATTTACCATCTCTGGGACTCAAAACTCGGACTGGCTAAGGGTCTGAGTCTGGCCTGCCTTTTAAAAAGGTAGAAGAGAAGCATTCCTAGGCAGTTCTCTACTGCCTCTATTCAGGGACTTGTTCTCTATCTCTTCACAATTGAAACTGATTTGGTGAGTGCAGGGTATTCTGTGGTGTAAATGTGGTGCACGCTGGTGTTTATGTTTGCTTGTTTCTGTTTTGTTTAAAAAGAAACCCCTTCTAAACCTCTCCTGCATTTCCGCAGTGATTCAAAGTTTTTAGTGGGAAATGTTATCTGTCTTTATTGTTTAAATATGGTCTCTCTGTTGTTTAAATTGTTTAGCTAGTGAAATTTCTGTTTGTGTCTCTTAAAATATATGAATGTATTCCTAATCTGAGGAATGTTAATTACTTATATGTCACCTAAAAATTAAGGTTAAGAATTCTAACTAATTAGAATGAAAGTATGGCTTTGGTGCAATAAAGAAAACATATGCATAGAAATGCATTTTGAAGGAGAAAAAAAAGGTAATTTCTAAAGCTGGTTATTTCTGAAAGTTATAAGAATATTTGTGTCTAATACACTTTGATATATAATCTTTTGGTAAAATCAAGTTTGGTAACCTTCCTAGGGTTTAAATTTTAAGAAACTTTCTCTTGACCTAGAATTGGCTTTAGATCATCCCAATATGCTTTGAAATGCCTTGACTGTTGGTTTCCTCTTTTGTGAAGGAAAATTTTATACTGAAAGTACATAGGAGTCTTTGTCAAATACAGTTATAACTAATAGTTATTAGTTATAATATTATACAATATTGGGTTTTACAGAAAGAATTTGCCAGGCGGGTATTATAGTGTGAAAGTAGTTCCCTGGAAGTTAAGAAAATTCTGCAAATTAGAGTGGCCAGCCTATGGTGTGGGTTGGCCCTCAGAGGGAACCCTAGATGTCCCAACTGTCAGGGCCCTCTTTGAGGTCATCACGGGTGACCATGGTCATCCTGATCAGTTTTCTTAAATAGATCAATGGCTAGAAATAGCTCGGCACAGGCCTCCTTGGATCTGCCTCTGTGTGTGTAAGAAAGGACAGAGTAAGGTTTTAGTGGCAGGAGAACAGAAGCAGGTCCCTCGCCAGAAAGCTCAGTCCCCTGTTCCAAGGAACCCCCCAAGGAAGTGCCCCCAGTTTTACCACCTCCATATGTGCCTCAAGTGGCACCCAGTGCTCCTTTGCCTGGTCAGGGAAGCTTAGATACACCACCCCCTTCTGTCTCCCACCAACTGGACTCTCCAGAGCCAATTGGACGCACTTACGCTCAGCTGATCAGGGACTCAGGCCACCCCCGGCTTTCCAGATGCCTCTCCAAGAAACTTGGGGTCCCCCACTATTGGGAGAAGACAGGACCCTACAAGAGGGGGATCAGTCCTTTACTACCAGACTTTCACTATGACCGATCTCTTAAATTAGAAGTTATCACACTCCCGCTTATTCTGAAAAATCTCAGGCCATGGTTGATCTCCTGGAGTCAATTTTTCAGACCCATAAGCGCACCTGGGTCAATTGCAAGCAACCCTGATCACTGCAGCTTCATAGAAGCTAATTCCCAGAACCCTCAGGCAGGAAGGAAAGGGAGACAGCAAGAAGCCAACTCAAGAAAAGGAAGAATAAGTGTGCTAACATCTACACTGACTCGCGCTATGCCTTTGCTACCCTGCATATCCATGGGGCCATATACAAAGAAAGGGGCTCCTGAAGGTGGAGGAAAAGGAAACAAAAATCAGAATGAGATCTTGAAGTTACTAGAAGCAGTCTGGGAGCCCAAGGAAGTAGCAGTCATCCATTGTAGAGGACACCAAAAAGGAAAAGACTCAGTGTCAGAAGAAAACCTTCACACAGACGCAGTGGCAAGGCTAGCTGCTAAGGAGCGGGCAGCGCCATCGAGGATCATGCTGGTTTCTGAATTCCCTGAACCTCTGAAATACACTCCTCAAAAAGAAGAATGGTCCCAACAAGAAGGGGGTAAAAGGATGAAGGAAGGTTGGTGGATACTCGCAAGTCACAGGGTCTACGTTCCAGAACAGTTAGCTTGTAGAGTAGTCCTCCAGCAGCATGAATTACCCATTTAGGGAAGACGGCCCTAGACTATCTAATTGCCTGTCTCCCCTCCTTATGTGCCTCAGTCTCTCAGCACTGCCTCCACTGGGCACAGAACAATGCAAGGCAGGGTCCTGTAGGACCAATAGGAATTCAGCACTGTGGGCAGGCTCCCTTTGAAGATCTAGAGGTAGACTTTACAGAAATAAGGTCTAGTAGAGGACATAAATATATTTTAGTTTTTGTCTGCACCTTTTCAGGCTGGGTTGAGGCATATCCTACTTGCACAGAGAAGGCAAGAGAAGTCACCAAGGCGTTACTGAGGGACATAATTCCATGGTATAGAATACCATTGACTATAGGGTCAGATAATGGCCCAGCCTTTATAGCTGAGGCAGTACAGCAGGTAGCTAAGGCCTTAGGAATTAAGTAGAACTTACATACAGCCTACAGGCCCCAGAGTTCAGGGAAAGTAGAACGCGTGAACCGGACTCTCAAGTAGGCTATGGCTAAGCTATGCCAGGAGATGAACTTACCACTTGTGCTCCTGCGGGTGCACTGTGCCCTGAGAGCCAGTAGGGTTCTCTCCATTTGAAATTCTATATGATAGACCCCCTCCCTTAATTTAGCCAAAGGGAGATTTGGGGGAAATAGGGAACTTAGAAATTCAGAAACAGCTACAAAGACTTGGGAAAACTGTCCTTGAAGTCCACAGATGGGTTACTGATTGATTGCCCATCTCTCTAGAAATAGCTATGTACCCTCACAAGCCTGGGACCAGGTTTGGGTAAAAGATTGGAAAAAGCAACCCCTTAAGCCAACCTGGAAGGGATCTTATCCAGTCATACTAACCACCCCCTCAGCTCTCAAAGTTGCAGGACTGAACACCTGGATCCATCACTCCCAGGTAAAAGCAGCCCACCAGCTGGACAATCAGCATCCAGAGTGGAAGGTGACCTCTGACCTGAACCACCTCCTGTGGATCATCTTCAAGAAGATGGCAGATCTGGGTGACCGACCTGAATCTCCTTAGCCCCTCCTATCTGGATAATTATTGTTTTTGTTTTTTTCTAACAGTTTTATACTGCCTTCATACAAGTGTCGCCAGAACCCCAGACTGGTACCGAGAGGAGAACTTCTCTGCCCTTGCTACTCCGACGACCCCCTTGGGGAAGATGGTGAACAGTCGGGATACTGAACCCCCCCCCCTTTTTTTGCAGCCCCCTTTCAGCAGGAAGTACCTAGAGCGGTCATCAACCTTATCCCCAATTCCTGAGTCTTTTGTAATCCACAAACCTAAGAATAGCTTGTGGAACAAGATGGGGGAATAAAAAGGAAAATTGGGGGGCGGGGAGGACTTGCAACCTAGTTCAGCATCTGGTTAAAACTGTAGTCTTACTTCCCCACTCTGACTGACTTGGGTGGAGCTTTGGAGACCTTCAGGGGCCCGCCACAGGAGAAGATATAGAGGCCAGAGCCTCCCCACAAGTTCAGTTCAATATTTGCATCTGGAATTCCCCTGGACTAGCAGATCTGCAAAATAAACGTTAAACTTTCCTCCCTCAGAGTGCTGGCTGATGGTTCTCCTGTGCATTCTGCCACAACAGGACAAGAATCTATAGGGAGAGTCTGCTCACCAAACTCCACGCTTCATTTGCATACCAGTGCTGCCTAGGAGGACTTGTGATAAGTATAAGAAAAGGTCTTGAAATTAATTTCTAATTCTTTAAGTGGAGAAGAAAGGGAAAGGGGTTTTGACAAGGAAGTGCTGATTCCTCCTCCACAGTCAGGCATGCGGATGTCTCCTGCCGAAAGCCAAGAAAGAGGCAGGGACATGCAGCCCAGTTCCCTCCACAGTTCTGTGAAGGCCCTTCAGAGACCACATCTGCAAGACTCCTGGGACAATGGAGTCAAAACATGAGGACCAGCTGGCCAGATTAACCATCTGGATCCACACAGTGAGAGAGTGGGACTGAGGGAATAGGAAGTCTAGAAAAGCATAGCCAGCGAGATGAGCGCATAGGCCATGCTCCTGCAGCCACTCTCAGTAAGTCAGCTCCATGGTAGCCCAGAGTCAGTCCCTGGTGCTCTGGGACTGTCCTGCTTCATCCCTGTAAAGAGGAGGGAGGTCTGTGGCCACAAAGCTCCTTCCAGGGAACACTTTCTATTTTCCCTTCATCAGGGTTTTCCTTTTTAGGCTCCCAACAAGGTCCTTTCGCCAGAGGAGTATTTTCTTGTGTGGGAAGGGTTCCCGGGATTGTTCACTCTGAAAAGCATCCACAGACAATAATTGGTATAAGTGTTAAACCTGCCATCAATCTGTTTTATTGACTCTGAAGCCTCTGTGGGTGCCAGAGCAGAATAGACATTCCTCAGGTGAGTGAGAGTGGAAGGCTGAGGGCTGGAAAGGAGGAGCCAGACAGGCAGATGCCAGGAGAGGACCATGACCAGGGCAAGCAGGGTGGAGGAAGCTGGCCAGAGCTCCTGAGACAGAGCCCGAGATGAAAACACCACTCTGGAGGTGTTCAAAAAGAAAGTTGCTTCTCACAGAAGCTCCTCCAAAGAAGGTAAGATCAGGTGGGTTGAGAAGAGGAGAGAATCTGTGTATTAACGGAACCTCATCTGGGTGGCACAGTTCCTGTCTGTAGAGTTTGATTTTTATTGAAGCTTTCTTCCCATTACAATATCGTCTCTAGTTCTGCCATGGAGCGGTGCAGTATCCTGACTTGGTTTACTGCACCTGGACAAATGGCAGTTATAAGCCTGTAATTCCCTCAATGGGAGTTGCTGTTTCAATAAATTATAAGAGCTGAGCTTCAGTGGTTTATGGCACCATCAGAACCTTGCTTTGGACACATAACCTTATAGCCACAGCTCAGCAGTGGTAGGTGTTTGCCCCATGTGTGATTTAGGGTCCCTAGCCCTCCTCAGGGAGCACAAGCACTGGTGGGCTCGCCCTGGCCCGGAAAATATGAGCACAAACACCCATTTGCTTTATAATCCTTGCCCTATGTATACTAGTATTAAACATCCAAATATTTTCAAGAGTACTTATTTTCAAAAGCATTGATTGGCCCTCCACACTTTTGCATATCAGACATCAGGGTCCTCTGGGGAGAGCATTAGTTTGTCGGATGGATAATCTATTTTTGTAGCATAAATACAAATAGGCTTAATGTATTAACAGGAATGTTCACATTATTAGAATTAGTGTAAAATACTTTGTTTCCAAACAAAAGTGTATGTTTCCCTAAATCAGCAATGAGAATTACATAATGCCCTCTTTGTGTTATCCAAGGAAACAGAGTTAAATGTCTGACTGGAGTAACGAATTAACCCTGGTAGTTCTACTCCTTTTAGTTGATCTCTTAAATGATTCTGTTTCTATTTTTAATTGTCCTATTAGTAAGCTGCCTCAAAGGTATTTTTAAAAAGGCATAAATCGTGTATAAACAAATGTAGTAAAAACGCTTTCTACAGGGGCTGTAGGGTGAGCCAATAAGGTCCATTTCAAGTCACAAGAGAAGTGAGAGGACAAAAGCTCCACTTGTGACACCTCAAAGCCTGGAAACTATGTAGCTGAGGTCCACAAGGCCAAGCAGTTCACAAATGCCAGAGGAGGAAAAAGTAAACCAATAACAGGGAGAATTCAGGCTTTGCTTTTCAAAAGTATAGATTTGTGACACCTAAATCAAAATCACCCAGCAGATTCAAATGCTATCAAGTTCCAACTGGGTAATGCCACAGGTGGGGAGCTTAAGGAGAAATGGAGAATGTACTTCCTCCCATTCAAATTAAAATTTTATAAAACATACTTCCAAACAAACAAAAGACATCTGTTTATTGCAGTCATTGGCTCAATAGACATTTTTTGACCCCTGATCTAAATAATGGATATACTTTAGTCCACTAAGATTTTCTCGGCAGTGAAAGTCCTGGCAGTGGAACCACTTTTCACTGTGCAGGACTCTGCTGTGCATCGCCCAGAAACCAAAAGATGTAACAACACTCAGATAACTAAAAATGTTCTTCCCATCCCCACAAATTTCACACATTAGTCTCCTATCCCAGTATGAGAAACATAGTGTCCAGATCCTCAGCTACCCCACTCTGTCCCTTGGCATTTTTATATCTCACCTTGAATTTTTCCTTCTTCACTATCAAAGTATGACATGGTTTTAAGGATTTACAAAGGACAATATAATAGCAGACCCTTTCCTTTGTCTTACACCATATTAGAAAGGGTACTGTAAGGGGTTGGCAGGAAGTATGAAGATAATGATATGATGATGAGGAGGAAATGATCAAAGGACGAGTCAATGCAGTCACCAGACAGTGGAAACAGCAGGGAGAGTATATGTGGATGGAGGCTGGATGAGTGAGTTTTATAATCGCCACCACCACAGTTTTTCAAAGCGGCTCTCTTTCATCCTCTTCCATTACCTTGGAACTTTCCCAGAATTTTCAATTTTAGAAAGTTTGTATTTTTATCTTTGGCCCCCAAATAAAGGTATAAACTTGTTTTAACAATTACCATTTATAATGTCCAATTCTACATAATTAGAATATTGCCAACTCATGGTCAACAGCCCACACTAAATTCAAAGTTGCTATTATGGATATAATTAGCTTCCTTAAATGAAAAAGTCATGTAGGAGAGATGTTAAGTTACTGTTCATTTATCAGTTAACCTAGTTAGTAATATACCTACTGATATAGTGTTGAATTAAAAAATTACTTTTGGATGATTGCATGTTATAATATTCTTTGTAAATCTGGCATCAATTCTCAAAGTGTGCCTTTTTTATTTTCTATGAGTAGAGAATGTTGTCACTTGTGAGGACTTTTTTTTTTCTTTTCTTTTTCTACCTGTGAGGACTTAATGGCTGTAGAAATATCCCCTGCTGGAGAAATAGCCCTCACATCTTTAATAAGGTAAGAAGGCCCCTAGTATATACAGACTTGAAGATGTATGGAAGCAAGTTGTTAATAATGGAGAAAATGAACCAAGATAGGTGAGGCAGTGGGGGCAAAATGTATGTCAGACAATTTCAAAAGTTCAAAATAGAGGAATTGAAGATAGGTAAAGCAGGGTAGGAGGTCCAGGGTAAAAAAGGTCAGGAGGTATAAATGATGCTGAGCTGGTTTTAGCATAGAGTAGCAGACTGGGTTGGGTGAAAAGGGGTAGACAGAGGGGATATGGGCAGAGGGAGGACAAAGGGGTCATCTAAGCCTATACAACTGAGCTTTCAAATGTAATGTCTATGCTTATTGATGAAGGAAGGAGGTTTACAAAATAAGAGGTTATTTCTAAGTTACTACAGTCTCAGAAACTGACTCAAAGTTAACCCTAGACATTTTTTAAACATCTGTACCTTTTAATAATTATGATACAGTCAACAACTAATATTCATTAGCTATGTTATGGGCAATTTACTATTAACTGCACATAGATTTGCTCTGTGTATCTCTACTCTATGGGCATCTTCATTTTACAGCTGGAAACTAAGGTTATATAACTTGCCCAACTTAGTCACATGTTAGTAAGGTTCCAAATTCCTGCTTTTAACTATGAGGTGACATTGCCTCTTTTATGTCTGAAATTCTATTTTCTGTGTGACAGACACTGTCGCTACATCAGAAACCCTGTGTGTACTATCCCCTCCCCCGACAGAATTATTCAAATCAAGGTGGCTCCAACTTAGATTCTATCCTAACCCCCTGCAAATAATGTGATCAAAATAACTAGTCCGTTTTAATTTCTGTGTTTTTTTTTCTGAGAAACTATAAATGCAGGGGCTATGGGATGACAGCCTTCTAGCTCCACTGAGAGAGGAGGGGAAAGTGGAAGGATCCAAAAAAGAGATTGAAGGTGAGTACTCCCTAAGTCCTTGGTGGTTGTCCAATTCCTTATTCCAGGCCCTTCCTGGAGCCAACTCCTTTTCTGCCATCAGATTGAGTGAGATACCCTCTGTTCTCATAATACACACCTCTTTTCTGCTTAAGCTGCCCTGAGATGAATTCTGTCACTTAAACCAAAAAGTTGCAGCTAAAATGACAGAGTCCTCCAATCTATAGTTTTTGTCTCCTCATATGTATTTTACTATTTTAAGCATTTCTCCCTTTATCAATATTTTCATATGAGAGACTCTTTCCTAAATCCCACTGAGGGTTAGTCTTAGAACAATAATATAGGCACCAGCATACCTCCATCCCCTATATGGAACGAATGGGAACAAAATAACCCAACCAAACCCAGTGAAACTTGAATCTCCATGTCCAAATCTCCCACATTTTATTGTGAACATTTTATAGAATTCCCATATATAGGAACTGGACAAATGGTTACACTCAGAGCCATGTTTTCCACATGCTTTTCTTTGAAATTCCCCAAACAGTCCTCTCTAGGCATCATCTTCTGATGAGTTTGATATTATTGTAAATATGGAGAAGACTGTAAAATTTTTCTTTATGGAAATGGTTTAGAAAATAAAATAACACCACCAATTCCACATCTGATATAATAAGTACCCTTTTTATTTTTAGAGTCATCTCTAACTTTAAGGATATTTTGAGACTTTGTTATTTGAATTTTAATGCACTGTTTTGATAGTCTACTAATTTTATGAAAATAGAACTCCACTGCTATCCTTAATGCACAATTAAAATAGCCCCTGATAGAAGCATAACGTCTGTATTCCCCAATAAAACTTTGAAATGAATGATTTGATTTATTAGCAAGGAGACCTCCAAAGCAACTTTCCCAAAAGAAATATATTTTATTAAGGACTATAGAGGCAAAAATGCTACCTGTGATTATTTCCTTGAGTTGACCTGAGCTTGCCTGAGCAATTAATATACCTGTGTGTATGAACACAGATATAATGAGAAAATTGTCTTTTCCATCCTCCTCATTTTATTACAGATGAGGATGCTGAGGCCCATAGAGCAAGGTCACACAATTTTTGTAGCAACCATTTACCACTGGATCCTGAGTCTGCTGATATTCCTGATTTAAAGCTCTTTATATTTCATCTCTTTGAGAAAGCTTTGTGGCTGACTTTGCCAGGTTTCATAACATTAAGAAGCAAGCTTACAGGTGGGTTCAGGATGGCGGTGAAGTAGATGGATCTTGCTTGCAATGCCTCCCAGGACCAAATTGGAAGTTACAACTACTAGGAAATAGGGGAACAATCACTCTGAAATACTAAATGGAGACTCTCTGAAGAGAAGACTTTTAACCAAGGATTGCAGAAGCCACATCAACACTGCACCTGAACAACAACTTGCATGATGTGGTCAGAGGTGAGCCTCAGAGTCAGCCACCCTGAGGATTGATCCCATGCACAAATGGGCCAACAATAGTCAAGACCCAATGACATGAGGAGGGCCCACATAATCCATACAAGAGACATTCCTGGAGCATCCAACTTAGGAGATCAAGGAGACTGCATCATGGATGCCCACAGGAAACCTACTACATAAGGCTACTCCACAAAGACTAGGAGTTGGAACAGATCTATGTAATACATAGAAACAAACCTAAAAGAGACAGCCAAGATGGGCAAACAAAGAAATAGGCCCAAAATGAAAGAACAGGAGGAATCTTCCAAAAAAAGCTAAATGAAATGGAGGCAAGAAATTTATTCAGATATGGAATTCAAAGTAATGTTTATAAGGATGCTCAAGGAACTCAGTGAGAATTATAAGGAATTTAGTGGAAACTACAACAGGATGAAAAAGGAAATAGAAAACTATGAATAAAAACCAGTCATAAATGAAGAGTGCCATATCTGATGCCAAAAAAATTAAAAGTAGGTTGGAGGAAGTAGAGGTTTGAATAAGTGATTCAGAAGACAAAGTAAAACACACACACACACACACACACACACACACACACACATACACACACCTAATTAGAGCAGTAAAAAGGAAAAAAAAAGAATTATAAATAATGAGAATACTTTAAGGGAACTTTGGGAAACCATGACACATAACAATATCCACATCATAGGGGTACCAAAGGGAGGAGAAAGTGAGCAAGGAATAGAGAACTTATTTGAAGAAATAATGACTGAGAACTTTACTAACCTGGTGAAGGAAGAAGTCACACAAGTTAAGGGAGCATAAAGCGTCCCAATCAAAATGAATCCAAAGAGACAAACACTAAGACACATCATAATTAAAAAGGCAAACATTAAAAACAAACAAAGAATCTTAAAGGCAGCAAGAGAGTGACCAAAATTTACCTACAAGGGAGTTCCCATTAGACCGTCAACTGATTTCTCAACAGAAACACTTCAGGATAGAAAGTATTGGCATAAAGTATTCAAAATAATGAAAAGAAGGATGGAACCAAGATAGTGGCATAGGTAAGCACCTGTACTGGCTGCCTCCCACAACCACATGAAAATTACAACTAAAATACAGAATAACCATCATTCAGAACCACCTGAAATCTGCCTGAATGGAAGTCCTACAACTACAGAAGTAAAGAAGAAAGCACATTGAGACTGGTGGGAAGGGCAGAGGTGTGGAAAAGGCTAGTCCCACACTCATGTGTGCTGTTTTTTAATTGGGAAAGATATCTCCAAGGCTTCCTATGAGAAGGAGGGGGTCCCAGCCGCATACTGGGTCCCCCAGTCCAGGGTTCCAGAGCTGGAAAGAGAAGTCCTCATAACTTTGGACTATAAAAATGAGTGGGGATTGAGGCTGAGTGACACCGAGGCTGCTGGAGTTCCAGGTATTCCTCTTAAAGGGCCAGTGCACAAAAGTACACAGTCTCACTTCCTCTAAACTCCAGTGTTGGGCAGGGATTTGGGGGGAATCTAGGGACATAGGGAGGAACTGGACTTTCTGGCATTGGAGAAGGAACTCAGGAGCTGTTTTGTCACAGACAAGGTTGCTAGCAAGGGTCATTGTTCCTGTGCTGGGGCCTTCCCCATCATAAAGCTGACAGAAGCCATATCTGAATTTCCATCAACATGATCAATGTGGCCCGCACTGTTCACTTGCCCTAGTGATTCCCTGAGACCCCGCCCCATCCAATTTGCAGCCCTACCCACGCTGTTTGCAGCTGCTTTTTTATATGAATGGCCTGTCCTGGCTCAGGCTTCAGACTTTGCTAAAATCTCTTAAACAAACAGCAGTTGGAGTCAGCATACTCCAAACCTATCAATAAAAGGTCCAAGACCTGGAATTAGCACAAGCCTGCATTGCTTGACAACTAGGCCTCACCTGGGACCTTCCCAGCCCAATATAAGTAGCAGCCATCTGCAGATATCTCTGTACTCCTGCAGGGTAGCCCCAGGCAGTGGCTGACTTTGCACCTCCAGGGAATCCCAAGAGCCAGTACACCTGATGAACAGCTTCACTCCATACCAGATTATAAATCTACGCATCCGCAAGTGACACAGTCAAGGGACAGACTCAGTGAGCACCAAAGCCCCACTAAAGCAAGTCCTGCTTTATAGGGGTGTCTCCTGCACAGCAGCTCTTCCATTGTAGTAACAGCTGGTTTTCACAGCCAATTGGCATGTAGGTCAATTCCTCACAGTGATGCCAACAGCAATCAAGGCTCAACTACAACAGGACTTTGCACATAGCACACACAGAGGTATACCTTGAGTGCCCAGCTCAGGTGACTGGGGAGACTGAGCCAGTGGGCCCTACAGGACACCTAATGCACAAGCCCACTCTACCAATTCCAGGAGACATAACAGCTCTACCTAATACATAGAGACATACACAGGGAAGCAGCCAAAATGTGGAGACAAATCAACATGTGAAAAATGAAAGAAATAAAAGAAAGCAAACTACTGGATACAGAGTTCAAAACAATGGTTATCAGGTTACTCGAGTATCTTAATGAGAGCTTCAGTGGACTTAGTGAGAGTTTTAAGGATCTTAGTGAGAATGTCAAGGACCAGTCAGAAACTAAGCATATACTGACTGAAATAAAGAATAATTTACAGGGATTCAATAGTAGAGTAGAGGATTCCTATACACATGGGAGTTGCAAGTTCAATTTCCAGTCAGGGCCATGCCTGGGTTGCCAGCTCCATCCCTATTGGAGGGTGTGAAGAAGACAGCCAATCAATGTTATGCTCTCACATCAATGTTTCTATATATCCCTTCTTCTCTCTAAAAATCAATAAAGAAAAGACATAGGGTAACTGAGTGGATAAGAAAATATGGACCATATATATCCAAAAGACCCACTTCAGAACAAAAGATTCATACAGTCTGAAAGTTAAGGGGCAGAAAAATTTTTTTCCAAGAAAATGAAAACAAAAACAGCTGGGATAGCAATACTCATATAGAACAAAGTAGACTGCAAAACAAAGAAGAGATAAAGAAGATCACTACATAATACAAAAGGGATCGATCTGACAAGAAAATATAATCCTTGTAAACATTTATGTACCCAATATAGGAACACTAAATATATTAAAAACAAAACAAAAACAAAAAACCTTCCAGACGACTTTAAGGGCGAGATCACAACAGCAATGCAGTCAGAGTAGGTGACTTTAGCACCCTATTGACATCATTAGATAGATCTTCCAGACAAAAAAAATCAACAAGGAAACAATGACCTTAAAAGACACACTAGATCAAATGGATTCAATTGACATTTACAGAATATTTCATCTCAAAGAGGCAAAATATACATTCTCAAGTGCACATGAAACATTCTAAAACAAAGACCACATGTTAGGACACAAAATAAACCTTAACAAATTCAAGAAGATTGAAATAATACATCAAGTATCATCTTGGATCACAATGGCATGAAACTAGAAATCAACTACAAAAAATCCCTCAAAAACATTCAAACACATGAAGGCTAAATAGCATGTTATTAAGTAATGAATGGGATGCCAATGAGATCAAGGAAGAAATTTAAAAAAAAATACATGGAAACAAATGGAAATGAACACACAATACCCAAAATCTATGGGACATAGCAAAAGTAGTCCTGAAAGGGAAGTTCATAGCATTACAGGCCTACCTCAAGAAACAAGAAAAATCTCAAACAATCTAACCTTACACCTAAAAGAACAAAAAAAAAACCCCAAAATCAAAAAATAAAGCCCAGAGTAAGTAGAAGGAAGGAAATAATAAAGATCAGAGGGGAAATACATGACATAGACACTAAAAAATAATACAAATGATCAATGAAACCAAGAGCTGTTTCTTTGTAAAGAAAAATAAGATTGATACACCTTAAACCAAATTCATCAAGAAACAAGGAAAGAAGACTTAAATAAATAAAATCATAAATGAAAGAGAAGTAACAATAGACATCACAGAAGTACAAAGCATATTAAGAAAATACTATGAGTGACTATATGCAACAAATTGGACAACCTGGCCAAAATGGACAAATTCCTAGACACATACAATATTCCAAAAGCAAAACAGGAAGAATCAGAAAACCTGATTAGACCGATAACAACTAATGAAATTGAAGCAATATTCAAAATATTTCCAACAAAGTCCTGGACTGGATGGCTTCACAGTGGAGTTTTATCAATCATTCAAAGAAGAGCTAACATCTATTCTCCTCAAACTATTCCCCAAAAAAATGTAATAGGAGGAAAGATTTTCAAGCTCTTTTTAAGAGTTCAGCATTACCTTAATTACAAAACTAGATAAAGACACTACAAAAAAAAAGAAAATAATAGGTCAATATCCCTGATGAACATAGATGCTAAGATCTTCAATAAAATATTAACAATTTGGAACCAGAAATACATTAAAAACATCTTACACCATGACCAAATAAATTTTATTTGGTGGTGCAAGTTTGGTACAATATTCACAAATCAATAAATGTGATAGTTAATGTAAACAAAATGAAAGATAAAGATCATATGATCATATCAATAGATGCAGAAAAATCATTCAATAAATTCTAGCATCCATTTATGATAACAACTCTGAACAAAGTAGGAATAGAGGAACCATAACTCAACATAGTAAAGGCCATACATGCCCGGGTGGCTTGTTCAGTGGTTGAGAATCAACCTGTGAACCAGGAGGTCACAGTTCAATTCCTGGTCAGGGCATGTTCCCAGGTTGTGGGTTCCATCCCTAGTGTGGGGCATGCAGGAGGCAGCTGATCAATGATTTTCTCTCATCATTGATGTTTCTATCTCTCCTTTCCTCTCTGAAATTAATAAAATATATTTTAAAAAATAATAAAAGAAAATGAAGGCCATATATGAAAAATCTACAGCAAATATCATGCTTAATGGGCAAAAACTAAAATTGTTTCCCTTAAGATCAAGAACTAGACAGGGATTTCCGCTTTCACCACTCTTATTCAGTATAGTACTGGAAATCCTAGCTACTGCAATCAGACAAGAGGAAAAAATAAAAGGCATCCAAATTGGAAAGGAGGAAGTAAGGCTGTCATTATTCACAGATGACATGATGTTGTACATAGAAAACCCTAAAGACTCCACCAAAAAACTACTAGAATCTAATGAATTCAGCAAAGTAGTAGGATACAAAATCAATATGCCAATAATGAAATATCAGAAAAAGAAACTAAGAAAACAATTCCATTTACTATTGCAACAACAACAAAACAAAATAAGGTACCTAGGAATAAACTTAATCAAGGAGGTAAAAGACCTGTATTCAGAAAACTATAAGATGTTGAAGAAATAAATAAAAGAAGATACAAACAAGTGGAAGTATATACCATGTACATGGATTAGAAGAATTAACATCATATAAATGTCCATACTACCCAAAGTAACCTACAGATTCAATGCAATTTCTATTAAAATACCAATGGCATATTTCATAGTTCTACAACAAATATTCTAAAAATTTATATGGAACCAAAACAGACCCAAATAGACTCAGCAATCTTGAGAAAGAAGAACAAAGTTGGAGGTTTCACAATACCAGATATCAAACTATAATACAAAGCCACTGTAAACAAAACAGCCTGGTATTGGCAGAGGAACAGGCACATAGATCAATGGAACAGAGCGGAGACCCCAGAAATCAGCCCACATCAATATGGTTAATTAATAATTGACAAGGAGGCAAGAGCATACAATGGAATAAAGATAGTCTCAATCATAAATGGTGTTGGGAAAACTGGACAGGCACATGCAAAAAAAAAAGAAAAGAAAAGAAACTAGACTACCAACTTACACCATACACAAGAATAAACTCAAAATAGATCAAAGACTTAAATGTAAGTCACAAAACCATAAAAATGCTAGAAGAAAATATAGGCAATAAAATCTTAGACATCTTGCATAGCAATATTTTTATCTATATATCTCCTCAGGCAAGGGAAAGAAAGAAAAAAATAAACAAATGGGGCTACATCTGTCATACTAGGTTTACTAAAAAGGTTTTGCTCAGCAAAACAAACCATTAACAAAATGAAAAGGGAACTCACTGTATGGGAGAACATATTTGCCAATGATATATCTGATAAGGGGTTAATTTCAAAAATAAATAAAGAACTCATAGAACTCAACATCAGAAAGACAATCCAATTACAAAATGGGCAAAGGACCTAAATTAAGAATTCTCTAAAGAAAAATACAGATGGGTAATAGACATACAAAAAATGCTCAATGTCACTAATCATCAGAGAGATGCAAGTTAAAACTACAATGAGGTATCACGTCACACCTGCAAGAATGGCTACCATCAATAAACCAACAAACAACAAGTGTTTGTGAGGATACTGAGTAAAGGGAATCCTCATGCATTTTTGGGAGGAATGTAAAAATGGAACTGGGTTTTGACCCAGCAATCCCACTTCTGGGAATATATCCTAAGTATCCTGAAACACCAATCAGAAAGAATGTATGTACTCTTATGTTCATAACAGTGTTATTTACAATGGCCAAGATGGAAATAGCCCAAGTGCCCATCAGTAGATGAAAGGTTAAAAAAGCTGTGGTACATTTATACCATGGAATACTGTGTAGCAGTAATAAAGAAGGATCTCTTACCCTTTGTGACAGCATGGAGGGACCTGGAGAGTATTATGCTAAGTGAAATCCACCAGTCAGAGAAAGACAAATACCATATGATCTCACTTATATGGGGAACCTAATGAACAAAATAAACTGACAAACAAAATAGAACCAGAGGCATGGATACATGGAACAGTCTGACAGAAGTCAGAGGGGAGAGAGTGGGGAGGAGCTGGATAAAAGAAGGTGAAGAGAGTAGCCAAAAGAACATATAGACCCAGACAATAGAATGGTGAAGGCCAAGGGAGGGGTGGTTGGGGGATGGGTGGAGGTGGGCAAGGGAGGAGAGGAATGGGAGACATACATAATAGTCTCAACAATTAAAAAAAAAGAGAGAGACAAACTTAGAGTGGAAAGACTCAGTTCAATTTCCATAAGAAGCATCCAATGGAATGGCCAGGCCCTGGAGGGGGAGTTCTGGTCCAGGCTCTGCCATTAACAGAGCTGTGCTTTTGGGTTCCATAGGTAAAAAAAAAAAGAAAAAGAAAAAGGAAAAAAAAACAGAGGAGTAGAAAGAGCTGTTGGTTTCTTGACATCCGGAGAATCCTCAGATCCTCTAGAGCAGCGGTTCTCAACCTGTGGGTCACGACCCCTTTGGGGGTCGAACGACCCTTTCACAGGGGTCACCTAAGACCATCGGAAAACACATATATAATTACATATGTTTTTGTGATTAATCACTATGCTTTAATTATGTTCAATTTGTAACAATGAAAATACATCCTGCATATCAGATATTTACATTACGATTCATAACAGTAGCAAAATTACAGTTATGAAGTAGCAACGAAAATAATTTTATGGTTGGGGGTCACCACAACATGAGGAACTGTATTAAAGGGTTGCAGCATTAGGAAGGTTGAGAACCACTGCTCTAGAGACCTGGATAGACTACCAGTGCGGCTCTAGGTGGCAGCTTCTGCTCCCTTTCCAGTCTAGTAGGCAGAGCTGGAAATTAGTTTGCTGTCCTGTGAGCCAAGAGAGTGCCCACACCCTTTCTTCAGAACCCAGGTAATGTGCATAAAATATAAACCACAATCACAGATATCTGTCCCAGTCACTAAAGGAAGAGATATTTAGTTCACAAGCTTTGGGAATTTACATCCTATCACTTTTTTTCATTTTGCCTTTATCTTACTAGACTCAACAAAGAAATTTTGAATTGAAAAAAATCCAGCCATGCATTTTAAGGTAAATGTCTTAATAAACAGATCAGTTCAAATAATTGATGTGTGATTTGATCACTATGGTTCTAAAGGAAAGGACAGATGCCTGCACTTCTCCTTATAAAACAATATCGATGTGGATTTTACATTCCTGGGTTCTGGGATCAATTCAGTCTCCTGTGATAGGTGTTACTATAAACCTTTGAAATGCTTGTTTGTACGTGCCATATTTTCTTTAATATGCCAACCAATAAATAATTCCTCTATGCAACTAAAAAAAAAGCCATGAAAAGTGAAGTAAACAGCAAAATAAAAGTTTTTCACATTTCTTCAATTTTTTTTTGTCATGAAACAGGGACTATGGCTCAGGCTCTCCACCTAGTGGAATCTTTGAGGTGATAACTGTTGTAAAACCTATAAAACAAGAAACTTGGGTATGGAGCCACCAAGTCAGATTAGTGACTTTTTTTTTCTACACAAAAATGTATTTCTTGAGAGTTTAATATGGTAATTCAGTGTTTCTTCTTTTTAACTGGGAGGGTTTCCTAGGTAATGATTAAGAGATCTTTATCTACTAAGATCTCTGACCCTTGAAAACCATCCTTTGAAATATTGTAGACAGGATACCTGGGTTCTTCTTCTCTTTGCTAAGCTCATATTAGAGGACACCACTGCTTTAAGAAAGCCTCTTGACAGGGAAGGGGAAAGGGGAAGACATTATTATTCCAGAAAGGCCATTTTATCCTAATTATTAATTCTGATCCAAAATTTGATGGAGAAAGCTGCTCATAGTATCTAACAGGTGATGTGAGTGCTCTCAGATAGATTAAAGAGACAGAATAAATCCTGGGGCTCCATCCACTTCTCAGAGTAGACACAAACTATTTCTGTGCAGCCCACTGGAGAAAGTTCACTGATTGCATGTCATCGGCTAGATAGACCACTCCCGATCCTTTCCCACGGAAGATAAAACATGGAGCACATTTCCACAAGCAGTGCTAACTGTTGCCTTCAGAGCAGTTTCTAGAAAACCTTCAGGTGCATGATCCCACCTCATGTGGTCACCCCAATGTTCTGAAAAGGCCAAAGATTCCTTTGCTGAATTTTCCATCTTCTCCTTATTGCATCTGATATTTTATTTCAGGCATATGAGTCTATCACCAATGATCACAGAGAGATCATTGAACTAAGAGAGATCTCTGTTTTCTAATGTCTGAGGTGCAGACTGTGGGTCTATCACACTGTCCATATGCTGCCTAGAAAGAAGGGGGGCATTTGGGGTTCAGTAGAAATCTTACTATAATTATGCTGCTCAATAGCCTAGGTGTTTATTCATGATTAGCACATCATATTTGGTAAATAAATACTTACTAAATTGAATTAAATAGAATTTAATTTATATAACAATTGTTCTTTACTATTAAAAAAGCAACAACTGTCAGTTGATGCTAAAGTGTTCTCTATGAAAGGTAAAAATCAGTGCTCCATAGTCCCCTGGGCTCTATGCAGCCAAATTCAATATAATTTTCATGTCAGATTTGAATTTTTATTTAGAATGTATAGTGGGATATTTGCATTACTAGCTCCACTTCCTCACCCTTCCATCCCATTGCCATGTAACCTTGCAGAGCCCTCTCCCTCTGCCATGTGACTTGTTTGGCCCATAGGCTGTTAGCAGACTTGGCTCAAGCAGAGGCACTTGCGCATTTCTGTTTGCTCTCATGCCTCTGTCATCACCATGGAAACATGTCCATGTAGGCCTGCCAGAAGATGAGAGGCAGGTGAATATCAAACATGTGACTGGGACCAAATAATACAAGACCAAAACCTAAATCGCTGGCTTGCAGACTGGAGCTGTCATTACCTTCTGATGTAGGAAGAGGGCTACCACACAGAATTGCCCCTCATCACACATTTAAAACTAGTGTGGCGA
Organism: Myotis lucifugus; assembly: GCF_000147115.1. Classification (NCBI taxonomy): domain Eukaryota; kingdom Metazoa; phylum Chordata; class Mammalia; order Chiroptera; family Vespertilionidae; genus Myotis; species Myotis lucifugus. The sequence goes on from NW_005871069.1 coordinate 11,273,056, forward strand.
TTGCTTTAACCACTAATAAACTGCAAATTGATCATTTCTACACCTAGGTCTTGGTGTGTTTTTTTTTAATCTATAAATGGAGGGGTGGACTGGAAGAGTTCCAAAGCTCCTTCCACATGTCCTATAATTGTATTATTTCAGTATACTGATTGATTGCTTTATGAAACAATCCTTCAACAACCCTTGATTGCATCTCTAGACATTTCTTCAGGGGACAGAGTGAAGGAACTGAAGTTTGACTAGAATAACAAGGCCAAACATCATACATGTTATTCATGCCAGCGTATCATTAGATGGGGCTGGACAATAAGAGCTTTGAATTTGTGAAGAGCAAATGTTGCCATTGCTTATGTGCAATTTCCCAAACTGAGGTATTTACTTCTTCCCCATCATATACACACATGAGGTGGCACTTCCCTTCAGGAGATTTGGCTACTGAAACAGAAAGTGTGTGTGTGTGTGTGTGTGTGTGTGTGTGTGTGAGAGAGAGAGAGAGAGAGAGAGAGAGAGAGAGAGAGAAACAATGAATTTACTTCAAGGGCTAGATTAAATGCCTATTGTGTTTTGGGGGAGGAAGGATCATTTTGTGGGCAAATGTCTCATTAACCTCATGAAATGACCAGGGACTCATGTCATTCTTGGATACCTGCAGTATCCCTGCCCATTGGAATAAACATTGTAACCCTCAACAAACATGTTCTATTTTTTTCTACTCTTTTGAAGTACAGAAATTTTTGTGCAGTCCTGTTTTTATAGAGGACAAAACGTTTAAAATTTCTTCAACAGTAAGTATGCATCTTTTTCCATTGTTTACAGCAGGATTTTTAAAATGTCAATGAGTTTTTAAAAATAATAGCCTATTTCCTTAATGAAATGGCCATTTATATATCTAGGTTCCAATCTTTATTACTTCATGCATTTCTATGACACCTCTCCATCTTATAATCTAACTAGTGACCCGGGGCATGGATTCGTGCACATTGAAAGAAAATTAATTAGAAGGTGGTTGGTGGGGCAGGACTGGGCGAGATGGGCCAGATGCTCCCTGGAGCCAACCTCCCGCAGTCCCTCCCTGGCCGGCTGCACCTGGGGTGGTGCTGTGGCTCAAAAAGCGTCTGCAGAGTGAGCGGGTTCCCTCTGGCAGGTGGGGTCCCTCGGCCTGGCCTGCAGGGATCGGGCCAAAACCGTCACTCCAACAACCCTGAGGGGTACCGGATTGCAAGGGGGCACTCTGCAAAGTTGCTGTCGTACAGGGTGTGGAACACAAATGCAAGTGTGCAGTAAACCAGATTCGGGCCTGACAGTGCCCCAGCAACAACATAATCAACAGGGCTGAAGGTGGAATCATGTGGCCCCTAGAAAAATCAGGCTCCCTCCTCTTTGATTTCGGGTCTCCTGCATTGAGCGTTTGCCCCCTGGTGGTCAGTGCGTGTCATAGCTACCTGTCAGATGGACACTTAGCATATTAGCCTTTTACTGGTATATAGAGCATTATAAAGGGGGAACATAATGATTTAGGATTAACTATTCAGAGAGTAATTAAATTTTTCCAGTCTTTCCCTTTCTCAGAATTTTTAAATGATTAAAAACATTCTCTTGAAGAGAGGTTGGATGGATTCTAATGTTTGTTTTGTTTGTTGCAAAGTCTATACCAGGTAGTTAAAGGTAAACAGACAACAGCTATAGAGATACTGTCCACACCATCCATTTGCCTGTAGCTGAACTTTTCCATCTTTCATAACATGTCCTTTTCACTTACTCCTCCCACCACCACCTCCTCTTTCATTTAACACTCCCAGATGCCAGGGCTCCTCTCTCTCAGTGACTCTCAGTCAGGAGAAAAACCAGATGAATAATTATCTTGGATGCAGATACAGGACACCCCTGGACATGTGACTTAGAAATAGACTCTACTTACAAAGTATTGCACTCAAACGAGGTGTATCTCCTCTAAACATCAGTGGAGTGCTTTCAGATACCAAAAGGCTGTTTTAGGTGAAAAAAAAAACTCCTGCCCATGCATAACTAGACACACAGATGCCACATAGTATGGCTACTGAGGTGTGCAGTGCTATGCACATGAGAGGTGCTTTCAAAGTAGTTGTTGAATGAATGGCATGGCATATTAGTGCTCTCTGAGTGTCTTCCTTCAGCAGGATGTGGGTGCTAATGAAGGGAAATTGGATTTCTTGGTAAAGTTTCCAATTCCAACATATTAATGCTATTTTATTTGAAACAAGATCAGAATCAAGAGGCAGGATTAAAGGGTGAATTAAAGGATGATGGAGGAAAAAATAAAACAAGATCAGACTCTGACCTCAGTGAAACAGTTAGTATAGATGTTTGTATTTGATCACTTTGAGAAAAATTTTCATTTTAAATATGAAGGGTTAAGAAGTAACAAGGTCTTTAGTCTGTTATAAAGGCTAAGTAGCCCAGCTCAGTGATTAAATGATAATGTATCTTCTTGGTTCCCTATCTGCTGTATCTGTGATTGTGACTGAATCCTTTAACTGTTCAGAGCCTTGACCTCAGTTGTGAAGTAGGAAGAAACAACATGGTCGAGTGATCAGATTAGAGAACATGCATGTAAAATGTCTGACAACTGGCATGCTGAACAGTAAGTATTGTTACTACTAGTCATCGAAGATGACACAAGGAGCTTCCATGGTAAATTAAAATAAAATTGTATTATCTAATCTTAAAACATGGGAGTGTTTTTTTCATTTCTTACTACAGCCTGAACTTGCTTTGGACTCGGTACTGCATCATGCTATTTCTCCACCAGAGACCAAAACTGTTCTTTATCCGCTCAATGGATTCACCCACCCCTTCCCCAGGAGAGGGAAAATGCTTGTTGTCACTAACATTTTCAAATAACGTATTTATAACAATAATTACATGAAAAATAGATATTCACAAAAACTCATAAACAATAACAAACTGGAAAAATATTTGCAACTCATAGCACAATAGACTAATTTCATTGATGTATAAAGAGCTCCTACAACTCAATAAGAAAAAATCAAAACAGACAAAAGATATAAAGGTCATTCATGAAAAGGAAATATAAATAGTTGTTAAACAATTTTAAAGATTATCAGCCTTACAAGCCCATCCTGGGGACCCCACCTTCATGACTTCATCTAAATTTAATTACCTCCAAAGGCCCCACCTCCAAACACCATCACACTGGGAATAGGGCTTCAACATATTAATTTGGGAGGGGGGCATATAAATTTAGTCCATAGCAACACAATTCAAAGAAGCAATGAGATCTCACGACAGGCCTGAGATGTAATAGCTGTTAAAGACATCTCCCAGGAATAGGGAAAGGAGTGTTCTCTAAACAGAACCAATACTCATCGAATGTCAACAGTGTTAAGATGGAGTTATTCTTTGTGATATTTATTTTCTTTTTATGACATTTTGAGTGGGATTCTAATTCAATTGCATATAGTTTTTGGTCTGTACCAAAGAAGCGCAATGATGGAGTAACTAGATTGAATCAAGCTTGCCTTTACTGATTAATCATAACCTTACAAGTCATAACAAACTGGAAAAAATATTTGCAACTCATAACACAATACACACACAGAGACGCTCTGAATTTGTGGAGAGTAAGTGCCACGGGGGAAAGGCTGAGATCTGAAGTTCAAGGATAGCTAAAGATACTGAGTGGGAATTTATTTTCTACATTGAACTGTTTTGTTTTAGCCTAACTTGTAACGGAAACCCCAGAAAACTTCCTAATTATAACCAGGAGGTTTATGGACATTGGGGTGGGCTCAGGTAATAGAACATTATTATTTCCTTCCCCCTCCTGTTGTTATCCTGTCATGTTTTTGCTGTGAAAGTAGTGGGGAGCAGCAGCATAGGCCCCAGAGTGGCTCACACATGCCTCAGACTTTGCTGCCCAGACAAGAAAGAGCACAGAAGTGAAATATGTAGACCACTGCCAGAAATCCAGACTGTGGTGTCCCTGAGCACCAGCATGCCCAGGTAACATCCAAGAAGCCCCTGCCCCTGGTCCTCTAGTGATCCAAAGTCTCCTAGTATTGGACACCATCCCAGGGAAAGAGATTTGGTTTCAGCCACCCAGAATATTAAAGCCTCAAAACAGAAAATAATTTTAGTTTTAGAAACAAAGTAAAGTTTACTTCTGGTGCACTCAAGCTTGTGACTGAAAGAACAGTCAGCACAATCAAGTGCAGATATTTGAGAAGGAAGGTTCTAGTGAGAAGGACCTCAAAAGCCAGGTGAGGTAAGGTGTCCTTTACTCTGGGAGCCCTGTGGTTCCCTGGCAGAATTTTCTCTCTGGTTGTCACCTGAAGTAAAAGCAGGTCTGGAAGGAGCCATAGCACATAAATCCTAATGGAAGCAGGTATCTGGGATTTATTTATCTTCTATAATTGAAACATTGTTGCCTTGAGTGGAGGCCACAGCCGGCCAGGGCAGGCGGGAAGCTTGGCTTCCTCCATCGCTGGGGCAACCAAGCCTCCTGCTTGCTCCAGCTCCGTGGCTGCCGGCTGCCATCTTGGTTGGGTTAATTTGCATATAGTCGCTCTGATTGGCTGGTGGGCATGGCTTGCGGTGTAGTGGAGGTGCAGTCAATTTGCATGTTTCTCTTTTATTAGATTATTATGTATATCATGTATCATATTATAAAGGAGAAAAATAGTTTTTTAAAAAACAAAAGTCGAACTACATATTGTTGCAACACTAATTCTAAAAATGTTCATATTCTACACATCTTTGTCCACTCTGAGCCTTTCACGTTGACCTAGCACATGTGAACACACCCACTCCAAGACTAGAAGCAAATGTCCCAGGCCCTCGGGACCCTGCCCCCCTCCTTTCACCTGCATCCTTGTTCATTTTCTCCTCAGCTTTCCTGGCTTCACAAGCTCCATGGTGGCTCTCAACCATAGATCTTTGTCTCCACCTGCCCCAGTCCCACTGCTAGGTGAAGGACCCTGGTCTGAAGTCAGGTCTCACTAACTTGAGAGAGCAGCACCTCCTGGGACCACCCCTGCCAGTCTTGCTTCTCTTATGTCCCTCTCTGAAAGGGGACAGGAAGCAAAGAACACTTAAAGCCTGAATATGCAAGTAGGAATAAACTGGAGATGTGATTTTTAGCTCTGGGAAGACCTTCGGGTAACAGGGAAAGGAAGAGAAAAAGCATTGGACTAAATTCAGGATTAATAGTGCCTGGCGCTTACAAGGTATTCAATAATTAACACTTTCCACAGGAAAACTGAATAGTAAATAGTTCACTTCTTTCAAGTCTGACTGAATAATTTATCATCTCCAGGCAAAAGCAGGAGGTCGGATTAGTTGATATGTAACTCTGCCTCCCTCACCCTTCGTATGTTTTCCCTTAGGCTTGAGTCTGATTATACATAAAACCCAGATATAAAAACAAGCTTTGCTGAAGCAGTTAAAAACTGTTTAAATTGTGATTTATAAATTTTCCCACTAGAGGGCACAATGAAACAGCCAGTGGTGCTGAGCTATAGCTGATATATCCTTTATGATGCATCAGGATTTCATTCTGTTGACTTTGAAACTGGAGTTTCAGCTTCCTAGGTGTCCAGAGCTGCTCCCTGCTGTTTAACATCCATTTTAATGTAATCCCACTTCTTTCTTCACATGTTTAGAGTTTGCCCGAGTCTGAAATCCACAAATAATTTTACCAAAATGGCTTTTCACATCTGCTTATTGAAGCAGACCCTTTTAAGGTCCCAACTTTTCTTTCCAATAGTCAGATTGTAACTGAAATGATCTTGAAATGTAAACTTACAATCATCTACTGTGGTGCCTTTAAACAGTGCTAACCTTTGGCTTCACCTCTTCATGTGCGTTAGGGATAGAAAGTGTGGATATAGCTGCATCAATTATCAATTTGTTTTGTGCTTTGAATCTAATTTTTATGAAAATCCTTGGGACAATGAAGAAATAGACACATCCTTATCATGTTCTAAACAAAATCTAGCATCTTCAAAATTTAAGTGTATGTCTTTTAAATCTTAAACATCACAATTATTTTTTTTTACTAATTTACTATTCTTTTCTGCTTCTCAAAATGTGAGTTTTTAGAACACTGTCAGTATGAAAGGATTTTAATACAGATCATACACTATGCATTATTCTTATCCTACCACGGGAATAGGTATTAAAGATCATTATCAGCTGTCCTCTCAATTGTTGTGCCAATAGTAGAATTTTTCTTCCATCTATTCAAACCAAATATTTGCTAAGGGCATTTCCCCATAGTATTGAAATGTTCTCAATAGCGATTCAATAAAATTTCATAATGGAGTTGTAAACTAGTGGGAAAACATTGCATCTGAACAGCAAGGTGGCATGAGAGCAAACCCTTATTGAAACATGGGATTCGGGCTGTAGACTTTTCTTCCATGGGTCCTTGTCCAATGAAGTTGAAGAATAAATTCATGGACTAACAGATGTCTTTTTTAAAAAATGTAGAAGTTTATTGGAAGCATATACAAACTCTATCTGGGAAGGGGTGTCCCCAAAAGGGATCCCCTGGGGAGGGGCCCCCAAATAGGAAAAGCCTGCTCTCTTTCTCTCTCTCTCTCTCTCTCTCTCTCTCTCTCTCTCTCCTCTCTCTAATGGGAAAAATTCAATCTAAAAAATCTGTCTCGTTTCTCTTTGTCTCCGGTTTATATATGCTGCAGTTCTTTGTCTGACCCTGACCCTTTCTAATTGGACCTTCCTTAATTGAGGACCTTCGTGCTTTCCTCATTGGTCACTCTGCTACAGGGTATCAATTTCAAAGCTCAAAGCCCATGTGGAGCCTCCCTTTTCTCCCCTTATCTTGCAACATTCCTCTATCCCCTGTGAAAATATGTTTCCCTCTTCCCGATATCTTGTGACTTTTCTTTATCCTCTGTGAATGTATGCCTTCCTCCCCCATTATCCTTGGCATTTCTCTATCCTCTATATTACAGTGGTTCTCAACTTATGGGTCTCAAACAATGAAAATACATCCTGCATATCAGATATTTAAATTACGATTCATAACAGTAGCAAAATTACAGTTATGAAGTAGCAACGAAAATAATTTTATGGTTGGGGGTCACCACAACATGAGGAACTGTATTAAAGGGTCATGACATTAGGAAGGTTGAGAACCACTGCTCTATAAAAAAAGCATTTGGCATCTCCAAGCCCCCATCTATACATTCCTCTCCCATGGACCCTCTTTATTTCCTAAACCTGCCTGTTTTATCTCTAAAATTCCTTTCAATATCACATTATGAAGTCAACTCTTCCATTCTAAGAAATAATGTGTATTTTCTCTTCCTGTTTTAAAATGGGAGAGTAAGCAACATGCCATTTAGAATAAAAGCAACTTCCCAAAACTATACTTCTCCTATATACTCATGGATTTGTATAAACTGTCTATTTGAAGAAGAAAGATTAAAATTCAAATTGATAAAACAAGAAGACTCATAAATATTATTAGATGTTAAAATATGTGGATGAAAAGGGGCCACATGCTAACCTGACTAGCTCAGGGAAAGCCTGTGTGGTGGCCATGCAAACTCAGAGACCTAAAGTAACCACAAAGAATGGTTTGAAATTAAAACTTTCTTAACTAAAAGCAGTTTATGGTGGGTAGTCATATCCTAAACTGGTATCTTCCCTGACAAAGTTCAATCTTTACCTTAACTGAGCCTGTCTGTTGTCTTTTTGCATCTATGATAACATATCGTTGGAATGTCAAAGTAATTTTCCTTTTGCCAGACTCCTTAAAGCACTCTGTGGAGACCACAAATCCCCCATTGTTATTGAGTTAACAGTTAACTGTTAACTATCCTGCACCCACCTAAGTAAAATAAGTTTGTGTCTATTATTTTACTTTTTATCCAATCCCAGAGGTTTCTCTGCTTTGCTTTCTCCTGCCTCCCTAATCTGTCACCAACCGATCTCATGTAACCCACATACAATTCCTCCTTTGGTTGTAATGTATAAAACAAGGTGCAAAACTGCCATTCTCTGGAGCATTATCTCAATCTATTATATTCTGCCTCCTGGCAATTGTCGACAGTTTGGCTCAAATAATCTCACAAAAATTCTTCACAGGTTTGAATTTTTCTTACATTAACAAATAAGAAGTATGAGAGAATCTGCAAAGGGGGGATATTTTCTTAGATCAGAACTCTTTTCAATCATAAGTAATGTTCTAAAGCAACATTTTATTTTCCCTTTAACATGAGTGAATTTAACACCATGTTAGGAATGTTACTTCAACTGAGGAAAACCAATCCCTACATATGTTTGTTATTTTAGAAATATGGCAAATTTTGAACACTTTCCATAATAAGAATTTTGTAAACTCACTTAAGGGTTAGATAAAACACATTCTCAATATAGAAATTTTCTTTTGGGGAAGCCAAGATCTTACAACATTCAGGAAATGAATATTTAGCTGGTGAAAGATACTTTAATTTAGTTCTTTGGGAGTCCTAAGGTGACCGCTGATGGGCTTTTTTGTCACCTATTCCCTAGCCCCAATCTCTCTCTGAAAAATACCCATCACAGCGACCATGCCTATAACTCAGTTCTTCTGGGCTCTTCCTGGAAACAGTCTTTTCATTGAAAAGGACACCAGTGACTTGTAATTCCACTGCTTCAAACTTACTATGAAGAGCATATGACAAGAAGAAGGAGTTAACCCAGATCCCCAGTATCCAACTCATCTGCTTCCCTCTTCTCCCTGACTCCAATAAAAGACAGTCTGAAGCATAGTTCATCAGAGTTAGAATCATTTTTGTATCAAAAATCTTCTAGGAGCCGTAACCGGTTTGGCTCAGTGGATGGAGCGTCGGCCTGCGGACTGAAGGGTCCCAGGTTCGATTCCGGTTAAGGGCATGTACCTTGGTTGTGGGCACATCCTCGATAGGAGGTGTGCAGGAGGCAGCTGATCGATGTTTCTCTCTCATCGATGTTTCTAACTCTCTATCTCTCTCCCTTCCTCTCTGTAAAAAAAAAAAAATCAATAAAATATATATTTAAAAAAATCTTCTAGGAAAAAAATGCCTTAAAAATGATTAAGTAACTTTCTGATGAATTTTAATGGAATTGAGATTTGTTCTGAGAAACTAGTTATCCACCTAGTAAAGTTTAACCAAACTTTTAAACCACAAACTAAAAATTATTTTCTAAGCATTTTCTTCTCCTCTGTGAAATGAGGAAATTTTAGAATTAACGCCCTAAGCACCGTTTCTTAAGTTCCATGGCAAAAGAGCATTGATTAATTAATTAATTAATATTATTATTATTTCCAAATTGTCACTGATACTTTCAGATAATGCAATAAAAATGAAATGCTGGACAAATATTTTTATATTATACAAAATATGAGTCCAGAAATTTTATTATTAAACTATTATTTTATTAAAAATTTGTGCACCCGGCCTGTGCCCTCTCACAGTCTGGGACCCCTCAGGGGATGTCCACCTGCTGGCTTAGGCCCACTCCCCAGGGGATTGGGCCTAAGCTGGAAGTCAGACATCCCTCTGGCAGCACGGGAGCCCTTGGGGGATGTCCACTTGCCAGCGGGGAGCAGGTCTAAGCTGCAGTCGGACATCCTTAGCACTGCTGAGGAGGCGGGAGAGTCTCCTGCCACCACCGCTGTGCTGGCAGCCATCAGCCTGGCTTGTGGCTGAGCAGAGCTCCCCCCGTGGGAGCGCACTGACCACCAGGGGGCAGCTCCTGCATTGAGCATCTGCCCCCTGGTGGTCAGTGTGTGTCATAGTGACCAGTCATTCCCAGTTGTTCTGCTGTTAGGGTCAATTTTCATATTACCCTTTTATTATATAGGATAGAGGCCTGGTGCATGGGTGAGGGCCAGCTGGTTTGCCCTGAAGGGTGTCCCAGATCAGGGTGGGGGTCCCGCTGGGGTGCCTGGCCACCTGGGTGAGGGACTGGGGGCCGTTTTCAGGCTGGCCACACCCCCTTCAGGGTGGGGGTCCCCACTGGGGTGCCTGGCCATCCTGGGTGAAGGGCTGATGGCTGTTTTCAGGCTGGCCAAGTCCCCCAGTGACCCAAGCTCCCAGCCTCTCCTTTTTTTCTTTCTTTTTTTTTCTGGGATTTATTTATCTTCTATATTTGAAACTTTGTAGCTTTGAATGGAGGCCAGGTCCAGCTGGAAGCCTGGTTGCCCCTGGAAAACCAGGCTTCCAGCCCCTCCTTGAGCAGAGGCCAGGGCGGGCTGGAAGCAGGTGTCTGGAATTTATCTTCTATAATTGAAACTTTGTAGACTTGAGCGGAGCCGAGGGTCAGCCAGGGCAGGTGGGAAGCTTGGCTTCCTCCATTGCTGGGGGCAACCCAAGCCTCCTGCTCGCTCCAGCTCCATGGCCGCTGCCATCTTAGTTGAGTTAATTTGCATACTCGCTCCTGATTGGCTGGTGGGCATAGCTTGTGGTTGAGACTTGAGCGTAGCAGAGGGATGGTTAATTTGCATGTTTCTCTTTTATTATATAGGATTCAACAGATATAAAATGACTCTCTTAAATCACCATGAATGTTCCTAAATGCTGTTCTCAGGGTTTGCACTTACTCCTGCAGGTCCAGGAGCAAGGCCCAGCCTCCAGGGCAGTGCTGGCTGCTGTACATGGCCTTGGCAGCACTTTCCATAGCTTTGTGTAATGACCTTTCCTTCAAGCAAGGCTGTAAAAACTGGAGATCTTCTCATAATACATTGTCTGAACAGTATTAACACTATTCAAAATATCTTTCAAAGTATGAACAATTCATACTTTTAACTATGAACAACTCAAGGTGTAAGTAAAGTCCCTTTAATTGTGTGAAACTTTAAAACAAAAATACCAATTATTATTGACTGCTGAAATTCTTCTATATGGGAGGAATGGAGTCAGAGACTGGCTCCTGGAACTATATATTAATGTCTAACTATGTTTCTTGTAACCATATCCATCTGGGAGACATACAAAAAGAGAAAAGAAATTAAAAATAATCTGGCAGCTATATATGAAAATACCTTTAAAAATAGTTGTGCCTGGCTGGTGTGGCTCAATTAGTTGGAGCACCTCCTGTGAACCAAAAGGTTGTGGGTTCGATTCCCAGTCAAGATACAGTTGCAGGTTTGATCCCTGGTCAGAAATCATACAGGAGGCAACTGATTGATATTTCTCTCCCTCTTCTCCTTCCTATCTTTCTAATAGCTATAAAAACATGTCCTTGGGTGAGGATTAAAAAAAGCTATATTTTCCTAATTAAATATATGGGAAAATAGTTAAATTTAGAAGGTAAAATGGAAAAAACCTTTGGGAAACTTTCTGTACTATTTTTCCAATAGGAAAACCATTTTATTTTTACAAAAGTTATTCATTTGAAGTAGCCAAACTAAACAGCACATTAATGCAAGTAATAGATCAGTGAAGTGTAAGAAAAGAAGTCTAAGAAAAGAAAAGTCTATATTTTTCAGCTCTTGAAAAATATAATCTGGGCTGCAATTGAGTGAGTTAATGCTGGTTGGCTTGCCCACTCTGAAGATTTGATTTCTCCTAGAGACTACCTACATGCAGTTCTCTGAAGGTCTGTGAGCACAGCACTCCTCCTGACAAAGGACTCTTGCAATAGCATGAAGTTATATCCGGTGTCCTAAAAAATTTCACTGCATTTACATTCACTTCTGGGTCCGGCTCAGGGGTGTCTTTTGGGGGAAACCTCATATCCCAGATGGCTTGATGGACAATGAAATAATAGATATAAAAAAGACTATTAAAAGTTGAAAGTAGTGTATATGCGTGTGTGTATATATATATTAATATGTAAATATACACAGTATATATAATATACTGTTATTACTTATTACATCTATCATAAGCTCAGACTTTGTTACATTGAGTGACTAACAAGAGTCAGCTTCAAGGATGTGGCAGGCCCTTAACCAAGTATGAAAAGCATTTGCAGAAATCTAGGAAGTAGAAAAAAATAGAAATCACTGCCAGTTTTGACAAATGGAAAATATTTGAGAAAGTAATTTAATTTCTCTAATACTCAGTTTTCTTTTCCGTAAAGTAGGATGTCTCCCCTGCTTATTTCACATGGTTGTGAAATGTGAATGAAAGCACTCTGTAAAGGGGATTTTGCCTGTATTTCTAACACACAGTGTCTTTCCTATATAAACAGGCTGTTTTGAAAGGAAATTCTTTTCTAAAGCATGGGCAGTCCACAACTACTTAACATTCTTTCAGTGAGTTTCCATTTACTCTGCACTCTTAAAGGATACTGTTTACCTTTTCCCTCACTCTCATTTCTCTCTGCAGGGGTAAGGCTACAGTTGTATTCAGCCCTGTGAAACACAGCAGATACATGTTTAATAATCAGGTTATTGGTTTTTGTAGAGGCCTTAAATTTGTAAACCAGAATAGATACCTTTTTGCTGCAAATTTAAGCAATATCTTCACAATCATGTAAGTAATTTATCTACATATGTTAGAAGCCATTTATTTATCTGGATAGAGGATAGCCCAAGAATGGAATACCAAGCTATACAACATCAATAGGAAAAACTTAAAGACATAAATAAATTTAGAAACGGAAGTGACATGTAAGACCCAGACAGAAAGAATCAATTAGTAACCGATGGTTACTATTTGGAGGGAAGAAAACATTGTCACATTACATGCAACCAAAAACCATAATGAAGATATTATGATCATAGCCACGGAGAAATGATCTTCAGAAATGTGATTACAGAATCACAGTCATCAGGAGTCATAGTGCTTTCTGATCACACTCAGAAAAACTTTGGTCCATCATGATTTGGTCAATAGTGTAATTTGGACACTTAAAGAGGAAAAGCAAGAAACTCACCAGGGCTAATATACATCCTGTACAATAGAAGAAATAAGGTTGATCTTGGGCAATTAAGAAAGCATTGTCCTCTTCTAAGGGACTCAGAAGGAGGTCACCAGAAAAATGGCTAACCAGGAGGAAAGTTTCCTGCTAGCCATAGAGTCCTGCTGATAGACAGAGGTGAAGTGAGGCCACTGCCACACTGCTCAACCACGGTGTTGCCACTAAAATGCTGAGTGGACTTTAGGAGTTCAAGAGCCTAAAGGAGTTGGAGTCCAAGATTTAGAGCAGGACTCTGGTTTTCATCTAGTATCACCACTTCGGCCATCAGGAATATCTGGTATGTTCTATTTGTTAAAGGATAGGAGTAGATTTTTAGTGTGGGCATTCTTTTTTTTTTTAATTAACAGACTTTATTTTTTAGTAGTTTCAAGTTTACAGAAAGATTGAATGGAAAATATTCAGAATCTCAACATGTGTCCCCATATACCCCCTCACAGCCACCCTCCCCTATTATAAGTCAGTAGAGGTTCAGCGTGCACGAAATCGTGCATGAGTAGCTCGCTTCTGCTTGCCTCAGCTGGCCAACCTGCCCATCGCCACTAGTAGCTCTCCGCCATGTAGCTCACGCCCTGTCCCGCCTCCCCAAGAGCTGCTGCTCCTTTGGTCGTAACACTGTGACCACAGGCCTTTTATGATATAGATTGTTGATCTTAAGAAACCTAAGCTTCTACTATAGATGCACAAAATGATTAAACAAGAATCTATTATATAAATAAGAATATTTATGAAATTATTTTGCTAAACTATAACATTTAAGGAAAACATTATTTTAATAAAGAAAATTGGGGAGAATTTTATTATAGAAATAAATATATATTCTTTTGATGCAAAAAATCTTTAAATGGGAGATGGAGGTAATGAATGAACTTACCTCCATTCATTGCATGTAAAGGCATGGCAGTGATTGGACAAAGCAAACGCTCGGTAAATGCAAGCAACTGTCCTGATTATAATTGATATTTCTCATAGTTGAACTTATTTGAAGAGGGGTACAAGTGATATGGTATCCTTGAGAAAATGAGGAAAGATTGAGTAATCTACTTCACAAAGCACTGGAAGAGAAGGTCCAAAAATAAACACTGATGTTGAAATTACACTTACATTTTGGAGGAAGGAGATGCAACCACAGGGCAAATAGTCAAGAAATATTTAAAAATAAAGATTGTAGGCACCTGTCATCCAGTAGCAATGACCTTGAAGATTACATTTGCTCATGGAAACTAAAACAATGATGTCATTATTCATATTCATGATGCATATTCATCGAAAATGTAGCTCACCTATGGAAACCTTTATAGCTACCTCTCATGCAATGGGAATTAGTAAGTAAGGGTGAAATAAAGCAATAAAGCATCTCAGACCTGTAGTTAAGATAGATTTCTATTCCTTTTTGTTGGCGCCATTTCATTTTAATGACATCAGAATGTAATTGCTAACTCAGGTTGAGCAACTTCCATATCAGTAGTGCTAAAACCCTTAGAGCAGAGCGTTGGGCATTTCTAACTGTGACAGCTCTATGAGCCTAGCTAACAGTATTCTACCAATTATCTTCTGCATAACACATATACAATATTTGACCCAGGCACGTGCACAGACACAGAGAGCCAATATAAATCTTGTGGATATAAATTACAAATTTAATTGATTTGGTTTAGTGTCAATGCTACCCGAATAAATAAATTAAATGCAAATTAAAATTATCGTGATATCTATATTCTGTCCTTACTAAATCCTAAGTAAATTATTAAATCTATCTACCAGTTTGGGGGTGCAGCATAACAAATTCACCTTTTAATAGCATCTCAGAATTCAGGAGGTCTGGGATGAGGCCCAAGACTCTGCATTTCTAACAAGTTCCAGGTGTTGCTGTTGCTGCTGCAGATCAAGGATGCACTTTAAATTGCAAAGAAATTTAAATTGCAAAGATGACTTCAGTATCAAGCTCCAGAGTCAGTCACACCTTGGAAAAGTTACTTATGCAATCTGAGCCTTAGGCTTCTCACTTATAAAAAGGAAACAACAGAAGTATCTAGAATTACTGTGTGTTGTGAAAATTAAATGAAATAATAAATGCAAAAGGTTCAGTTCAAGACATAGAACATAAAAAATGCACCAAAAAAGCTAGCTTTTGTTGTAAATTTTGTCAATGTAAAGATACGCATGTCTGAAATTTTTTCATTAACTCAGTGATTTACTTGGCAATATAGTCACTAACTCTTTCTAAAAGTGAGGGCATGACAACTAAGAAGTTAAGTTTACAAGAGAATATGAAACAAGGATGGAAGGGGATAGTACATGAGATCGAAATTGTGCTGGATTTGACAGTCAAATCCAGAGCGAGCTTATGGTTAAAACCAGAAGATTCCTAGTCACCATGACCGCCTTTACTTCTCTAACTCTGCTGACAGGATACAGCTTTAAAAAGCAATTTGGTATTGCACAGTTCACCCAAGGCCATTGCTTAAAGAACCTGTTACATAGGTGGATATTTGTATATGGAAAAAAATCGATCAATAGGAGATTAGGTAAAGCAGGGAATATTCACACATATGCATATTATAAAATGAAAGTGAATGAGCCACAGCCTAAAACCATAATATGGATGAATATTAGAAAGTCATGAGTGGGGAAAATGAAAATGTCTTAACATAAAGTATGATACTGTTTTTATAAAACTCCAAAGCACGTGGAAGAACTATAAATAAAATTCAGGACAACATTTACCTCTGGGGGCCAGGAGAGAGGAGAATAGGGAGGTACGGACAGGTAAATTTGACAGTTTGGGTGATGTAGTTTAGTTTGGTGAAGGATTCATGGATTTCCATTTTTAAGTTAATCTTCAAGACCCTGGAAAGGTGCAAGAAAGGCCATGTGGCAGAGCACTTTATCTCATGTCTCCTTAAACTGCTGAAGCAAAGGGAAGAAGATGCCAGGATCAAGCTTTCCCCTCTCCAAATCTCTACCCAAGCACCACAGCCAGCAGACAAAGGTGGATGCAGGTAACAGCATGGCACATCCCATGCATGTAGGCCCAGGAGACAGCCTGGACTGAAAGTCTATCTGCGCAAGTGGAGGGCAGGGAAAAACTGGAGGAAGAGGGAAGCCACTCCAGTCTGGCAATTAACAGCTTAAGGGAACCTTACACGCGAGGCACATTAGGGTGGTGGCCAGATGAAGTGGATCCCCACACTGCTTGACAGGTGTCTAAGAATGGCATAGATCAGGGTGATGGACAGGTGTACTGGTACATCACTGCCCCATGTAAGGGCAAATACCTCACAGGCTTGCCTGGGTAAGGATAATGGCCTGTTTTAGGAACCGCATGCCGTGAAGCACAGGGCACAGGTACTAGTCTATGTCTGAAGCAAAGTGTCTATTACAATTGGATAGTCCTTAAAAGGATTTCCAGGAAGCAATCTCTGTCTGGCCCAGGTCTAGCTAATGGGTCCAGCAGTGGTTACACTATGAAACAGTCTCTTCCACAACATGACATCCCTTGACAAAGATAAGCAGTTATGAAAGAAACCACCTCTGAAGAGATGTTGAATTTATAGCTAATATGACCACACCTCCACCTCCATGTTCTCTTTATCACTGGTGGTAAGAAGAGAAACTGAAATTCTCAAATTAAACAAAGCTTTCCCATAATTCCATAATGTTAGATGAGCAAGGGTCAATTTTCCATGCTTTGGTGGCATAAAATCTCAGTGAGCCATGCTCTCTACTTTAGCTCCTTTGAGCTTTATGTATATTTTCCCATGAAGTTTTACATACAAACATAGAACATTCTAAGATACTTCCTGTAAGTCACTTAAGTCACCAGGGAAGAAACTCATTGTTGCTGGTTCCAGATCATCAGGAAGTATAATAGAAAGCAAGGGATCAGCCTCCATGGTTTACTTGGTTCTCCATTGTCTTTTCTTTTTGGAGCCATAGGTTTCACACTAGGTTCTAATGCAAGCTCTTGTATTGATATCTCTGAAGATATTTTACAGTTTCTTCCTAGAGTAGAGTCTTTGAAAGATGACCACAGTGATTCATCCCATCCCAGTATGCATGCCCCTATGTAATGTGACTTTATCATACCTCCCATCTAGAGATGAAGCCTATTTCCTATGCCTTCATTCCTGGCTGTGCTCTAGAAATAATTTGACCAATACAACATGGTGGATGTGATATTACCTGACTTATGCGACTGGGCCTTTGCTCCATCATCTTAAAATGCTGTCCTGTCACGACCATGTGAAAAAGCCAGGGCCAGCCCGGTGGGGCTGAGGGGACTGGGTGCCACCATCTTGTGGCTGTGGGCACCACCATCTTTGAGGGTGTGGCAGTCACTTAGCATATTCCCTCATTGGCTGTGGGTGCCACCACCTTTGATGATGGGGCAGTCAATTAGCATATTCCCTCCTTATTGGCTGTGGGCTCCACATCTTTGTGATGGTGTGAGGGTCAATTAGCATATTCCCGCTTTATTAGATAGGATTTTCTTTCATGTCAACATTTTCATGTGTCCTTTTCCCTCTACATGACTTTCAGCATTTCTCTTCCTAAATTGCAGTTAGTTTTTCTTTGCTTTCCTTTTTGATTCTTCCAGAATTTATTTTTCTTTGTCCTGTTCTGTCATTCTAACCCAGGGGTGGGCAAACTTTTTGACTCGAGGGCCACAATGGGTTCTTAAACTGGACCGGAGGGTCGGAACAAAAGCATGGATGGAGTGTTTGTGTTAACTAATATAAATTCAAAGTAAACATCATTACATAAAAGGGTACGGTCTTTTTTTTTTTTTAGTTTTATTCATTTCAAATGGGCCGGATCCGGCCCGAGGGCCATAGTTTGCCCACGGCTGTTCTAACCCCTAACATCTTCAAAGCTGTGACACAAGGATTAGGTCAGATTAGATTAGATTAAATTAGATCAGATCAGATTAGCTTCGTGACTAATGCATAGATCCATATGGCTCTGATGACTTCACCTCTTTTACTTCAAAATATAGCCCTTGATATTCTCCACAGTCTCCTCCATCCTACTTTTTGTTTTTTCCCCTCGCAAATGTCACTCTCCTCTGCGGGCCAGCAATGTGGCCCACACACTGTGCTATGGCCACAATTCACCACACTCAGCTGTACTTGACAGATTAGAGGTGTTTTTTCCTCATCCAGCTATGTCAGGTCAGTGGCATATTTATTTTTCTCTCTGACATCAATGACAGCTACTTTAATACACTTCAAGTCCAGAAAGCAAATGAATGCCCGGAGGAATGATGGACCTTCCTGTCTGACTCACCACAGCCTTCCTGAGCTCTGAGCTTTGCAGCCTACTATCTCAGGGAGAAACAGCCCAGACACATCCCAGGGACAGTGAGGAAAACAGGGTTGGGAGGAGGGGCAGGCCCAGGGAAGAAGAGAGGGGGAAGATAGATGGCAGAAGAGAGCAGGAACATTTGGGCTTGTCTTTGATAAGAATGAGCTGGGGGTTACTGGAGAAGCGCCTTTGCCTCTTGGCTGCTGCCTGCCAACCTGAGCTGTTCTTATTAAAATACTCACCAATAGAAATAATAGAAGAATCAGAGTTTCTCAGAAATGAGAGTAATCAGTATAATCAAGCATACCATACACAAAAATCAGTTCCATAAAATGGACTTATTGTAAAAGGCAAAATGTTAAAACACTTTAGAATAAAATGTATTTCTGACTCTGGGGTAGGAAAAGATTTATTACAATACAAAATTGCTAACCACAAAGGAAAAAAACATCATAAATTTGACTACATTAAATTTAAGAACTTCTGATCTAGCAGGAGTGGCTCACCTTCTACAGGTATGGTTGGAGCAACGTCCCGTACACTGAAAGGTTGTGGGTTCCATCCAGGGTCAGGACATGTGCAGAAGGCAGCCAACCAATGTTCTCTCTCACATCAATGTTTCTCTAACTCTCCCCTCCACCCCCTTCCCCTCTCTCTAAAAAAATCAATAAGCATATACTTGGGTGAGGATTAAAAAATTTTTAAAGAAGTTTTATTCATTAAAAAACATCATGCATGAACAAAGTAAAAGCACAATTCACAAACTGAGAGAAAATATTTTCAACATCTATAACTGAGTATAGATTAACATGTGGAACATATAAAGAAATATGGCAAATTAATAAAATATGATAAGACAATTCAATAGAAAAAATAGATGAAAAGACTGAGCAGGCAACATGTGAAAATCATAATCAACTTCATTAACTATTATAAAATACAAACAAAGACCACAATATGCTTTCAATTCACTTCTATTAGATTGCCAAAAATTAAGAAGAAAAGTTGGTACAACTACTTTGGAAATTTATTTGGCATTATTTTGTAGAAATGAATATTCATTTGTAGACACTTCCACTTGGCACTCCACTCTTAGATACATACACAGGATGGTTACCTTGTCTAGGAACACAGACTAATTAAAACACAATAACTGGCTTATTGTTGTTACATTACAGTACACAATAAAATAATAGCATCAGATTTCTAGACTTTATGGCTACCCTCAGTGCAGTCTCAAGAATATGTCAGTCTAATAAATATGAAGATATGTAAAATCCCTCTTTTTCTAGCTGTCTCTTTGCTTAGGTTCTTGAAAAACATACTGGTTCTTTGTGTTTATGAATTGTAATTCCCTAGAAAAGCTGATGGAACAGTAAAATCTATTCAGACTCTCTCCCATGAAAAGTTCATGGTTAATTTATGGGGTTCACTGAATTCCTCAAGTCTTTCCATAAGTCATCTCTGGGCCCATGCTTCCTGGGTTCAGAACTCTGCTTGACGTAATTCTTCCAGAGTCAGATCTCTGGGCACTGAGTTGTGCTTGCCCAATCTATAAACTATCCCTCCTTCGGGTTTGCTTCTAGACTAGCGAACATCCTTCTTCCAGGGTTAGTAGTCAGCATTTGACACTCCTAAGCCTCACCAAACCTAACCCTGGGTCAGAACAGAGCAACTGCAGTTCCAGACAGGAGCCCAGGGCATTTAGGCCTGAAGGCCCCCAGCTCAGCAGACCCAGTGACACAAGAGGGCAGGGTGAGGGCTTCCATTGGGCCCCTTCACTCCTGCACCTCATGGGCAGACAGACAGAGTGTCAGGTCAGATTCTGTGGTGGTCTATTAAGGTTCATAACAGGAAAATTAACATTCCTGAGGAATACTGGTATGAATAATATAAACAACTTAACATCTTTGAATACAGAATTTCAGAGTGAGTTACCCTGAATCCCAGAACTTTAATCATGTAAATGATTCTTGCCATCCCTCCAACTAGCTCCAATAAGAAAAGACAGGTTCCATTTCTGCTTTACAATCATATTCAGAGCTCATTCTAATGTTCAGATTTTTCATATTTGTTAGCCATAATGGTAAATGTAAAAATCTGAAATTATTGAGGGCATGATTTACCTGGCATGTGTAAAACACTATAAGAGCCATGAAGTATCATAGTATGAGGAGGACAAGGTATGTCTAAGACTGTGTTCTGGAGTCAAACCAGCTCTGCCATTTACTATCAGTTACTTTTCCTTTACCAGGTTAGGGAAGTTTTCTACCATTATTTCTTCAAACACATTCTCTATCCCATTCTCCCTTTCTGCCTCTTCTGGCACACCTGCTATTTGAATATTGTTATGTTTCTCATGTCCCACAGCTCCCTTAAGCTGTCCTTCTGTTTTTTAATTGTTTTTTTTCTTTTTGGTTCTCTGATTGATTTTTTCAACCCTGTCTTCTAATTCATTGATTCAATCCTCAGTCTCCCCTAATCTGCTGTGTATTCCTTCCAATGTGTTCTTTATTTGTGCTATGTCATTCTTCATTTCTGTTTTTAAAGTTACTATATCTTTTCTCATGTTGTTGAGCATCTTTACCATCATTAATCTGAACTCCATATCAGATAAATTTGTTATCTCCATTTCATTTATCTCTTCTTCTGGAGAGTTCCCTTGTTCTTTCATTTGGGAGTTGTTTCTTTGTCTCCTCATTTTGGCTGCCTGTTTAGGTTTGTGACTATGAATTAGGTAGATCTGCTATACCTCTCCATTTCTAGTGCAGGGCAGTGTTAAATGCTGTTTCTGACCAATTATATCAGGCACAGACTCAAAGCCTCCAGAGACCACTTCTGCCTACAGACTGATAAGATTCCATCTTGAATTGCCCAAGGACAATTGTCCACGTGTTTTTTTTTGTTAACAGGGTGGGGCAATTGCTTCTGCCTGGAGGCTAATTGTTATTCTCAGTCTCTCTCTTTTTTTTTTTTGCAATTTTATTATCTTTTTATTTATTTTTTATTTTTTCCCCCCATAACTCCCCTCCTCCCAGTTCCCACCCCACCCTCCGCCCTCACTCCCCACCCACTGTCCTCATCCATAGGTGCATGATTTTTGTCCAGTCTCTTCCCGCATCTCCCACACCCCTTCCCCCCCAAGAATAGTCAGTCCATTCCCTTTCTATGTCCCTGATTCTATTATAATCACCAGTTCATTCTGTTCATCAGATTATTTATTCACTTGATTCTTAGATTCACTTGTTGATAGATGCGTATTTGTTGTTCATAATTTGTATCTTTACCTTTTTCTTCTTCCTCCTCTTCTTAAAAGATACCTTTCAGCATTTCATATAATACTGGTTTGGTGGTGATGAACTCCTTTAGCTTTTCCTTATCTGTGAAGCTCTTTATCTGACCTTCAATTCTGAATGATAGCTTTGCTGGATGAAGTACTCTTGGTTGTAGGTTCTTGGTATTCATCACTTTGAATATTTCTTGTCACTCCCTTCTGGCCTGCAAAGTTTCTGTTGAGAAATCAGCTGACAGTCGTATGGGTATTCCCTTGTAGGTAACTGACTGTCTTTCTCTTGCTGCTTTTAACATTCTCTTTGTCTTTTGCTCTTGGCATTTTAATTATGATGTGTCTTGGTGTGGTCCTCCTTGGATTCCTTTTGTTTGGGGTTCTCTGCGCTTCCTGGACTTGGAAGTCTATTTCTTTCACCAAGTAGGGGAAGTTTTCTGTCATTATTTCTTCAAATAGGTTTTCAATATCTTGCTCTCTCTCTTCTTCTGGCACCCCTATAATTCTGATGTTGGTACATTTGAAGCTGTCCCAGAGGCTCCTTACACTATCTTCGTATTTTCGGATTCTTTTTTCATTTTGCTTTTCCGGTTGGGTGTTTTTTGCTTCTTCGCATTTCAAATCTTTAACTTGATTCTTGCGCTCCTCTGGTCTGCTGTTTGGAGTCTGTATAATATTCTTTATTTCAGTCAGTGTATGCTTAATTTCTAGTTGGTCCTTTATCACACCATCGAGGGTCTCATTAGATTTCCTGTACATCTCATCAAGTTTATCGGCAGCCTCTAGAAGCCTCTTGAGAGACCTCAAAAGTGTGGTTTTGAATTCTATATCCAGTAGCCTGCTTTCCTCCGGTTCTGTCCTTTGTGGCCTGTTTCTTTGTCTCGGCATTTTTTTATGCTTCGCTGTGTCGATAGAGTGGCTTTCCGTGTTAAGTGTCCCAATTACCTGAGGTAGACACTCTTGGTGCACCCCCTTGTGGTCTTTGTGCGCAGTCTTGTTGTAGTTAAGCCTTGATTGTTGTAGGTAATTACTACTTGACCTCCAGGCCAACTGGCTGTGAGAATCAGCTGTGTCTGCAGTGGGAGAACTTCTGTCCTCTAGGGAGGTGCTAATCTAGCCTTTGCCTGGGGCTATCCGGCAAATGGCTCTGTGCAGGGCTTTGGCGGGGCGGGTCCCACAAGATCAACAGGGCGGAGGAGGGAGCAGTTATGGCTGCTCTCAGTCCGTCCCCAGGGGCTCTGCCTCTCTGTCCCAGCAACCGCTGCAAACCTCGGAGGGCCCGAAGCCAGACAGTCCTGCTTCTCCCGTTTGAGTCTGGGTCCCTAGAGACTCGCCCACCCGGATCTGGAGCTCAGAGTCTGAGGCTCCCTCCAGATTGAAACAGACAACCGCGCCCTCAGCCACCAGCCCGTGCCTCGCGCACTCCGCACCTTAGTATTTTACTTCAGCACTGCGCCTCCTCTGATTCTCGGTTCCTCCTAGTTGTAGAACTTCCACTCAGCCAGCCTTCCTGTGGTTCTGGATGATGTCTGTTCCATCTTTTAGTTGTATTTTGGAAGTGGTTGTTCGAGGCAGCAAACTCTGTTGTTAACCTATGCCGCCATCTTGGTTTCCATCTTTTTTCTCTCAGTCTCTTAATGGGCCTCAGCAACTACACACCATGAGGCAAGGTGTTTTCCAATAGGAAGGGTCAGCTGTCTGTCCCTCAGACAAAACTGCCTGAATAGTAATTGTCGGTCTGAGAAAGATGACCTCCACAGTGTGAGGGAATGACTCAGCACAGGAAACCGGGGTGTCTGCCTTCTGAGCTCTAAACCCAGAGCCCCTGATACTGGCTTCTGCTCACACAGCTCCAGTCCACTCTGCCTTCCCTCTGCCAGAGCACAAGGTTTGTGGTTCCACAGGGAATTTTGTGCATTGGCCCTTTAAGAGGGTCTCTGAAATCCACCTGCCTTTCCCTGGCAGACAGCAACCTTGCTGCTTTTCACAGCCAGATGTTATGTAGGTACCCCTTTCAGTTCTGGTGCTCTCTGCTGGGGGGCTCAGCTTGGGGATTAGACTCCAGAGTTCTCAGTGGCAACCCCCCTCCCCCACAGCTGAGATATCTCTCCAGAACTTCAGCTGCTGTCTGTGGGAGTCTGGCCAGCCCTTTCGCACCTCCACCCTTCCTATGAGTCTCTGTGTGGTCTCCACTTTCTTTCCTTGGTTATCAGGGTTCTCTCCAGTGAGTCTTCCATTGATTATTCAGAAAGTTTTTCAATATTTTAGTTGCAATTCCAGTTTGGTCCTGGGAGCATGTCCATTCAGCATCTACTTATGCCACCACCATTTTTAATCTTATCACCAGTTACTTACTATGTAACTTTGAGCAAGTCTCAACCTCAGCATTCTTATATGTAAAATAAAGCTAAAAATAGTACTATCTCACAGAGTATTGTGAGGATAAAATCAGATAATGTGTATAAAAAGCACAGGTCAGTGTCTGGCATATGAGATGAGATTTATAAAATGAGAAATTTTTAAATTTAACACCTGTTCTTCATTTAGATCCATGTCCCTTGCTTCAAATATTTGTGAAATTGTGGCATTTTTAAAAATTCCTCATTAACAAAAATTCTTTTAAATATTTTCATTGCTTTTTTTTTAAAAAAAGAAGCATTTCATTGATAACTAATTAGTTCTTGGGACAAGATGGAATGCTGACATAAGCATGATGACACATCCCAGCAGCACAAATGGCTGGAGACACAGGATCAGGGATAAAGGAATAGTTCCCAAAGATGGAAGAGATGAATAGAGAAATATTTCAAATACATGAGTTTTATGTAAAACAGAGATGTATCTAAGATATTTCCTAAGTGGCAAAATGGAGGAGAGGAATAGAAAAGGTGGTTGAATTCTTTAAGAACAGTCCATCCTTAAAATTTTTAAAGGTTTCTCTGATTTTATAGTCAGAAGGGATATTGTTAAACTTTCCCATGCAATATAAAAGATTGTTTGTATCTAATTTCTGAAATGATATAAGGTTAACAAAAATTAATTAGGCACTCTTTCATTTAAATGGACCCAATGATCTCAGTCCCTGTGAAGCATTTGAATCACCTTTAAAACCAACTTGTAGTGTGAATAGAGACAGTCTTTACCTGCAGAAGACCATGGCACACTAGCTCTCTTCATTCATGATTCACATAACCCTTCATGGCCTTCACATTCGCATGAGTTTCAGAGGCTTGAGCTTCACAGCTCTTGCAACTGACTGCTGCACTGCAGTTCCCACAGCCCCTTACACTGCCCTGTGAGACCTCCTCCCCACTGGGAGCCTGGCACAGTGCTCACCACGCCCACAAGCACTAATGCACCTGATGGCATGGAAAACCCAACTGCCTCATCACTCTCCACTAAATGCCCACCCACATTCTACCTCCTCTGCAAAGTTATTCTCAGAGTCCATCTCATTGACTGTCCTGAGTCTGTTCTCCTGCCCATTTCATGCCATTATGAGTATATCTGCATACACCCAAACATCCCTTCTTCTTAGAAATCTGAATTTCTTTTGGATAGGATTTCCAAATAAAAATCTCTCATTTCTGTGAGAACTCCTACAGGGCTAATGAAGAAACATGTGGCATGTTAGTAAATGCTGACTGATTTATACAATTTTATTTTTTAGTTTAATTTATTATATTTTATTTTTAGGGCCAATAATAAATAGAAGTAAGCACATTTGGGGCATTAAGTTGACTGTGGAACCAAACGATTTATTATATTACTTATATTATGTTATTTCATTATTTACATTATGTTATTCTCTCTAAACCTCAGGCATCTCAGCTGTTAAAGGATGGTAATAATAGCATCTACTTGAAAGGATTATTTCAAAGATTAAATGAAGTTAATTAAATTTTACTTTTAAAACAGCCATTGTACATATCAAGTACCCAATAAATGTTTGTGTTGTTTTTATTAGCATTAATGTATCAGAAAAATATAACCAGTCATTTTCTAAGGTTTGAGTAGCAGTTTCAATCACTCATAAAACAGGTATTACAAATTATGAAAGTGTCAGTTTGGTCTGAATTTAAGGTTGTCCCTTTCCTTCAGAAGTTTTTAAATTGTATCTGGAGATAGCATAACTATGAACTCTTGCTTCTCAACATATGGTACCCAAAGCAATTAATCTTGCCATTATTTTCCCCTTATTCCTGCCACCAATCACCACCTAGGGTGAATGCAATGAACATGCCAGCTCCTATTCCACTTGCCACCTCCCACGTTAGCCACTGTTTGCTGCCCTTTACCTCTTCCCTTGCCTTCCAGGCATAAGCCCTGGATGTTTGCTTCTCATTTCTTGGGCCCAACACTTCTTAGTCTTTTGTGGGCACCTCTTCCCTTTCGTTAAGTAGTATTGTTGCCCAGGTACTTTCCCTTCTCACTCCACACTTGCCCTGAATGACCCCATTTTCTCTCAGGATTTCAACTGGTTGCTGACACCACATACACCTTTTGCTGCCCCTGCCTGTGGCCAGGCCCTCACCACCTCTAACCCAGCCTATGGAAATCACTGCTTAAATGGTGCCCTGGCTGCCATCTTTTCTCCACTTGAAAATTTCTCCTTCACACAGGCACCAGAATGACCTTCCTAAAGTTTAAATCAGACCTCAGCAACCTCAAGCTAAAGCTTGTCAATGGTTTCCTTTATTTGCAGATAAGATCCAAACATCTGTAAACTACCAATAAATCCCTCCTGCACTTGGTAAACCACATTCAGAAAGCACACTATGGACATTTATTGTCCAGATTATGCTCAGTTCAACCAAGCAACACTGTTCTAAAAGTTATTCAAATCATTTTCCAATATGTTATTGATTGTAACCTTACAATCAATTAGAAGAGGTTCTCAACTCCAGCCAATGAATATCACCAGACCTCTTGAACTGAAATTATTTAGAACAATTCACTTATATTTTCCTCACACACATTACACATTGTATCACTTCAAAAAATAAATTTATAGATTTTCATGATAGTCAAAGCATATTATATTAATGCATATACTTAAATGTACTTAAAATCAGTTATACAAAGAAAACAGGGAAATAATGAAAATTGATAAGTTGACAGCATTGTCCACAAGCTTAGAATTTGAATCCATTATAAATTTCAGATCTCCATATTAGAGAACTGTTAAAGATCAATCTTTGCTATAAAGTGACAAACATTTGTTGAGAGTCCACACCTCTCAGAGCCTCTGTCAATATGTAGGAACAATGTGTAAAAATTCAAGAG
Source organism: Myotis lucifugus (assembly GCF_000147115.1). Lineage (NCBI taxonomy): Eukaryota > Metazoa > Chordata > Mammalia > Chiroptera > Vespertilionidae > Myotis > Myotis lucifugus. The sequence goes on from NW_005871069.1 coordinate 11,299,850, forward strand.
AAACTACAAGAAGAAGGGCTGATGGTAAGACCTGCTGGGTCTGAATTCTGCCCTGACCATATTACTGTGATGATTAAGATGATTAATTAACCTTTGAGATGTTACTTTCTTCATCTTCAGAATGAGGGGGTTTAATGACACAAATTTCTAAGGCCCTTGCCAGCTTTGAAATTTGAATATTTAGCTACAGCATAACCAGAGAACAAAAAGCCTTCCCCTGAACATGGTTTGAAGGGGACCAAATCCATGGTGCCTCTCAGTAAAAAACAGTCAATGTAAAAGCACTAAGGTGCCCAGACTGGGTGAGGCTCCCAACCCACACTCCTGCAAGCCTCCACCTTCAGGTGCTAAAATCTTTAGCTCCTCACTGCTTTAACCATGCTGGACATTTTCATACAATGTAGCCAGATTTTTTTTTAGGCTTGAATCAATAAAAATTTAACAGAGAATTCAACGCCTGCCCCCCCGTCCCCTGCTTTCAGATACAAGCAGTGATAAATATATAGCCTTCCAGTGACACACACTAACAATTCACAAGGGAAGGGCTGGACAAGTGGCCCATGTGTGCTTAGCCCCAGTTTGTTGTGTTAGGATATAACAGGGGTACAAAGTAAAACTCAAGAGCCGCATTGGCTGTATAGACAATGAAAGGCATTCACACCATCAGTCACCACAGCTGGCTGTGTTTTCTGCAGTGGACCTTTAATGTATTGGATAGTGAATCAGATCGGCTTTACCATTTTGTATCACATTTTGTATCACATTTTGCTTTATGATGAGCAGCAAGCCAGAGTCTATACAGACTTGGGATTTAGACATATAACCAATAACATATCATGAGAAAGAAACAGGTTTGCATGCTACAGTGCATCAACAAAGAACCATCCCAGCATTAACAGCTCTGCTGCTATTTGAGGATGTCTGTCTCAAACTGCTCTCTGGTAAACTTCTTAGAAAGAAAACCTCTGCTCTGACATACAGTTACTATTGTATACCTGCCAATGCAAAAAAGGTGAAAATAATGTAGTGTGCTTATCTGTGTCATGTAAGCAAAAAAGAAAAAAGCAATGTGCTTCACACAATTCAAGCTAAGTTATCCATATTCCCTGAGACAGAAGTCCAAAGCTCACAGAGAAAATCCAGTAGCCCAATTTTAGTTTGCTTTGATTTTGAAGCCTTGTGTTTGTCAGAAGATGTGAAAGTCTTGGAACTGAATCATAAAATTTGCAAAAAATGTGATATACTGAAAAAAAAATAGACAATTCACCCAGTCATTGTGAGCCCAGGAAGTGTGATATTCCTCCCAGATATCAGCTGCCCACCAGCCTCATGGAATTTAAGCCCTGAATGTCACTTACCCTATGACAATACAGGAGATGGCAGTTCCCAGGAAGGCGTATGTTAAAATAGATCCTAAGTTTTGAAAAAAGTGTCTCTGGGGAGAAAAATATATATTTTTATTGTCTGTCAGCATTTTTCTTAGTGTAACAGGAAATAAAAATAACATGCATTTTACTGCCTCCTCCTTTCCTCACTGCTTAGGCAAGTTTTGTTGTTGGAGCCCCAGTTCCTGGCCTTCTTGTACAATAAGACTTACTTAATCTACACTGCAAGGACAGAGGTTTCTCAAAGAAGTAGGGGAAACATCTGGAAGGTGATGGGGTAGAGATGACAGAAACAAGTCCCAGGCCTGGCAGGTGAAGAGAAAGGAAGGGACTGGGCAATGTCCATGCAGGGCTCTGGCAAGAGAGTTTTTAGGAAGCTTGTTGTCACTGGAACCACTTAGCATTTAAAAATGCCATTCTAAAATATTTAAGTCGGTTGCCTTTTTACTTTTATTATTAGATCTCTGACTTACATGTTATGAAATAAACTTTAATCACCTACAAAAATTTATTTTGAAGACATACAAAATGGCACCCTAGTATTGGGGCTGGGTGAAGAAGAATGACCTGAATAAATCAGCCTCCTAAATCTTTTCAAGGGCTTGCTTGGGAAAACTCTCCTCCAGTTTGTAAGTGGGGCCTGAGTAACCAGAACTGACAGCAAGAGGGAGCCCAGAGTCCACAAGAAAATCAAGTCTGCACTGAGCAAGCAGCCCAGTGTCTGGCATAGGAACCCACAGACCCACAGGCACTGCCCAGGAATCTGGGCAGGAGGGCAGCAGAAAATCAGACTCATAGCCTCTGCCACTCAAACTGAGGCCAGAGCCTCACTCTGGGTACAGGGATGGATCATTTCCCTGCCAGCCCTGCACACCAGGCTGCATCTGAGTAATGGCTGAGGTACTTGCAGCTGTGAGGCTGGGCCTCCACTCTGGGAGCACCAAGGGCAGAGCACAAGCACAGCTTTCCTGAGCTCTCACTCTGCGGGCTAACCCCATGCTAGTTCACTGCCTACTCTTGATTACACCCACAGAATAACAATGTCCAATAGAAATATAATGTGGACCATGTATATCATTTAAATTTCTCTAGTAGTTACATTAAAATATGTTTTAAAAAAGCAAAATTAATTTTCACAATATTTTTATTCAACCCCATATACCCCAAACATCATTTCTACATGAAATCAAATATACAACATTATTGAGATATTTTACATTCTTTCTTAATACTAGGTCTGAGAAATCCAATGCATGTTTTACACTTAAAGCACATCTTCATTCCGACTAGCACACTTCAAGGGCTTAGTTGCTGCATGTGGCTAACGGTCGGTGTGTTGGCCAGAGCAAGTTCAGAAGAATTCCAAGCATGTCAGATTTTAACCTATATAACATAATCTAAGATAATGATATTCTTACCAAATAGGTAAACCCATAAAATAACTATTTTTTCAGTAGTGCTGATAAAATCCTCTCCTTGATGATAAAGAAAATAGTCACCATAAACTTACCTTCTTCAGGCTATATCCTGCATGAAATATAATTGGTGGCAATAGGATATTGAAGAAGATTTCTGGGTCAAATGTCATCTGCCAAAAAAAAAAAGATAAAATGATACTGCAGTTAGGAAGACGCTCCTTTGGGTCACTAAAACTGTGTTTTAAAAATACAATTATATCACCTTCTCTAAGGTTGTATGAGGCACATAAAGAGCCTATCAAATTGGCAGAAATAAAAATAAGAGAAAATGTGAACTTAGACATTTGTCAGTGCAATATAACTATAAGGTAACATTTAATGTGTATTTTCTAGAGCCAACAGCAACACATCCCAGTGAAACTCTGCTGGGCAAAGAAAACTTTTCCCTCTTATTTTGCTTAGTTTTTAAATGTTTTGAGTATATGCGGTTGAATAAAAATATTGTGAAAATTATTGATTTTGAGACAGAGAGGAAGGGAGAGGGATAGAGAGATAGAAACATGGATGAGAAATGTCATCTATTGGCTGGCTCCTGCATGCTCTTTACTGAGGATCAGGTCTGAAACCCAGGCATGTGCCCTGACCAGGAATTGAACCAGTGACCTCTTTGTTCATGGGTTGACATTCAACCACTGAGCCACACAGTTTATTGGCTTTTATTTCAATGTTAAGTTAAACTTGGCCATAAAAACTTTACTTGGTGTGAAGTCCCATAAGATAAGATGTAGAAATTTTTGAATTCAGTATCTGCAATTTGTCTGAAAATGAAAATATTTAATCTTTAAAACCTTCCTTAGACTCATCCTCTTCTTTCCCACTCAACCAGAACATTTCAAAAATCAGAGTGTGCCATTCCCTGCATGAAAGTTAACTAGTGCCTTTTGAGGTACATTTCCTAGCACAGCCAGAGGAAACTGGCAGGCTGAGAATGGCATGCAGCATGCTCATGTTTATTTGTGTATACAAAGCAGATTTGTGCTGCTCTCAGACTTGCTATAAACTCAGGAACTGCTACATCAGAGTTCTGGGAGTAACTCCAAACCCAGACAGTTTCTCAGAAATGGCTGGATCTGCACTGCACCAACTTCCAGATGGGGATCCGATGTGCCATTTCTGCATGTTCAAACCATGGCCTTGGAGATGAGTCTGCTTTTAAGGCAAAAACAATTAAAATCTCTTATCTATACTAATAAAAGTGTAATATGCTAATTAGACTGGATAGACCTAATGTCTCACAGACATCATTCCGGACATCCTTCCTGACAAAGCTGGGGGTGTGGCTGACCTGCAAACTTCCCGTGGCCCCTAGCCCAGGCCGGTCCCACCCCCCACTGAGGACCCCCACCCTGATTGGAGGCATGGCCAGCCTGCAAACCCTCAGCGGCCCCTCACCCAGGCCAGCCCGACCCCCAGCAGGGAATCCCACCCCAATCGGGCACTTGGCCAGCCTGCAAACCCCATGGCTCCTCACCCCAGCTGGCCTCACTCCCCAGTGGGTCCCCCAACCCTGATCTGGGGCCCCCTTCAGGGCAGGCTAGCCAGCCCCCACCCATGCACCAGGCCTCTATCCTCTATAATAAAAGGGTAATATGCAAATTGACCCTAACGGCAGAACGACCACTGGACCAGTCACTATGAGGCACACTGACCACCTCTTGGTCCTTTTCCCTGGCCGTCAGGCACCGATCACCTAATGGCAAATGGGAATCAGGGGTGAGTGGCGGTGGGGGGCAGGGCTGGCTGCGGGCAGCTGGAGAAGATGGCCTTGATCGCAGGCCAGGCCTAGGGACCCTACTCATGCACGAATTTCGTGTGCCGGGCCTCTAATTATAGTATAAGGGGGAATATCTAAGATAGGGGTGAATGGGAAGAGTAGAAAGATAAAAATATTTCAGCTAAAGACACTAGGCATTTAAGATACAAATATTGAGACCAGCACATCCACTACCACTTTCTGTGACAATGGAAATTTCTGTAACTGGACTGCACAGTGTGGTAGCCACTAGCCATGCAAGTTATTGAGCAAGGGAATGTAAGCTAGTGCAACTGAGGAAGTGCATCTCTGTCTAGCTGCTATTGGACAACACATTTATAGACAGTTACTAGAATTTAAAAATCTTATCATTCAGTGTTTAAACAATCTATCATCCTATACAAGGTATGGTAAATTTGGAGCAATATACCTGAAACTATATGGAAGAATTATGGATGCTTCATGAAAGCAGTAAGATTTTCAAATATTGGGAATTAATTCTTAAAATATCAGATGGCATGGGGGACACAAAAATATCAGTATGTTCACCAGGATGCAATAGTGTTCTTCATTATCTCATACTAGAGGCCTGGTACACAAATTAATGCACGGGTTGGGTCCGGCCAGCCTGCCTCAATCAGGGCTGATTGGGCCAGGCTGGCCAGGGGGAGGGGCCATGGGCAATTGACAGGCTGGCCCTGCCCCAATGTGGGGGCCAATCGGGGGCAGTGCTGGCAGGGGGAGGGGCCACCGGCAGTTGACAGGCTAGCCCTGCCCCCTGGTCGAACTCCCAGTTGAAATCCCGGTTGAACTTCCGATCGAGGGGACAATTTGTATATTAGCCTTTTATTATATAGGACTAGAGGCCCATTGCAGGAAGATTCCTGCAAGAATAGGGTTTCCTCAGGCCTATTCCTATAAGAATAGGGCTTCCTGAGACTGGAGCGAAGCAGAGAAGGGAGCGAAGCCCACCGAGGCAGGCTTCACTCCCATCTCCACCGCCTCAGCTCCCTCCCTTCTCTACCGCTTCGCTCCCTCCCTATTCCGCTGCCTCGGCTCTCTCCCTTCTCCGCCGCCTTGACTCCCTCCCTTCTCTGCTGCCTTGTCTCTCTCCCTCCTCTGCCACTTCGCTCCCTCCCTTCTCCACTGCCTTGGCTCCCCCCCTTCTCTGCTGCCTCGCTCCCTTCCTTCTCCGCTGCCTCACTTCTTCCTTTCTCCACTGCCTCACTCCCTTCCTATTTCACTGCCTCGCTTCCTCCTGTGTCCACCGCTTCGCCTCCTCCCTTCCCCTCCACCTCGGCTCCCTCCCATGTCCACAGCCTCAGCTCCCTCCCTTCCCCGCCACTTCACTTCCTCCCATGTCCACTGCCTCAGCTCTGCTCTCGTCTCTGCTACCTCTGATCTGTTCCCTTCTACGCCGCTTGGCTCCTTTCTGCAGTGCTTGGCTTTCTTCTACACTGTCTTCAGTCTTCACTGGGCACCTGTGTATGCAAATTAACCACCATCTTTGTTGGGTTAATTTGCATACTCTTCTGATTGGCTGGTGGGCGTAGCAAAGGTATGGTCAATTAGCATATTTGTCTTTTATTAGTGTAGATATGCACCAGTATTAGGCTAGAAATGGCCTAGTCATATGTTCACAGAGATAATCAACTTGAAAACTTTCAAGAATAGAAAGGAAATGTACCCAGTTTAATTTCCAAGTTCATTAGACAGTAATACATACAAAATTCCATTTGGGCCTGAGTTTTTTTTTTAAATATATTTTATTGATTTTTTTACAGAGAGGAAGGGAGAGGGATAGAGAGTTAGAAACATCGATGAGAGAGAAACATCAATCAGCTGCCTCCTGCACACCCCCCACTGGGGATGTGCCCACAACCAAGGTACATGCCCTTGAGCGGAATCGAACCTGGGACCCTTGAGTCCACAGGCTGACGCTCTACCCACTGAGCCAAACCAGTTAGAGCAGAGCCTGAGTATTAAAGCATCTGACAACTTAATATGACTTATCTGAGAAGAAATACCACCTTAATAGAGGACTGTGATTTATGTGGCATGCTACTTCCAAAGATCACTTCAAAAACATTATTTCACCAACTCTGCGTGGCAGCTGGAAAATGCAATGATCCCCATTTCCAGAGACAGGAGCAGAAATGTACAGTGCCCATCGGTGTGACAGGGACATCACAGGGCATTGGGTGCATACGCATGGGCAAGCTAAACGTGTTCTAACATAACTGCTTAAAGCAAGATTTAAGAGTGTTTAAGAGAATTTGGGACTCAGAGTAGTCCCAATTTCAGCAATTCACAATTCCTTTAGAAAAGTAAAAGTGGTTAAATCAATAATGCTTTTGATAATCTCCAATGCTTTGTTAAACATTTAATAACTCTCTTCTCTGCTGCAAAGTTGATGGGTAGACAGAATTCATGAAGGTCACAGTCAAGGAAGAAAAGACTGTGAAATTTCAGTACGAGGCAGGGAGCTAAACTATAATAGTTCTCTAGGACAGAGAGCAGTCTGGACTTGCTGATCCTACAGACAGTCTTGGTATTGAAACAGCATATGAGCTGGGTTTTGAAGGATGGTTAGGAGCCTATCTGTAGGGCATCAACATGCAGAACCCTGCTCCCTGCCCAGCTGGTGTAGCTCAGTTGTTGAGCTTCGACCCAGGAACCATGAGGCTGCCGGTTCAATTCCTGGTCAGGGCACATACCCAATTGAGGGCTCAGTCCCCTGTGGGGGGCATGCAGGAGGCAGCCAATTGATGATGTTTTTCTCTCATCAAAGTTTCTATCTCTATTCCCTCTCCCTTCCTCTCTCTCTCTCTCAAAAATCAATAAAAACATTTAAAAAAAAGAACCCTGCTCCTTTGTCTGCCCTGAGGGCAGTGATCCAGGATTCACCAAGCCACAGAGGAAACACAGCTTCCTGGAGTTGCAGTTCTACTTGATAGCAATCAATTTGAAATATTAAAATAAATGCAGCTATATTAAAAAGTGATATTCAAAATGTGTATATATTTTGAACACAAATTGGATGCTTCAGAGAGATACTCCTGGCAGGCGGCTTTGGGATGCGGAGACAGCTCAAAGGTAGGCATTTCCTTCCCAATGCCCACTTCATGCTTTGGGATGAGAAGCACCAGGTGGGAGAAAAATAGATTCAGTGTATCTGATGAAAATATAGCAGACACTAATTAGATGACCTATTTAACATCTCTGAATCCCAGTTTCTTCATCTGCAACATGGGCATGCAAAGGCCTACTTCCTAGAGTTGCTTTTGTGGATTAAATATAAAGACAGGTGTTAAGGGTTCTACTTCCCACCAGCTCTGGTTGTTTCTCCAGTAGTGTTCGGTGTAGCTGAATCTAAATGAGGGAAACTGTTGAAGCAATGGGTGGAGGACAGGTATATTTGGAAAACATGGATACACACATAGGGCTCCTGAGGTATGGAGGAGGAGGTTAAGCCCTGGCATATGAATGCTACCCAGACAAGGAATCTCCCTCTGATCCAATGTAGATGGATTTAAACTGTATTCATTCAAACGTGGACAATAGTAGACATTTGACATAAGCAGGATTAAACAAGAAATGGCTTAGTGGGAGTATATATCTGTATAATTTTTTAGGGCTAATCATTAGGTAATGTCAGATATCCATAGTGTTTGATTCAGCAACATGTCATCTGAAAATCTGTCCTACAGATATGCTTACACACGAGTGGGATGACATAAGGACAAGAATATGCACTGCAGATAAAAGAATGGAAAAGAAGAAAGCACTGCGGATGCTTGAGCCTTGGAATAGTTACATAAATTATGGTGCAATCTGTAAAACTGAATCCTATGCAACTGTTAGAAAGGCTAAAGAACTTGTCAAAATTTGTTGCCAAGTCAAAAGAGCAAGGTGTAGAACAGCATTCTGGTATGTGTAACAAAAACTGCTATGGGCTCACCACACCCCATTTCCTCTGTGTCCTAGCCAGACACCCAGACTACTCTTCCAGCAGTCACATGCATCCATATGACAAAGGTCTGGCCAATTGCAAACCATTCCCAAGCCTACTCCCCCTAACCCTCTCGATCATCATGTTCTGTCTTCCTGCCTTTGTTGGCTCATAGAAAGACATCTGGCAGAGGCCCCAAGTCCTCGGGACTGGCAAAGCCACCAGATTGAAGGACACTGTGACAATCAATGACTCCTGGAGAAGACTGTAGTGCTCCTGTCACTCTGGATTTGGACATGAACAAGAAATAAACCTTTATTGTTACATCATTGAGATTTGGGGGTAGTTTGTTAAAGCATTCAGCTTATTTCATGAGTTGTATAAAAACGGGGGAGTCTCTCATTTACTTGTGCACACATAAATGTATGTATACATATTATTGGCTGTCTCCTGGGAGGTTAAGGAGGAGAATATGGTGGCAGGCAGGGGATGGGAATGGAAGAGGATTTTCTGTGTGCACTTACTGAGAGTGACTTTCTCTGTTCTGGCTTCATATCTACAGCTACAGAGGGACCATAGCTCAGAGGGAAAGGTACACAGTGCACCCCAGCATCTGTGCCATTGTGACACACACAGAAAATGATCACACTGAATCAGTGGGGGAAATTAGGAAATGTATGAGACTACTTGGGGCTGAAAGGGTGAGACTAGGGTTCTGACCATCCTGGGCCTGAGAACAAAGGGACTGGTACCTCATGGTGCAACTGCAACCCATCAGCACACCAGCTGGGGAGCACTGTGCACATTTCCCTTACCCACCCCAGGAAACAGAGTGACTAATCTAATTAGTGGGTTGGAGAAAATAAAGTGAAAGCTTGCAGCTTATCCTTTCCCCCTAACCCCCACCCGGGCCATGTTAGAATCAGCCTGCTTGCTGGAAGGGGATGCGTCTGGCTCCAGCAGCCCTAAGCTTATATAAGAGCAGAGCCCAACAGAAAGGCCTCTGCTGTCCAGCTGGGTCTGTGGCTGCATGGGTAAGCTTTGCTAATTCTGGAGTGAAAGATGCGCAAGCCACTCACCAAAAAAGCCTCCTTATATTACCCAGCTTTTTATCTCCATCTTTCTCACTACTGTATCTATGTCTCAACTAGTTACAAAATAAGGTGGGCAAAGACATACTGAATGACCCCTTCAAGATTCCAACCGACCCTTCTGTGCCTTTGGGACCTTGAGCCACATGAAGGTATTATCTACTAAAAAAATTAATTAAAGGCATTAAAAGAGACAGAGAGAGAGATGTCTTGGATAAATTAGTTTGAAGGGGCCTTAAGATTGGCTGCAGTGGTCGGCAAACTCATTAGTCAACAGAGCCAAATATCAACAGTACAACGATTGAAATTTCTTTTTTTATATATATATTTTATTGATTTTTTACAGAGAGGAAGGGAGAGAGATAGAGAGTTAGAAACATCGATCAGCTGCCTCCTGCACATCTCCTACTGGGGATGTGCCTGCAACCAAGGTACATGCCCTTGACCGGAATCGAACCTGGGACCCTTCAGTCCACAGGCCAACGCTCTATCCACTGAGCCAAACCGGCCAGGGCGGTACCTATGTTCTTGCATCTGGGTGAAGGACAGAGCACATATGCTTGGGAAGGATCTGACCTGGCAGAGGTAAGAAGGGTGGGAAAAACTGAGGGCTAAATGAGGCCTCAGATACTGAGTGCAAGAGACTTTGAAATATGTGCTGGGTGGAAAGATCAGGGCCAAAGAGAAATGATCCAGAATCGTCAGCACAGAAGAAATGATTTGATGAGTAGAGATGGGCTCTCAAAGGGCATGAGTGCCATAGAGAACAGAAGAGGACTGGGACAAAATCCTGAGACAGGGAGGAAGTGGTACCACCACGGAGACAATGAAGGAACAGTCAGAGCAGGGAGGAGGCTGAAGTTGGGGTCACAGAGAGCCCCAGGAAGTAAAGGGTACAAGAGAGGGGCTGCTCCTTCCTTCAGACTCTCAGGACACCCAGTTAGACTGCAACCTCAGATAAATAACACTTTTCCAGGATAATTTCTTAGTACTGCTTTTGGGATATACTCTCTTCCAATTATTCATTATTTATCTGAAATTTCATAAAGAGAGAGAGAGAGAATGCTTGCCAAGAATAAAAACAAGTGAGCGTATGTATGGACCTTGCTGGCTGGGGATGACCCAGGAACAACTGACTCTATCTACCTTCCTTGATGTCAATGACTGAGGAAAGAAGTTTGAGCATGCAACAGAAATCCTCTGGATGTGCCTAGCTGGTGTGGCTCAGTGGTTGAGCATCAACCTATGAACCAGGAGATCACAGTTCGATTCCCACTCAGGCACATGCCAGGGTTGTGGGTTCGATCCCTATTAGGGGGTGTGCAGGAGGCAGCCAATCAATAGTTCTCTCTCACCATTGGTGTTTCTATTTCTCTCTATCTCTCCTTTCCTCTCTGAAATCAACAAAAGAAAAAAGAAAAAATTTAAAGAAATCCTATGGATTTCATGATTAGGGAATGGTTGGTGATCCTTTTCAATTGATTTCAAACAAGAAGTAGGTGCCCAGGGGTAAGGGAAGGTGAACAACAAGAATGTGGCAGCAGCGGGCTCTGGACCTGGCAGGAGCAGAGTGGCAGGCTCTGTCAGGAGCCTGGTCGATGGTTGTTCCATGAGGGTAAGGGGTGAAGGAGCAGGAATCAAGGCCAGGGGCCACAGAAGGAAGAGGCCACAGAGCAATGAAAACAGAAAATGTGAGGGGAGAAGTCTAGGGAGGCAAGGAAGGAATATGAGCAACAAAAAGATAATGAGTTAACATTTTTTTAACAGTGGGGAGAAAATCCTACTCTCATAATTGAAATCTGTGGAATGACCAGGTAAAGAGATGGTTATTCAAAGTCAGAAGCATTCTTCCCTTCATTCCAGATGTTTCCTACAGAGCCCTGGTACTTGGTAGGCCTACTCAGGAAATAGACCTTACCTTATGCAGGTTGATGTGTAAGAAACACCATGTCACAGTCACACAGACTGTCAGAGAGGGAGGATGCCTCAGCAGTCAGCCATCCAGGGGTTTGAAAACTGATCTCTGCCAAAGCCCAGGCTCTGTGGAGGAGGTGGTGGCAACAGAAAGTGGGGGCAGCTCTCTGGCGCCCCCTAACTCTGCCCTCCAATTTCTGCCTGAGCAGCTTTGATGTCACCAGTTCCACACCAGTTTCAGATTTTATTTGAACGAAAGGATTCTATGCTAAAACATGTTTGCAACCCTAACCTAATACCATCCCCCAGAAATGTCAAGGGACATGTGAAAGGTCACCAGGCCACTCACAGCCACCACTGTTAAAAATCCTAAACAAGAACTGTTTCTATTTTATTATATTTATGTTCTGAATTTTGTTTTAAATAATGTGTCAGAGTTAAAGCCTCTCCCTCCACTCCTTGCCAGAAGTAAGCAATACCCTGAAGTTAGAAAGTGTTCTTTCCATAACTGTATTCCTGTACTTCATATATATATATATATATATATATATATATATATATATATATGCATCCATAAGCAATACTAGTAATTAGTATTATTTGTGTATTTTAAATTTTACAGAGTGACATCAGAGGAATGGCAGCATAACAGTGCACCTTGTCCTCAGCCCTTGAAATTTCAACAAGTAAACAATTTACAATTCAACAAAGAAATCCCTGCTCAAGACAGACACATGCCTGAGAGACCTGCATATTGACACATCTAAAGGTGGACAACCAAAAATAAACAGGAAGACAAGAAGGGAGGAAAGCTCAGATGGCACGCAGACAGAGCCCTGCAGTGGGGAGCTCACAGCTTGGCCAAGAGAGAACGGAAGCTGGCAGTAGCAGGTGCTTCATTCAGCCAAGAGGAACAAAGAGCTGTGGGGAGCAGCCCAGCAGGGCAAGCAGTGAGAGAGCAAACAGTGTCTGAGTTAGCAGATCCCTGACAGAGCATGGGGTTCTGTCTTGCTGCTCTCCACTTTTGGGCTGGGTGGTGGTGTGTCAGAGAAAGAAATGGAACCACAGAGCCCTGCCACTACTATGACTCCCCAAACTCACCTCCCATTGCCCTTGGAGTCTAGTTCAGGAGCACATTATCTGTAAAACAAGAGCTGTTGCAGTAGAACTGCCGTTTCCCTCTGTGACTGATCCCCACAAGGGGTGCTTAGGGTAGGACTCCATAGAGGCCAGCGGTTGCTAATGCCAACCCCAACTCCAAGCAGCATGGCTGTAGCATCTTATGGAAGCATGGAATGTGGAAGTCAAGACTGGGAGATCACATTGATAAAAATCTTGCAATTCAGCACCATCTACTGGAAAATAATAGAAAGACTTCTTCAGAGATAAATGCATAGGCAATGGAGAATAGCAAATACCATGACTAACCATGGTATGAGGATGATAAGAAAGAAAGTGAAGAATACCCAGAGAGCAAGATGGAACACATGGAAATATGTGATGTGAATGACAGAGATTTCAAGATTGCCATTCTGAAAATACTCAGTGAGATGTAAGAAAATACAGACAGGCAATTCAGTGAACTCAGAAAACAAATCAATAAATAAAATAAGTACTTTACCAAAAAGATTGAAACTTTTAAAAAGAACCAATCATACATCCTGGAAATGAAGCATAAAATTAAGGAGATTAAGAGTGAACTAATGAGCATAGAAAACAGAGCCAACCAGATGGAGGAAAGAATTAGTGAGATCAAAGATATGAATCAAGAAATGATGCAGAAGGAAGAAGAGAGATACCCGAGCATAAATAAAAATGAAGGAGCTCTATGAGACCTTTCTGACTCCATCAGAAAAAGCAATATTAGAATTATAGGCATTGTGGGGGAGGAAGAGAAGGAACATGGGATGGAGAGTTTATTCAAACAAATAATGAATGAGAACTTCCCAAATCTATGGGAAGTACTAGATCCTTGAATCCAAGAAGCAAACAGAACACCTAGTTACCTCAATCCACAGAGGCCCTCTCCAAGGTGGTAGGTATTAAAACTGTCAAAAATTAATAAAAAATAAAAAAAAATTCTCAAAGCAGTGAGGGAAAAGGAAGAAGTTACCTACAAAGAAAAACTGATCAGAGAAGAATTGCATCCAACTTCTCAGCAGAAACTGCACAAGCCAAAGGAGAGTAGAACCAAATATTCAAATGTCTGAAAGAGAGAAATTACCATTCATAAATAATATATCCAGCAAAATTACCCTTTAAATATGAAGGAGAAATAAAGACATTCCCAGACATACAGAAACTGAGGGAATTTATCACCAGAAAACCTCCATTGCAGGAAATGCTCAAGGGAATTATCCTACCTGAAACAAAGAACATAAGGTCACAACAATATGAATAAGACCACCAGAAAACTTACAGCATAAACAGAGATAATTTGTGACAAAAAAATCATAAAAGGGTAGAGGGTTAAGGTCTGAACTGGCAAAGGAGGTCAGATGCACTCAAAGGGGAAAAAAAAGCTATGGTATATATGCAACTTTATTTTTTATAAACCTAATGGTAACCACACATAAAAATCCCCAAACCAAGACAAATAGCTTAAAAAAAAAGAGGAAACAGAGAAACAAAGAATGGAATACCACCAAACAAAAACAACAGACAGAAGCACAAAGGAAAAGGACCAATGGAGGCACAGAGCTACCAGAAAACAAAAGATAAAATGGCTATAGGAAATCATCATACATTAATAATTACCCTAAATATAAAGTCTGAATTCACCAATAATGAGACACAAAGTAGCAGAATGGACCAAAAAAATAAAACTCAACTATATGCTACCTACAAGAGTCAGATTTAGGCTGCAAAGACAAAGGTAGATTCAAAGTAAAAGGGTGGAAAATGATTCTCCAAGTAAATAACATCCACACATCCACAGAAAAGCAGGTATAACCATACTTATATCTGACAAAATAGATTTCAAGATAACAAGAGACAAAGATGGACACTTTATAATGATAAAAGGAACACTACATCAAGAAAACATAACACTTTTTAATATATATGCACCTAATCAGGGAGCATCAAAATGTATAAAACAACTACTCACAGAACTAAAGGGAGAAACAGATCAAAACGCAATCATAGTTGGGGATCTTAATACTCCATTGACAGCTCTAGACAGATCAATCAAACAAAAAATCAATAAGGAAATATGAGCTTTAAATGAAACACTAGACCAAATGGACATAATTGACATTTACAAAACCTTTCAACCCAAAGCATCACATTATACATTCTTCTCTAGTGCACATGGAACCTTCTCAAGGACAGACCAGATGTTGGGTCACAAAATTAGCATCAACAAATTCAAGAAGACTGAAAGTATACCTAGCATATTCTCTGACCATGATGCTTTGAAATTAGAAATCAACTGCAGATTGTCGACAAAATGGCAGAGGTATAGACAGACGTGTCCTGTGCCTTGTCCCGGAGCAGATAGGGTGAGCAGCTGAAACGAGTAACATAGCCCGAATTGGCAGAGGAGATTCAGCTGGGAGACAGTTTGCAGCCGGGAAAGGAAGAGGACTCCAGGAGAAAGGGGACTGTTGGAGACTGCCAGATCAGGCTCCCCTAACTGGGCAGCCTCCACTGCTGCTGAAATCTCTCACGGAGCGGCCGGCTCAGCCGCAGAGACCGCGCCATCTTGAGTGGCTGATATCGGAAGCATATACATCGAGAGACCCTGCAACCACGGCATCCAGGGATCAGCTACTAATCCAAGAACACCAGATCTCAAGCAGCACGAATATGTGGACTCAGACAAGCCCTGCTCCTCCTCACGGAAAGGTCAGATTTCACCTAGATAAAGCTGTGGTTTGCAATTCAGGTTGGAGAGAGGAACGCTCGCGGGGGAAGTCTGTGCCCCACAAAGTCGGCAGCCATTGGGGTCAGCGTGATCAGTGAGTGTGGAAGCGGTCCCGAAGGGCTGCTGGCAGAAGGGAACTCAAAATATAAGCCCATAGCTGGACTGGATGCAAAAAGGCAGCCTTGGATTTTGCCAGTGTGCCGGCTGCTTAGTGCCAGGGGAGAGAGGACATGCGGAAGAGACTGCGCACAGAGCTGGACAGTGGAGGGTTGCGAATTCGTGCACCTTCTCAGGCTCTTTTTTTTTCTCCCCCTTAAATCTTTGCATTTGATTATTAAACCCAATACATAGGATCGCCCAATTGGGGTCACCCACAGAGACTGCAGGGGAAAGTTGTTTTTGTGGAACCTGGGAATCAGAGCGGGGAGTAACGACCAAAGAACCAGCTGTGGGGCAGTCGACTCTTCCAAAACAGTATTAAGTGCGATAGGGAAAACAAAACCTAACTACTGGCTAGAGAGAGCTTAAAGCCTTGGAGGTCAATCCAGAAACACTGCCACCCAGGGGATGAACCACAAACTGACTCTTCTGTAAACACAAATAAAGGCAGTCTGGGAAACAAATACTGCCTGCTTTAAAATCAGGACTGTGGTTTACAACACGGAGGAACAGTGTATCGCAGGGAACTTCAATACTATCCTGAATACCTGACAGGAATAAGGCGTGCCAAACAGAAGAGTAGAGTAATTGAAGGACCTTCACTACTGCACATTATTTTATTTTTTCACCTTTTACTTAAGAAACTAATTTTTTTCTTTTTTCATCACCTGATTTTACCTTTTTAATTACTACATTTTTATTTTTATCCAGTATTATTACTACTACCATTTTACCTTTTTTTAAAGTGTCATTTTATTTTCTCTTTATTTTATTTTGGGATTAGTATTCTACATTCTATTTTCATCTTCCCTTTAGCATCATTTTACTCTACCTCAACTTTACATTTATGCCAAAACTCTCTTTCTCACTTTTCCCCTTTTGTTGTCCTGTTTCTCTTACCTTATTCCTGCTTTAGATTTTCCCTATTCCTTCTTTTTATCCCCTGTTAAAATTTCACCCTACTTATATATCTAATTTCCAATCCCCTGCTCTAAATCTATATACACCTCTCTCTTCTATTTCTTCACTCTCCAAATTTTTTTTCTTTCTGTCGTTTTGTTGTTGTTTGCTTGATTGTTGAGTATATTGGGGTTTTTTTTTATGCTTGTTTGTGAGATTGTTTTGCTTTTTCTTTTTATTACTCTGTTGTGGTGTTTTTTGTTTTTGTTTTTCTGGTTACTTTTTGCTTCTGTTTTCCCTCGCCTTGCTTAATATTAGTTGTTGTTTGTAGATTGCATTCATCTCTAGGGATCTGTTGCTGGAATTTGTTGGGATTAGTGGCTGTTCTATTGGAGTTTTCTCCCCATATAAATAGTTTCTTCCCCTCATCTATTTCATTCTCTTTTTCTCTCTTGCTTTTTTTTCCTTTTCCCAATTTCATTTTTGCACTCCTTTTTTCTTCTTTTTCTCTTTTTTTCTTTTTCTCTTCTTTCTTCCTTATCCCCTAATTCTCTTTGCTCTGGTGGTCACCTTTATTTGGGGTTATTAGCATCATGAATACACTTGTGTTCAGTGCCTTCTGCGTTGTGCCTTGTTGTGTTGTATTTTGTGCCTTTAAATCAATGCAGCAGAGAGAGAACTACATAACCAAACACCCGGAGAAGAGAGATCATGGGGAGAAAAGAAACAGCCCACATATGAAAGAAAAACAGGCATCACCAGAAAAAAAAGTAAATGAAATGGAGGCAATGGAGGCAAGCAACCTGTCAGAGAAAGAATTCAGAGAAATGGTCATAAGGTGGATGAAAAGAATGGAAGACAAATTCAACAATATGTGTAAGAACCAAGAGGAAATGAAGAACCAAGAAGAAATGAAAAATGACATCACTGCCATAAAGAACTCAATAGAAAGCATCAACAGTAGACTAGAAGAAGAAGAGGACTGCATCAGTGAACTAGAAGACAAGGTAGGAAAAAATACCCAAGCAGAGCAGCTTCCAGAAAAAAAAATTAAAAAGCAGGAGGAGAGCCTAAGAGAACTTTGGGACAACACAAATAGAAACAACATCCGCATAATAGGGGTACCAGAAGGAGAGGAAACTGAGCAAGGAATAGAAAACCTGTTTGAAAAAATAATGACAGAAAACTTCCCTGATACAGGGAAGAAAAAACTCACACAAATCCAAGAAGCTCAGAGTCCCAAACAAAATGAACCCCAAAAGACCGACGCCAAGGCACATTATAATTAAATTGGAAAACACCAACGACAAAGCAAGAATCTTAAAAGTGGCCAGAGAGAGACAGAAAGTTACTTACAAAGGATCCCCCATCAGACTAGCGACGGATTTCTCAACAGAAACACATCAGGCAAGAAGGGAATGGAATGAAATATACAAAGTCATGCAAAGGAAGGGTCTGAATAAAAGAATACTGTACCCAGCAAGGCAATCAATCAAAATTGAGGGTGAAATAAGGAGTTTCACAAACAAAACAGGACTACGGGAGTTTATTACCACCAAACCAGCAATGCAAGAAATGCTAAAGGGACTGCTGTAAAAAGAAAAAATAGGAAACGAAGAAGGAACACAGGGGTAAAGAATAAAAATGGCAACAAACAAGTACCTATCAATAATAACTTTAAATGTAACTAGATAAAATGCCCCAATCAAAAGACAGAGGGTAACTGAGTGGATAAGAAAATGACCCATATATCTGCTGTCCACAAGAAACCCACCTTAGAAAAAAAGACACACAGAGACTGATGGTGAAAGGATGGAAAAAGGTTTTTCAGGCGAAAGGAACTGGAAAAAAAAGCTGGGTAGCAATACTTATATCTGACAAATTAGATCTCAAAGTGAAGGACATAAAAAGAGATAAGGAATGCCACTTCATAATATAAAAGGGAGAAATTCAACACGAAGAAATAACTCTGGTAAACATATACGCACTCAATATGGGAGCACCCAAATACATAAAAAACTTCTGGAGGAGATAAAGGAAGAGATTGACAGCAATACAATCACACTAGGAGACTTTAATACCCCACTATCACCATTGGACAAATCCTCGAAACAAAAAATCAGCAAAGAAACATCAATCCTAAATGATTTACTAGATCTGATGGAATTAAGAGACATCTTCAGAACATTTCACCCCAAAGCCACAGAATATACATTCTTCTCAAGTGCACGTGGGTCATTTTCAAAGATAGACCATATATTGGGTCACAGGCAAAGTCTCTTCAAAATCAATAAGATAGAAATCATATCAAGCATCTTCTCAGATCACAATGGCATAAAACTGGAAATCAACTACAATAAAAACAATACAAAAAAATCAAACACATGGAGACTAAATAACATGCTATTAAACAACGACTGGGTTACCAGAGAGATCAAAGAAGAAATAAAAAACATCATGGCAACAAACAACAATGAAAACACAACAATCCAAAACCTATGGGACACAGCAAAAGCAGTCTTGAGAGGGAAGTTCATAGCTCTACAAGCCTACTGCAAAAAACAAGAAACAATGATAATAAATTACTTAACCCTACAACTCAAAGAGTTAGAAAGAGAGCAACAAAAAAAGCCCAGTGTAAGCAGAAGGAAGGAAATAATAAAGATCAGAGCAGAGATAAACGACATAGAGACCAAAAAAACAATACAAAAGATCAACAAAACCAAGAGCTGGTTCTTTGAAAGGATAAACAAGATTGATGAACCTCTAGCCAGGCTCACCAAGAAACAAAGAGAGAGGACCCAAATAAACAAAATCAGAAATGAAAGAGGAGAAATAACAACAGACCCCACAGAAATACAAAGGATTGTTAAAACCTACTATGAACAACTCTACTCCAACAAACCAGACAACCTGGAGGAAATGGACATATTCCTAGAAAAATACAACCTTCCAAAACCTAATCAGGAAGAATCTAAAAATCTCAATAGGCCAATACTATGGAGGAAATCGAAGCAGTCATCAAAAAGCTTCCAGCAAACAACAGCCTGGGGACAGATGGCTTCACAGGGGAGTTTTACCAAACATTCAAGGAAGAACTAAAACTTATCCTACTCAGACTATTCCAAAAATTCAAGAGGAAGGAACAATTCAAAGCTCATTCTATGAAGCCAGCATCACCCTAATACCAAAACCAGATAAAGACAACACAATGAAAGAGAATTACAGGCCAATATCCCTCATGAACATAGATGCCAAAATCCTCAACAAAATCCTAGCAAATCAGATCCAGCAGTACATCAGAAAGATCATACACCATGAGCAAGTAGGATTTATCCCAGGGATGCAAGGATGGTACAATATCTGCAAATCAATAAATGTAATACATCACATAAACAAATTGAGAGATAAAAACCACATAGTCATATCAATTGATGCAGAAAAAGCATTTGACAAAATCCAACACCCATTTTTGATAAAAACTCTCAGCAAGGTGGGAATAGAAGGAACATACCTCAACATAATAAAAGCTATATAAGACAAACCCACAGCCAACATCATACTCAATGGGCAAAAACTAAAACCATTTCCCATAAGAACAGGAACAAGACAGGGATGCCTACTCTCACCACTCCTGTTCGACATAGTACTGGAAGTATTAGCCATTGCGATTAGACAAGAAGAAGAAATAAAAGGCATCCAAATTAAAAATGAAGAAGTAAAACTGTCCTTATTCGCAGATGACATGATATTGCACATAAAAAAAATCTAAAGACTCCATCAAAAAACTATTCGGAGGAGAAACCAAGATGGCGGCATAGGTTAACGCGGGAGTTTGCTGCCTCGAACAACCACTTCAAAAATACAACTAAAAGACAGAACAGACATCATCCAGAACCACAGGAAGGCTGGCTGAGTGGAAGTTCTACAACTAGGAGGAACCGAGAATCAGAGGAGGCGCAGTGCTGAAGTAAAATACTAAGGTGCGGAGTGCACGTGGCGCGGGCTGGTGGCTGAGGGCGCGGTTGTCATTTTCAACCTGGAGGGAGCCTCAGACTCTGAGCTCCAGATCCGGGCGAGTCTCTAGGGACCCAGACTCAAACGGGAGAAGCGGGACTGTCTGGCTTCGGTCCCTCCGAGGTTTGCAGCGGTTGCTGGGACAGAGAGGCAGAGCCCCTGGGGACGGACTGAGAGCAGCCATAACTGCTCCCTCCTCCGCCCTGTTGATCCTGTGGGACCCGCCCCGCCAAAGCCCTGCACAGAGCCATTTGCCGGATAGCCTCAGGCAAAGGCTAGATTAGCACCTCCCTAGAGGACAGAAGTTCTCCCACTGCAAACACAGCTGATTCTCACAGCCAGTTGGCCTGGAGGTCAGGTAGTAATTACCTACAACAACCAACGCTTGACTACAAGACTGCTCACAGAGACCAAAAGGGGGTGCACCAAGAGTGTCTACCTCAGGTAATTGGGACACTTAACACGAAAAGCCACTCTATCGACACAGTGAAGCATAAAAAAAATGCCAAGACAAAGAAACAGGCCACAAAGGACAGAACCGGAGGAAAGCAGGCTACTGGATATAGAATTCAAAACCACACTTTTGAGGTCTCTCAAGAGGCTTCTAGAAGCTGTCGATAAACTTGATGAGATGTACAGGAAATCTAATGAGACCCTCGATGGTGTGATAAAGGACCAACTAGAAAGTAAGCATACACTGACTGAAATAAAGAATATTATACAGACTCCCAACAGCAGACCAGAGGAGCACAAGAATCAAGTCAAAGATTTGAAATGCGAGGAAGCAAAAAACACCCAACCGGAAAAGCAAAATGAAAAAAGAATCCGAAAGTGTGAAGATAGTGTAAGGAGCCTCTTGGACAGCTACAAGTGTACCAACATCAGAATAATAGGGGTGCCAGAAGAAGAGAGCAAGATATTGAAAACCTATTTGAAGAAATAATGGCAGAAAACTTCCCCCACTTGGTGAAAGAAATAGATTTATAAGTCCAGGAAGCGCAGAGAACCCCAAACAAAAGGAATCCAAAGAGGACCACACCAAGACACATCATAATTAAAATGCCAAGAGCAAAAGACAAAGAGAGAATCTTAAAAGCAGCAAGAGAAAGAAACTCAGTTACCTACAAGGGAATACCCATACGACTGTCAGCTGATTTCTCAACAGAAACTTTGCAGGCCAGAAGGGAGTGGCAAGAAATATTCAAAGTGATGAATATCAAGAACCTACAACCAAGAGTACTTTATCCAGCAAAGCTATCATTCAGAATTGAAGGTCAGATAAAGAGCTTCACAGATAAGGAAATGCTAAAGGAGTTCATCACCACCAAACCAGTATTATATGAAATGCTGAAAGGTATCCTTTAAGAAGAGGAAGAAGAAAAAGGTAAAGATACAAATTATGAACAACAAATACGCATCTATCAACAAGTGAATCTAAGAATCAAGTGAATAAATAATCTGATGAACAGAATGAACTGGTGATTATAATAGAACGAGGGACATAGAAAGGGAATGGACTGACTATGCTTGGGGGCGGGGGGGGGGAAGGGGTGTGGGAAATGCAGGAAGAGACTGGACAAAAATCATGCACCTATGGATGAGGACAGTGGGTGGGGAGTGAGGGCGGCGGGTGGGGTGGGAACTGGGAGGAGGGGAGTTATGGGGGGAAAAAAGAGGAACAAATGTAATAATCTGAACAATAAAGATTTAATTATTTAAAAAAAACTATTCGACTTAATAAATGAATTCGGGAATGTAGCAGGATACAAAATTAATGCCAAGAAATCTATGGCATTTCTATACACCAATAATGAACTTACAGAAAGAGAGACTAAAAAAGCAATCCCATTTACCATCACACCAAAAAAATTAAGATACCTAGGAATAAACTTAACTAAAGAGGTAAAAGATCTCTATTCAGAAAACTATAGGGCGTTGAAAAAAGAGATAGAGGAAGACATAAATAGATGGAAGAACATACCGTGTTCATGGATTGGTAGAATCAACATCATTACAATGTCCACACTACCCAAAGCAATCTATAAATTCAATGCACTACCCATTAAAATACCAATGACATATTTCACAGACCTAGAACGAACTCTCCAAAAATTCATCTGGAATAGAAAAGGACCCCGAATACCTGCAGCAATATTGAGAAAGAAGAACAAAGTAGGTGGGATCCCAATACCAGATATCAAGATGTATTACAAAGCCACTGTTCTCAAAACTGCCTGGTACTGGCACAAGAACAGACATATAGGTCAATGGAATAGAATAGAGAACCCCGAAATCGACCTGAACCAATGTGCTCAATTAATATTTGACAATTGAGGCAAGAACATACAATGGAGTCAAGACACTCTCTTCAATAAATGGTGTTGGGGAAATTGGACAGATACATGCAAAAAGATGAAACTAGACCACCAACTCACACCATACACAAAAATAAACTCAAAATGAATAAAGGACTTAAATGTAAGATGGGAAACCATAAAAATTCTAGAGGAATCCAAAGGCAACAGAACCTCAGACATATGCTGAAGCAATTTATTCACCGATACATCCCCTAGGGCAGTGATGGCGAACCTTTTGAGCTTGGCATGTCAGCATTGTGAAAAACCCTAACTTAACTCTGGTGCCGTGTCACATATAGAAATTTTTTGATATTTGCAACCACAGTAAAACAAAGACTTATATTTTTGATATTTATTTTATGTATTTAAATGCCATTTAACAAAGAAAAATCAACCAAAAAAATGAGTTCATATGTCACCTCTGACACGCGTGTCATAGGTTCGCTATCACTGCCCTAGGGCATTGGAAACTAAAGAGAAAATAAACAAATGGGACTACATCAAAATAAAAAGCTTCTGCACAGCAAAAGAAACCATCAACAAAACAACAAGAAAGCCCACTGCATGGGAGAACATATTTGCCAATGTTATCACCGATAAGGGTTTAATCTCCAACATTTATAGGGAACTCATACAACTTAACAAAAGGAAGATAAACAATCCAATCAAAAAATGGGCAAAGGACCTAAATAGACACTTTTTAAAAGAGGACATTCAGAAAGCCAAGAGACATATGAAATCATGCTCCGAGTCACTAATCATCCAAGAGATGCAAATCAAAACAACAATGAGGTACCATCTCACACCTGTCAGAATGTCTATCATCAACAAATCAACAAACGACAAGTGCTGGAGAGGATGAGGAGAAAAAGGAACACTCGTGCACTGCTGGTGGGAATGCAGACTGGTGCAGCCACTATGGAAGATAGTATGGAGTTTCCTCAAAAAGTTAAAAATGGAACTCCCATTTGACCCAGGGATCCTACTGCTAGGAATATATCCCAAGAAACCAGAAACACCAATCAGAAAGGATATATGCATCCCTATGTTCATAACAGCACAATTTACCATAGTTAAGATTTGGAAACAACCTAAGTGCCCATTAAGGGATGAATGTATTAGAAAACTGTGGTACATATACACAATGGAATACTATGCTGCTATAAAAAAGAAGGAATGCTTACCATTTGCAACAGCATGGATGGAACTGGACAGCATTATGCTAAGTGAAATAAGCCAGTTAGTGAAAGAAAAATAGCACATGATCTCACTCATTTATGAATAATAAAGACCACTATAAACTGATGAACAAAAATAGATACAGAGGCAGAGCAGCATTAAACAGACTGTCAAACTACAGTAGGAAGGCTGGGGAGGGTTGAGGAGGTAAGAGATCAACCAAAGGACTTGTATGCATGCATATAAGCATATCCAATGGACAAAAGACACTGGGGGTCAGGGGAGGCTGGGGGAAAGTCAAGGGGGAAAAAAAGGAGACAAATGTACTACTCGTTGTAATATTTTAAGCAATAAAAAATATCAAAAATAAATAAATAAATAAAAATAAAAACATCAATACTAAAAAAAAAAGAAGAAAGAAATCAACTGCAAAATACATGGAAGTTAAACAACACACTCCTATAAAATGACCAAATCAAAGAAAAAATAAAAGATAAGATCAAGAGATGTGTATAGACAAATTCGAATGATAATACAATATATCAAAACTTCTGGGATGCAGTGAAAATAGTGAAAAGAGGAAAGTTGATATAATTACAGGCCTATCCCAAGTAAACAACCTAATATCACATCTTAAAGATTGAGAAAGAAGACCAAAAGTAACCTAAAGTCAGCAGAATAAATGAGATAATAAAAATTATAGCAGAATTGAATGAAATAGAAAATAAAAAGACTATAAAAAATTAATAAAACAAAGATATGGTTCTTTGAAAAGCTAATAAAATTAACAAACCCCTTGCTAGAGTCACTAAGAAAAAAAAGTAAAAGACCCATATAAACAAAATCAGAAATGAGGGAGAAGTCACCACTGACATTATAGATATACAAAGGATCATACTAGAATATTGTGAAAGACTATATGCCATAAAATTGAATAACCTAGTAGAAATTGATAAATGCCTATAAATACACACACACACACACACACACACACACACACACACACATTGAGTAGCCAGATTATTATGACCAGCCAGATTATTATGACCACCCCATCAGTACTTCGTTGGGCCACCTTTTGCCTTCAATACTGCAGCGATTCTTCTTGGCATTGACTCCAGGAGATGTTGAAAGGTGATGCGAGGAATCTGACACCATGCCTGATGAATAAACCTGTCCAGTTCTGTGAGATTTGATGGTTGTGGAACCAGCTACTTGATGACTCTTTTAATTTCGTCCCACAAATGCTCAATTGGATTGAGATCTGGTGATTGTGGGGGCCACCTAAGCAAGGTAAAGTCTCCCTCATGTTCTTGAAACCACTCCTGCACAATACGAGTACCATGGCATGGCGCATTGTCTTGTTGGAAGAAGCCATCTCCATTGGGATATGCAATCAACATAATAGGATGAACTTGATCAGCAATGATACTTTGGTATGTTGTGCATTTATAATGATCTGGCCCTCTAGCAACTTCAGGAGGAAATTATAGCTAATTTGCCTACAAACATCAAGTGGTCATAATAATCTGGCCACTCAAAAAAAATATATATATATATATAACTTTCCTAGACTAAATCAGGAAGAATTGGAAAATCTATATAGAACTATCAGCAGTGAGGAAATTGAAAGAACCATCAAAACCCTCCCCCAAAACAAAAGTCCAGGACCAGATGGTTTCACCTGTGAATTCTACCATACTTTCAAAGAAGATTTAAAACCTATCCTTTTCAAACTCTTCCAAAAAATTAAGAACGAGGCCAATATAACCTTAACACGTTTTATGAGGCCAATTTCACCCTGATACCAAAAGCTGCCAAAGCTAACGGAAAGAAAGAAAACTACAGACCAATATCGCTGATAAATAAGATGCAAAAATTCTAAACAAAATATAAGCAAATCAAATACAGTAGTACATCCAAAAAATAATACATCACGATTAAATGGGATTCATTCCAGGGACCCAAGCATGGTTCAACATATGTAAAGCAATCAATGTAATACACCACATTAACAAAAGAATGTGTAAAAATCATATGATCTTATCAATAAATGCATTTCCCATTACTAACGAAATGAGCATATTTTCTTTGTTTATTGGCCTTTTGTAATATCTCTTTAGTGAGTATTTGGATCATGTCTTTTGCCCAATGTAACATTTTCTCTTTAAGTAGTTCTTCATAAAATCGGATTACTATTCTGATGTGTTTATTTACATTTCAAGTATATTCTTCTATTCTCTCACTTCTTTAAACTGTTTAACTTGCCTTTTCACTGTTACTGGTATCTTTTTCATGCAAAAGTTTTTATTTTAATGTAGAACAATTTATTCCATTTTTACCTTATGCATTCAGTTTTTGGTAACTTCTTTAAAAAAGCTCTCCCTGTTCTGATGCCATAAATATATTTTCTCCAAAAGTTTTATTTTATTGGTTGTTTACAGTTAAGTCTTTAATGCATCACAATTTTATTTGTTATATGATGTGAAATAGGAATCTAACCACTTCTTTCTTCTTCCACATGGATGCCCTGGAAATATTCATAGTGTTTGGTAGTTTAACTCTTTCCCACTGACTTCCATTAGCTCTTCTGTTCCTGTCCAGTGTTTTTGTCAAAGATCCATAAAACATTTAGTCTAATAAACATTTTATATCTATTATCAAATAGCTAGCCTATTGAATATTTCTAAATATGGGAAAAACTTTATGAAGGCCTGTGTTCACCGAAACATTATTTATACTAGTGACCTTTAAAACAACTAAAAGCACATTTACACCCATCACCCTGCACTTTCAAAGGCAGAGGAAATACTTAGGGTATGATAAAAAATTAATAAAGCAAGTTAAAATGTTTTAGAGACCATTTGATTAAAACTACATAGAAAAAGTATATATAGAAAAACTGAATGAAAATTTAGACAATTTACAGTGTCTACATAATGTTGTGGGATTACTTGAATTCTTCCTTTAAAAGAAAGAAACTTTCCTGTCCTCAAATAAATATCTTGAAAAGTGATCATTTAGGGAGTTACATCACAAGTGGAATAAAATCACTAATAAAAATAATACCTATTCTTAAAGTGACAAAGAATTATGGACATCAGAAATAGAATGGAATTTCTTAAAAAGTTATGGGTAAAAGGTGATAAATAATATATGATGGAAAGTTAAGAATTGAGGACCTTGATTTGTTACAATTTTGCAGTTTGATCAAATATTAAAAGGGCCTGATACAGAGTCTAGCAGAGTCTAATAGTGTTTGTTAAATGGTTAACCCATGCCATGTCCAAATGTATTGAGTTGTTTTCATTCTTTTCCAAAATTTCTGGAAGATTGAGGATAGTTAACCCAAATAGAACATTTAGTATTATGAATGTCAATGGTTAAAAACAGTGGATCTCAGAAATATATACATTTTGCATTGAAGTTTGTAGAAGCAGTTCTAGAAACAGCAAGAGAATAATGTAGAGAAAAATTTAATAAGCATACATTATCACTGAGAAATTGTGAGAATATTATACAAAAATTATGATTACTTTTCAAGTAACTAAATTCCAGACGTTAGAAATACATGATTGCAAACATTATACGTGTAAAATTAACAGATATAATCACATATTTCATTGGAGGTAGATAGTGTCTACAATTCCAGGCAAAATTAAGTGGAAAATTGAGAACAAAACATTTACATAATTCTAAATATTTAATTTGGCAACATGAAGCTGTGAGAAGGACTTTGACCTCAGAGTCAGAAGACCTGGTCCTACAACCAGCTCTGCCCCAGATCAATCACAACCAAATCACCTAAACTTTCAGAGCTTCAGTTTCCTGAGACATGGGTGGGGCCCTATCTGTTCACCTCATGGAATAATGGCAAGTTTGAAATAGACAATGCAATAAGGGAAGCCTTTGTAAATAACCAATTACTTTGGAAAAGGGAATGAACAGTCATTATAATTTAGGCAGGTCTGAAGTTAAGGGTCTGTTTTCCTCACAGACTGGTACAGCTACCACTTATCAATTAATTAAAATAAAAATTTTAAGGTAACAATTTAAAAATAACAATGTGACATTCCCATAGGGCTGTTACTGAAAGAGCCTTCACAATAATCTCTCATTTTAGTCTTCACAACAACCCCCTGAGGTGAACACTCTATTTTTGCAGAGGTGGAACCAAGGCTCCGAGAATTAATGATTGGCCCAAAATCACATACCTTGTAAGTAGCAAACTTCAACCCAAACCCTAGATTCTAATGGTGAGTCCACCACTTTATTGATAACAATAATGGTAACAAAACTAACAGTTAATATATTTTGAGGACTTATGATGAGCCAGACACTATTCTAAGTGCTTTACATGTATTTTCTCATTTGCAGCTTACAAAGACCCTACAACATGGTTAGGGAATACTCCATCTTACAAATAGGGAAACTGAAGCTTAGGGAGGTTAGTTATCTCACCCAACACCACACAGCTGATAAGTGGCATTTGCACCAAGTAATATGCTCCAAGGGTGCCCTCCTAACTACAATATCCCATCTGCCATCTACCTGCAGGCTCAGGTAACCCACTCCACTGCTGGATATGTCCTCATTAGCTGCAAATTCATAAAATCCACCTGGGTTTTTCAGGTAATTGCCACAGCACCCAGTCACTGATGGCCAGAGGTGTCCTGTGCTTCTGCATACAATTCTTCATGCATGAACTTCATTACCTTTATGAATCCTTACTAACGTAACAGTGCATGCTGATTTGACTTGGCAGCATGCAGTTATGACAAGTAAGAATAGTTTCAGGTAATGCACTAATTATTCATTGCACCCCCTTCACTCTGGAGTCCCAATTAAAAGACAAATGATATGGTTTCCTACTCCTAACCCTAGACCCCCAGTTTCCAAGCCTTTTAGGCCACTACACATAACTCGGTTTGGCTGCTGATCCCTTGTGGGACTGCCCTTTGTTGTGTGAACTGTGTACCTCCCCACACTAGCTGTGGTACTGGCATGGCAGTGGGACTCCATTCTAAGGCTGACTCATATATCAAGGAATATAAAATGACAAGTGGATAACAGAAAGGCCTGGTCCCCCATCTCACGCAGGGTTTTCAGTCTTCAGTACTAGGTGAAAATTGCAAAAGGAAAAGCATCCAACACAACTAAAGCCTATGCATCAACAGTGAACTCCTCCAATCTGGAATCTATCTTAATCTCACCCAATCTCTAAATTAAAGACAAAAGAAGCTGCTTTCTAACACTCAGAATTTTGGGGAGTATTTCGGCACCACAGTTTCTTTTTTAGGGTCTTAACTTTGAAGTGTGCTTGCAGCTTCCACATCATAAGACCTGACGGGGACCACCCAGGCTGGGGAAGCTGGATGGGAAGGGCTGAGTCAACAAGGACCACAGTCACAGCAGACAAGCTTGAGGGAACTGGAGAATGGAGAGGAGGTGCTGGAATCAGGAAAAAGTAGATGCCAAACAGTCTTATTTAAAATTAAAATTATGTGTTTTCAAATGGTGCATTCATCTTTACTAGGTGTACCGGTTAATAATGCGGATTTTTTTCAATAGATGGAGTTACACATATGTTGATATATATGCGATTTGATATGTATGCTATTTTGTTTTATTGACAGCAAGCTTCAAAACTTCATATGTCAAATTTGCTGAAGGTGTTAACATAATAGATATTTTTACTCTTAAAAATGTCGAATTTCATGCCAAAAAAAGAGCATTTGGGGGAAGTTTTAATACATTATTTTGAAGAAAAATGCTGCTGAATACTTCGGGAAGCTTATGGTGAACATGCTCCATCTCAAGATACTTGTGAACACTGGTTTAAATGCTTTAAAAGTGATGATTTCAATGTGAAAGACAAAGAACCTCCAGGTCAACTGAAAAAGTTTGAAGACCAACAATTACAAGCATTATTGGATGAAGATGCATGTCAAATTCAAAAACAACTTGCAGAAAGATTAAACGTTGCTCAACAAACAATTTCTGATGGTTTACAAGCAATGGGAAAGATTTTAAAGGAAGGAAAATGGGTGCCACATCAACTGAACGAAAGACAAATGGAAAACCGAAAAGTCATCAGTAAAATGTTCCTTCAACGGCACAAAAGAAAGTCTTTTTTGCATGGAATTGTGACTGGCAATGAAAAGTGGATTTATTTTGAGAATCCCAAAAGCACAGAATCATGGGTTGATCCAAGTCAACCATCAACATCAACTGCAAGGCCAAAGTAATTTTACTTCAGGATAACACACCATCACACACTTCAAAACCAGTTAAAGATACGTTAAAAGATCTTGCCTGGGAAGTATTAACCTACCCGTTGTATTCACCAGACCTTGCTCCTTCAGATTACCAGTTGTTCTGATCGATGGCACATGCACTTTTTAAGCAGCACTTCAAAACGTACGAAAAAGTGGAAAATTGGGTCTCTGAATGGTTTGCCTCAAAACAAGAAAAGTTCTACTGGGACAGTATCCACAAATTACCTAAAAGATGGGGGAAATGTGTAGCTAGCGATGGACATTACTTTGAATAAAGCACTTTTAATGTTTCTCTTGAAATTATCGGGTTTTCTTTGATTACAAATTCCGCATTATTAACTGGTAAAATGGTGCATTAAAGACTTTCTTTATCATCCCACCTCAAATTTCTTCCCAGGGGAAAACTGTGCCTGTCCAGGGCAGATGTTACAGAAACAGAGTAATATTACAGCACATCTAACACTAAGCGTAACTTTTTTCTCATTTATTCTGAAAAGCAATCCTTTAAAGTGGGCACCACTTTTCCTGTTTTACAGATAAAGAAAAATTGGAGAGGTTAACTCAGTGGTTCTCAACCTCGGCTGCACATTAGAATCACCTGGGAATCTTTTTAAAATCCTGATTTCTAGGCCTCATCCTCCAGAAATTCTGTTTCTTTGTTATGGGATGGGGCCACAATATTAGTAACAAAGAAACAGAATTTCCAGAGGATGAGGCCCAGAAATCAGGATTTTAAAAAGATTCCCAGGTGATTCTAATGTGCAGCCAAGGTTGAGAACCACTAGGTTAACTTGTCCAAGGTCTCAATGTTAGAAGGGGCAGAGATAAGATTCAGCCATATGTTCAACTGCAAAGCTTCAATGGACTGAATATTTGGGTTGCCTCAAAATTTGTATGTTGAAATCCACCCTCCCCCCCCAAAGTGCTGGTATTAGGAGGGGGGCATTTAGGAGGTGATTAGGTCATGAGGATAGAGCCCTCAAGAATGGTATTAGTGCCCTATGAAGGACACCTGAGAGCACTCTCATTCTTTCCACCATTAAGAACACAGTAGGAAGGAGGAAAAAAAATGGCGGAGGCTTAGACGGACGTGTTGGTGCTTTATCCCGGAGCAGATAGGGGCGAGCAGCTGAAACGGGTAACAATCAGCCCGATCAAGCTGGGGAGGTTCAGCTGAGAGGCAGTCTGCAGCCAGGAAAGACAGAGAACTCCTAAAAATTGCGGATGGTTAGAGATTGAGGCTGAAACCTCCCCCTGGGCGCCAGCGCAGCGGCGAGACCGCGCCATCTTGGGTTACGGCTACCGGTTACCGGCATCCAGAGAACGGCTACTAACCCAGCGCCTACCAACCCGGAGGCAACGACTCGCAAGCAGCGCGACTACAAGAGCCCAGCGGAGACCTGCTTCCCTCCACGGAAAGGTTAGACTTACCCCAAAGGTGCGGTTTGCAGTTCAGGTTGGAGCGAGGAACACGCGCGCGGGCGCAGGGGGAAATCTGCGCACTCCAAAATCCGCGCTCATAGAGGCCAGGGCAATCCGCAAGTGGGGAGGGCTCCCACAGGGCTGCTGCCAGAAGGTAACACTATAAATGAGCCCATAATTGGACTGGATGCAAAAAAGGGCTACCTCAGAGTTTCCCTGATAACCGGCTACTTGTTACCAGGGGCTTGAGCGCGCGCAGACATAACGCGCAGACATTTCGCGCAGTTCTGGAGGGTGGAACCCTGCGAGTTCGAACAGCTTCCCAGGCTCTTGTTTACACACTTCCTCTTACTTCTGGGAGTTTGATTGTTGACCCCATTGGATGTGATTGCCCAGTTGGGGTCACTAGCAGAGCTTGTAGGGGAAGATTGTTTTTGGGGAGCCGGGGAAACAGAGCTGGGAGTGGCGCCTGGGAAACTAGCTCTGGGCGGAGCTGGTTCAGGTACAATACAGAGCTCCTGGTCGGAGAGAACTTATAGCCTCGGAGGTCAATCCAGAAACCCTGCCACCCAGAGGCAGAGCCACGAACTGACTCTTCTGTAAATACAGATAAGGCAATAAGGGGATTTTACGGCCGGCCTTAAAATCAGGACTGTGGCTTACAACACGGAGGAGCAGTGTACCAGAGGGAAACTCAACATTCTCCTGAATTCTGGGCGGGCCAATAAGAAGAGTAGAAGATCTGAAGCACCTGCATTACTGCACATTTTTATTTTTATTTTTTTAAATTACTTTTTCTCCTTTTAACTAAGAAAACATTTTTTTTCCTGTTTTTCTTTTTTCTTTTTCTCCATCACCTGATTTTGCCCTTTCAGCTACTACATTTTTATTTTTAACTAGTATTATTACCGCTACCATTTTACCATTCTTTTAAGTGTCATTTTATTTTGTCTTTATTTTATTTTGGGACTAATGTTCTCCATTCTATTTTCATCGTTCCTTTAGCAACATTGTTCTCTACCTCAATTTGCCTCTGTGCTAAACAATCTTCCCCACTTTTTCCCTTTTGCTGTCCTGTTTCTCTTACCCTACTCCAGCTTTTGATTTTCCCTATTCTTTTTACCCCCTGTCAAAATTTAACCCTGCTTATATATCCTACGTCCAATCCCCTGTTCTAAATCCTTATACACCTTTCCCCTATCTTCCTTCACTATCCAATTTTTTTTTCTCTTCTTCTTCTTCTTTTCTCTCTCTATTGTGTTATTGTTGTTTGCTTGATTGACGAGTATATTGGGGTTTTTTTTTTGAATTGTTTGTGAGGTTAGACTGCTTATTCTTTTTATTTTCCTGCCCCTCCCTCTCCCCCCCCCTCCCCTGGTTATTTCTGTGTTTCTGTTTCCCCTTGCGTCACTTGATATTATTGGTTGTTTGTAGTTTGTATTCATCTCCAGGAATCTGTTGCTGTAATTTGTTGGTATTAGTGGCGGACCTATAGGAGTTTTCTCCTCATATAAATAGTCTCTTCCCCTTTTATACTTCATTCTCTTTTCTCTCTTACTTTTTTTTTCCTCCTCTTTTTCCCCTCCCTTTTCCCAATTTCATTTTTGCACTCCTTTTTTTCTTTCTTTCTTTTGTCTCTTCTACCTTTTTCTCTTCTTTCCCCGTATCTCTCAACTCTCTTAGCTCGGGAGACCACCTTTATTTGGGGTTAGTAATATCGTAAATACAATAGTGTTTAGTGCCTGGTACGTTGTGCCTTGTTGTGTTGTATTTTCTGCCTTTAAATCAACGCAGCAGATTCAAGCAACAGCGGCCTCCTGATCACCATACGCTCTACCTGGGGAACAGTTGCTGTGTGTGAAGCCTCCCTCCACCAGCCAGAAGAGCCACCACAGCTGTGAACAGCACCCACCAGAGGCTCTGCTATCAACAGAGGAGCCGCTGCTACCACAACTGCCCAAGGAGCAACCACAGCCCGAGGAGCCACTGCCACCCAGGGAGCAGCCACTGCCACCCAGGGTCCAGCCACTGAACGATTCAACAACTAGTCATGTCAGTGAGATCAAACATGGGTAGACAAAGAAACCCCCAAAGGAAAGAAAAGGAGGACTCGCCAGAAAAGCAGCTAAGTGAGACAGAGATATGCAACATGACGGAAAAAGAATTCAGAATAAGGTTCCTAGAGTACATGCACCGGATGTTCAAGAAGCAAGAAGAAACAGATGAAAAACTCAACTACTTATGCAAGAAGCTAGAAGAAACAGATGAAAAAATCAACAACTTAAGTAAGTCCCAAGAAGAACTGAAGAGCGACATAGCTTCAATAAAAAACTCCATTGAAAGTATCAACAGTAGACTGGGAGAAGCGGAGGACCGAATTAGTGAATTAGAAGACAAGGAAGCAAAACACACTCAAACTGTACGGCAAATGGAGAAAAAAATTAAAAGACAGGAGGAGAGCCTAAGGGAGCTTTGGGACAACATGAAACGAAACAACATACGAATAATAGGGGTGCCAGAACAACAGAAAGATGAACATGGATTAGAAAACCTATTCGAAGAAATAATATCAGAAAACTTCCCTGAGGTGGGGAAGAAAAAAGTCACACAAGCCCAGAGAGTCCCAAACAAGGTGAACCCGAAAAGACCCACACCAAGACACATCAAAATTACCATGGCAAATGTTCAGGATAAAGAGAGAATCTTACAGGCTGCAAGAGAGAGACGGAAAGTAACATACAAGGGATCTCCCATTAGATTATCAAAAACCTCAATAGGCCAATAACTATGGAAGAAATTGAAGCAGTCATCAGAAAGCTTCCAGCAAACAAAAGCCCAGGGCCAGACGGCTTCACAGGGGAGTTTTACCAAACATTCAAGGAAGAACTAAAACCTACCCTCCTCAGACTACTACAAAAAATTCAAGAGGAAGGAACGCTTCCAAGCTCATTCTATGAAGCCAGCATAACCCTAATACCAAAACCAGGTAAAGACATCACAATGAAAGAGAATTACAGGCCAATATCCCTCATGAACATAGATGCCAAAATCCTCAACAAAATCTTAGCAAATCGGATTCAGCAGTACATCAGAAGGATCATACACCATGACCAAGTAGGATTTATCCCAGAGATGCAAGGATGGTACAACATCCGTAAATCAATAAATGTGATACATCACATAAACAAATTGAAAGAAAAAAACCACATGGTCATATCAATTGATGCAGAAAAAGCATTCGACAAAATCCAACACCCATTTTTGATAAAAACTCTCAGAAAGGTGGGAATAGAAGGATCATACCTCAACATAATAAAAGCCATATATGACAGGCCCACAGCCAACATCATACTCAATGGACAAAAACTAACACCATTTCCCCTAAGAACAGGAACAAGACAGGGATGCCCACTCTCACCACTCCTGTTCAACATAGTACTGGAAGTATTAGCCATTGCAATTAGGCAAGAAGAAGAAATAAAAGGCATCCAAATTGGAAAAGAGGAAGTAAAACTGTCCTTATTTGCAGATGACATGATATTATACATACAAAACCCTAGAGACTCCATCAAAAAGCTACTAGACTTAATACATGAATTTGGCAATGTAGCAGGATACAAAATTAATGCCAAGAAATCTGAGGCATTTCTATACTCCAATAGTGAACTTTCAGAAAGAGAGATTAGAAAAACAATCCCATTTACCATCACACCAAAAAATTTAAGATACCTAGGAATAAACTTAACTAAAGAGATTAAAGACCTCTACTCAGAAAACTACAGGACGCTGAAAAAAGAGATAGAGGAAGACATAAACAGATGGAAGAACATACCATGTTCTTGGATTGGTAGAATCAACATCATTAAGATGTCTATACTACCCAAAGCAATCTATACATTCAACGCACTCCCCATTAAAATACCAATGGCCTACTTCAAAGATCTAGAACGAACTCTCCAAAAATTCATCTGGAATAAAAAAAGACCCCGAATAGCTGCAGCAAACCTGAGAAAGAACAAAGTAGGCGGGATCTCAATGCCAGATATCAAGCTGTATTACAAAGCCACTGTTCTCAAAACTGCCTGGTACTGGCACAAGAACAGACATATAGATCAGTGGAATAGAATAGAGAGTCCAGAAATTAGCCCGAACCAATATGCTCAATTAATTTTTGACAAAGGAGGCATGAACATACAATGGAGCCAAGATAGTCTCTTCAATAAATGGTGTTGGGAAAATTGGACAGATATATGCAAGAAAATGAAACTAGACCACCAACTTACACCATACACAAGAATAAACTCAAAATGGATAAAGGACTTAAATGTACGACAGGAAACCATAAAAATTCTAGACAGAATAGCAAAGGCAACAAAATCTCAGACATATGCCAAAACAATTT
>NW_005871069.1:11336778-11389997 GCF_000147115.1 Myotis lucifugus
GGAGAGCATTATGCTAAGTGAAACAAGCCAGTCAATGAAGGAAAAATACCACATGATCTCACTCTTTCGTGGATAATTAAGACCATTATAAACTTTCGAACAATAATAAATACAGTGGCAGAGCTGCCTCAAACTGATTGTCGAACTGCAGTGGGAAGGCCAGGGAGGGTTGGGGGACAGGAGGGAGGGGAGTAAGAGATCAACCGAAGGACTTGTATGCTTCCATATAACCATAACTAATGGACATAAGACACTGGGGGGTAAGGGAGGGCAGGGGCTTGTCAAGGGTGGGGGGGGGGGAAGGACACTTATGTAATACCCTTTGTAATACTTTTAGCGAAAAATTAAAAAAAAAATAAAATGATATATAAATATAAAAAAAAAAAAAAGAACACAGTAGGAAGACAGCCATCTACATACATACCAGGAAGCTTGCTCTCAACAGACACCAAATATGCTGGTGTCTTGATCCTGGACTTCCAGTCTCTAGAACTGTAAGATATGAACATTGGCTGTTTAAGTCACCCAGGCTATGGTATTTTTGTTATAGCTGCCTAAATAAGGTAAGATAAACATTATGTACTTCCCTATATCACCTTAGAGGTCATCAGAGTTTAAGCTGAAGATACAAAGTTTGAACAGTGGAATTTTAAGATAATCATGTGGGAAAGGACTTTTTGGTAAGGTGAAAAATGAGGTGTTTGGGTATTTCCAATTCTTCTAAAAATGCAATATATGGGCATATTTTCAGGGGTAATCTACCTCTCTGGAGGGAAATGGGGGGCACAAGCCCTGATTTGCAGCACTTGACAATTTCTGTGGTGTAAATGCTTCCTTCTACCATGTCTACTTCAATCTGCCAACAGTTTAACAACTGCCTTGCAAAATTCCTAGGTATTTACTAAATAATCAGCTCTAAGAACTGGACAAACTTGTTCTACTACTCCACATCATCATTTTATCCCAAATATGTGTTAACTCACCATTGGGTACTATTCCTGAGCTCATAAACTATACACAGGTTTCCAGCCTATGGAATATATAAGATACCAGAACATGCCCTCCTAAAATATGCCTGTTTGGCATAAGGATTAGTTTGAGCTGATTATTTTAAGAATAAGTGGACACTAGAGAAGCTCTGAAAGTAGACTAGCAGTTACCCTTTTGTAAGGGAAATTTACATTAAGAAAACTCTATTTGTAAGGTGGTCTCCTTCTTGGTATGAGGAAGAGAAGGATGACTCTAAATCATAAGGGATTTATTAGTGGAGAAGGCATAGACTTACATCTGCAGGACAACTTTGCCCTTGTTCACTGTGCTTTTACTGGTCACCTTCCTAAAACTTGCCAGCCCACACCTTTCTTTTTTGTTTTAGTTGAAGATGAATGCTAAGCCATCTCTTTGGGTTACTCACTCCCTATATTTCTTCAATGTATATGTGAAATAAACACTTTAACAAACCTGTTTGTTTTTCTCTTATTAATCTGTCTTTTACTAGAGGGGCCCTAGTCAGGAGCCACACAGGCAAGAGTAAATCTTTTTCCTCCCTGACAAGGACCATGTGTTGAATGCTAGGATCCCCACCAATGAGCCTTATTTCCCCTATTGCCAGGAGTGCAGTCTGCCCCTTTAGGGATTGCTAAGACTGCAACAGCTGCCTCACCCAGGTTATCCTTCTTCCAGAAGAGCCCGCATCCAAAGGAAGAGCAGTTTGGTACATTAGAGGCTGGATCATCTCAGTCCAAGTGGGGATGACTGTGAAGAGCCTTCTGACTCCAAGAGTTAGCCTGCATCAGTGTAACTTTTCCCTCGATCCTCTCAGGCTTCATTCCTTGTCCAAACCCAAGAGAAGGGCACTTGCCACTGCCTTGCTAAACTCCACTGTATAGTCCGCTTCTCTGGGAAACCAATATGCACCAGTCAAAAAGAAAAGTGAAGACCACCTGGATTTGCAGGACATTCTTGCTCCACACATCCCTATGAGGCATAACTCCATAAGTCAGACAGTATCTAGTTAGTCCTATAGTCCAAATGGATCCAAGCAGAGCATGGGAGATGCCTAATGGAAGACAGCTTAAATGGAACAGGAGGCAAGCCAGTGAAATGCACTGCTTTCTTTGGGTTCCCATGCCTTCAGATGGGACACTCTGTTGTGCTGGCTAGTGTGAATCCCACCTTCAGGCTGTGAGTCAGCTACTAATGAGAAGCTGCTTCATGATCTTCAGGAAGTCCGGGGAAATGCAATTGGATTGAACCTTATATAACTACTCTTTGGGAACCAGCAATGATAAACGGGCACTTGTGTCACTGTTTAATGTTTTAGAAGGAACAAAGCAGAGGAGAGAAGAACTGCAAGATCCATTTTAAGTTTTATCCACTCAGACTAAAGTCTGAGGGGAAATCTCTCTCCCCCTTTGTTTATCTCACCTGTGCCCACCCTCCTTTTTTTTCTTTCCCTCCATCCCCATTCAATTATTTGGAGATGAGACTTTTAGCAATTCAACCCTCTGAGAAGAAAAGCATCACAGAACTCTGGTTCTTCACTCTGAGGGGAAATCTGGGATGGATACTTGGGTATAAACTGGCCACCAACTAAGACAGGCTAAGTAGCATCTGACAAGATGATATAATGAAGACTGACACTTCATTATATCATCTACTCACCAGGGTCTGCAGAGTATCTGCCATGGGCCAGGCACCCTGATCTGAGCTGGGATACAATGGGACCACACACAGACTTGTCCCTGCTCTTCTGGGGCCCACAGTCCAGTGAGAGCCAGTAATCCAAGCATCATAGGTATAGATAGCAAGTCACAATTTAGGCCAAGAAATAGGAAGGACAACAGATGGAGCAAGGAGACGAAAGAACTGAATGCTAGAGTATAACAGAGTGCAGTCACTCGGGTAGGATGATGTGTTCCTACAAAGTTAACCGGCACATACGAACATCTTTATCTCAGGTGCTGCTGAGACCCAGAATATAGTATTTAAGATTTTAGAGAAGAGCACAATTTTTAATGAAAGCTATCAAAAATAGTTAAAATAACATTTTAACAAAATACAAGCTATTCTACTGGTTTTTAAGTTGAGGTGGGAATATGCTTAGGGAATGTGCAAAGAACATTTTATATTTCATTTTTATCTCATTCTTTTAAAAATTCTGGTTTAGGTATTTGAGATTTGGATTCTGTGATTATAGAGGACTGAGCATAAAGAGGGCAGCCTGAGGAACGGACCAGATCATGCAGTGCTGGTAAGAGAGGAGCGTTTCCGCGGCCGGCCGGCGTTTGTTTGTTTGTTTCTTTGTTTTCACTAAACCCTGCTCATAGGACAGTTCGGATACAGACACTCGCCTGTGCTGAAGAGAGGGAGAAGGTGCGGACAAGTGGAGTCTGGGGAGAGGCTGAGGAGAGAGGGGGGCTGGGAGAGGTGACAGCGAATTGGGTGCTGAGACACCCCTGGGCCTAGTACTAGGGCAGCCATTCTCTCCGGAGGGTGGAATTCCTCCCCCCACCCACCAGGCAAGGAGCACAGCCATACCCAGATTCCACCCTGTACGAGATAAAGGATTAAAATAATCTGATTAGTCCCTGGGAGTTACCAGGGTCTGGCTTATTGAGGGACTTTCAGTCCCACCAACAACACAGAGCAGGGTAACGATTATTTAAGAACCAGCTCTGGGCAGTTGACCTCCCCAAACCAGTTTTAAGTGCAATAGAAAAAATAAACCCTTGCTGCTGGGTAGAGAAGCCGTATAGCCTCAGAGGCCAACCCCAAAACACTGCCACCCAGAGGCTGAGCCACAAACTGACTCTTAGGTGAACACAAATTAAGGCAGTCTGGGTCACAAATACGGCCTGCTTTAAAATCAGGACTGTGATTTACAACACGGAGGAACAGTGTATCTCAGGGAAATTTAACACTCTCCTGAATACCTGGCAGGACTAAGGCGAGCCAGGCTGAAGAGTAGAAGAACCGAAAGACCTTCACTACTGCAATTTTTTTTTCTTTTTTCGCCTTTTAACTAAGAAAACAATTTTTTTTCTTTTTTTTCTTCTTTTTCCATCACCTGATTTTACCCTTTTAATTACTACATTTTTATTTTTAACCAGTATTATACTGCTACCATTTTACCATTTTTTAAAGCGCCATTTTATTTTCTCTTTTTTTTATTTTGGGAGTAGTGTTCTCCATTCTATTTTCATCGTTCCTTTAGCATCCATTTTCCCTACCTCAATTTTACCTCTATGCTAAAACCCTCTTCCTCACTTTTCCCCATTTGGTGTCCTGTTTCTCTTACCCTATTCCTGCTTTAGATTTTCCATATTCCGTCTTTTTACCCCCTGTCTAATTTCACCCTACTTATATATCCTATTTCCAATCCACTGCTCTAAATCCTTATACACCTATCCCTTATCCTTCTTCACTATCCAAACATTTTTTTCTCTTATCTTTCTATTGTTTTCTTGCTGTTTGCTTGATTGTTGAATATACTGGGTTTTTTGTTTGTTTGTTTATCTGTGTTTTTTTTTTTGCTTGTTTTGTTTTGTGGTTTTTTTTTTTTTCTTTTTTAGGACTGGTTGTGAGGTTGTTTTGCTTTTTCTTTTTATTTTTTTCTGCTGGTTTTTCCCCTCCGTCCCCTCCCCCACCCCCCGGCTATTTTCGTGCTTCTGTTTTCCCTTGCCTCTCTTGATATCATTGATTGTTTGTAGTTTGAATTCATCTCCAGGGATCTGTTGCTGGAATTTGTTGAGATTAGTGGCAGTTCTATCGGAGTTTTCTCCTCATACAAATAGTCTCTTCCCCTCTTCTACTTAATTCTCTCTTTTCGCTCTTTTTTCCCCCCTCTTTTTTTCCCAATTTCATTTTTGCACTTCTTTTTTGTTTTTTTTTTCTTATTTTTCTTTTCTTTTCCTTTTTCTCTTTTATCTTTTTCTCTTCTTTCCTCCTTATCCCCTAATTCTCTTAATTCGGGTTGTAACATTTATTTGGGGTTATTAATATCGTGAATATATTTGTGTTCAGTGCCTGGTACATTGTGCCTTATTGTGTTGTATTTTGTGCCTTTAAATCAATGCAGACGATACAAGCAACAGCAGTCTCCTGATCACCACACCCTCTGTCTGAGGAACAGCAGCTGTACGTGAAGCCTCCCCCCACCAGCCAGAAGAGACACCACAGCTGTGAACAGCACCCACCAGAGGAGCTGCTGCCAACTGAGGAGCAGCTGCTACCGCAACCACCCAAGGAGCAACCACAGCCCAAGGAGCCACTGCCACCCAGGAGCAGCCACTGAACGACTCAACATCTAGATATGTCAGTGAGATCAAACATGGGTAGGCAAAGAAACCCCCAAAGGAAAGAAAAGGAGGACTCGCCAGAAAAGCAGCTAAGTGAGACAGAGGCATTCAACATGACAGAAAAAGAATTCAGAATAAGGGTCCTAGCGTGCATAAACCGGATGGAGAAAAAAATCAACTACTTATGCAAGAAGCAAGAAGAAACAGATGAAAAAATCAATAACATATACAAGACCCAAGAAGAAATGAAGAGCGATATAGCTGCAATAAAAAACACCATTGAAAGCATCAACAGTAGACTAGGAGAAGCGGAGGATCGAATTAGCGAATTAGAAGACAAGGAAGCAACAAACACCCAAACTGTACTGCAATTGGAGAAAAAAATTAAAAGACAGGAGGAGAGCCTAAGGGAGCTTTGGGACAACATGAAACGAAACAACATACGAATAATAGGGGTGCCAGAACAACAGAAAGAGGAACAAGGGTTAGAAAACATACTCGAAAGAATAATATCAGAAAACTTCCCTGAGGTGGGGAAGAAAAAAGTCACACAAGCACAGAGAGTCCCAAACAAGATGAACCCGAAAAGACCCACACCAAGACACATCAAAATTACCATGGCAAATGTTCAGGACAAAGAGAGAATATTACAGGTTGCAAGAGAGAGACGGAAAGTTACATACAAGGGATCTCCCATTAGATTATCAAATGATTTCTCAACAGAAACACATCAGGCCAGAAAAGAATGGACAGAAATTTACAAAGTGATGCAAAGCAAAGGACTGAATCCAAGAATACACTATCCAGCTAGGCTATTATTCAAAATTGAAGGGGAAATAAGATGCTTCATAGACAAAAAAAGGCTAAGGGAGTTTATCGCCACCAAGCCAGCAATGCAAGAAATGCTAAAGGGACTGGTGTAAAAAGAAATAAAAAGCTCAGAAAGAAAACAGCCACACAAAAAAAGAAATGGCTACAAACAAGTACCTTTCAATAATAACTTTAAACGTAAATGGACTAAATGCTCCAACCAAAAGACATTGAGTGGCTGAATGGATAAAAAAACATGACCCATACATCTGCTGTCTACAAGAGACCCACCTCATTAGAAGGGACTCACACATACTGAAAGTGAAGGGATGGAAAAATACCTTTCAGGCAAATGGAAAGGAAAAGAAAGCTGGGGTAGCAATACTTATATCAGACAAAATAGACCTCAAAGTGAAGGCCATAGCAAGAGATAAGGAAGGCCACTTCATAATACTAAAGGGATCAATACAACAAGAAGATATAACCCTGGTAAACATATATGCACCTAATGCAGGAGCACCCAAATACATAAAAAAACTCCTGGAAGATATCAAAGGAGAGATCGACAACAATACAATCATAATAGGGGACTTTAATACACCACTGACATCACTGGATAAGTCCTCTAGACAAACAATCAGCAAAGAAACAGCAATCCTAAATGACTCACTAGATCAGCTGGACTTAATAGACATCTTCAGAACACTTCACCCCAAAGCCGTGGAATATACATTCCTCTCAGGTGCTCATGGGACAGATTCAAAAATAGACCACATATTGGGTCACAAGCAAAGTCTCCCCAAATTCAAGAAGATTGAAATCATAAAAAGCATCTTCTCAGACCACAAAGGCATAATATTAGAAATAAACTACAATAAAAACAACCCAAAATACTCAAACACTTGGAAGCTGAATAGCATGTTATTAAATATTGATTGGGTTACCAATGAGATCAAAGAAGAAATTAAAAACATCCTGGACACTAATGACAATGAAAACACAACAACCCAAAACCTATGGGACACAATGAAAGCAGTCCTGAGAGGGAAGTTTATAGCTCTACAGGCCTATCTCAAAAAGCAAGAAAAAATGGTAGTAAATCATCTAACTCTACAACTCAAAGAATTAGAAAGAGAGCAACAAGAAAACCCCAGAGTGAGCAGAAGGAAGGAGATAATAAAGATTAGAGCAGAAATAAATGACATAGAGACCAAAAAAAAATACAGAAAATCAATGAAACCAAGAGCTGGTTCTTTGAAAGGATAAACAAGATTGACAAACCTCTAGCCAGGCTCACCAAGAAGCAAAGAGAGAGGACCCAAATAAACCAAATCAGAAACGATAGAGGCGAAATAACAACAGACCCCACAGAAATAAAAATGATTGTTAAAAAATACTATGGACAGCTCTACTCCAACAAACTAGACAACCTGGAGGAAATGGAAAAATTCCTGGAAAAATACAACATTCCAGCACTCAATCAGGAAGAATCTAAAAATCTCAATAGGCCAACAACTACGGAAGAAATTGAAGCAGTCATCAAAAAGCTTCCAGCAAACAAAAGCCCAGGACCATACGACTTCACAGGGGAGTTTTACCAAACATTCAAGGAAGAACTAAAACCTATCCTCTTCAGACTACTACAAAAAATTCAAGAGGAAGGAACACTTCCAAGCTCATTCTATGAAGCCAGCATCACCCTAATACCAAAACCAGGTAAAGACAACACAATGAAAGAGAATTACAGGCCAATATCCCTCATGAACATAGATGCCAAAATCCTCAACAAAATCTTAGCAAATCGGATCCAGCAGTACATCAGAAAGATCATACACCATGACCAAGTAGGATTTATCCCAGGGATGCAAGGATGGTACAATATCCGCAAATCAATAAACGTGATACATCACATAAACAAATTGAAAGAAAAAAACCACATGGTCATATCAATTGATGCAGAAAAAGCATTTGACAAAATCCAACACCCATTTTTGATAAAAAATCTCAGCAAGGTGGGAGTAGAAGGATCATACCTCAACATAATAAAAGCCATATATGTCAGGCCCACAGCCAACATCATACTCAATGGACAAAAACTAACACCATTTCCCCTAAGAACAGGAACAAGACAGGGATGCCCACTCTCACCACTCCTGTTCAACATAGTACTGGAAGTATTAGCCATTGCAATTAGGCAAGAAGAAGAAATAAAAAGCATCCAAATTGGAAAAGAGGAAGTAAAACTGTCCTTATTTGCAGACGACATGATATTATACATACAAAACCCTAGAGACTCCATCAAAAAGCTACTAGACTTAATATATGAATTTGGCAATGTAGCAGGATATAAAATTAACCCCAAGAAATCTGAGGCATTTCTATACACCAATAGTGAACTGTCAGAAAGAGAGATTAGAAAAACAATCCCATTTACCATCGCACCAAAAAAATTAATATACCTAGGAATAAACTTAACTAAAGAGGTAAAAGACCTCTACTCAGAAAACTACAGGACGTTGAAAAAAGAGATAGAGGAAGACATAAACAGATGGAAGAACATACCATGTTCATGGATTGGTAGAATCAACATCATTACAATGTCCATACTACCCAAAGCAATCTATAAATTCAACGCACTTCCCATTAA
Source organism: Myotis lucifugus (assembly GCF_000147115.1). Taxonomy (NCBI): domain Eukaryota; kingdom Metazoa; phylum Chordata; class Mammalia; order Chiroptera; family Vespertilionidae; genus Myotis; species Myotis lucifugus. The sequence goes on from NW_005871069.1 coordinate 11,345,536, forward strand.
AATACCAACGGCATACTTCACAGATCTAGAACGAACTCTCCAAAAATTCATCTGGAATAAAAAAAGACCCCAAATAGCTGCAGCAATCCTGAGAAAGAATAAAGTAGGTGGGATCTCAATACCAGATATCAAGATGTATTACAAAGCCACTTTTCTCAAAACTCCCTGGTACTGGCACAAGAACAGGCATATAGATCAATGGAATAGAATAGAGAACCCAGAAATCGGCCCGAACCAATATGCTCAATTAATATTTGACAAAGGAGGAAAGAACATTCAATGGAGCCAAGATAGTCTCTTCAATAAGTGGTGTTGGGAAAATTGGACAGATATATGCAAGAAAATGAAACTAGACCACCAACTTACACCATACACAAAAATAAACTCAAAATGGATAAAGGACTTAAATGTACGACAGGAAACCATAAAAATTCTAGAAGAATCCAAAGGCAACAAAATCTCAGACATATGCCGAAGCAATTTCTTCACTGATACAGCTCCTAGGGCACTTGAATTTAAAGAGAAAATGAACAAATGGGACTACATCAAAATTAAAAGCTTCTGCACAGCAAAAGAAACCATCAACAAAACAACGAGAAAACCCACAGTGTGGGAAAAGAAACAACAAGAAAGCATATTTGCCAATGTCATATCAGATAAGGGCCTAATATCCAAAATTTATAGGGAACTCATACAACTTAACAAAAGGAAGATAAACAATCCAATCAAAAAATGGGCAAAGGACCTAAATAGGCACCTTTCAAAAGAGGACATTCAGAAAGCCAAGAGACATATGAAAACATGCTCAAAGTCACTAATCATCCAAGAGATGCAAATCAAAACAACAATGAGGTACCATCTCACACCTGTCAGACTGGCTATCATCAACAAATCCACAAACGACAAGTGCTGGAGAGGATGTGGAGAAAAAGGAACACTCGTGCACTGCTGGTGGGAATGCAGACTGATGCAGCCACTATGGAAGACAGTATGGAGTTTCCTCAAAAAACAAAAAATGGAACTCCCATTTGACCCGGGGATCCCACTGCTAGGAATATATCCCAAGAAACCAGAAACACCAATCAGAAAGGATATATGCACCCCTATGTTCATAGCAGCACAATTCACCATAGCTAAGATCTGGAAACAGCCTAAGTGCCCATCAGTAGATGAATGGATTAGAAAACAGTGGTACATCTACACAATGGAATACTATGCTGCTGTAAAAAAGAAGGAACTCTTACCATTTGCAACGGCATGGATGGAACTGGAGAGCATTATGCTAAGTGAAATAAGCCAGTCAATGAAGGAAAAATACCACATGATCTCACACATTCATGGATAATAGAGACCATTATAAACTTTTGAACAATAATAGATACAGAGGCAGAGCTGCCTCAAACTGATTGTCAAACTGCAGCGGGAAGGCCGGGGAGGGTTTGGGGGCAGGAGGGAGGGGGCTAAGAGATCAACCGAAGGACTTGTATGCATGCATATAAGCATAACCAATGGACATAAGACACTGGGGGGTAGGGGAGGCCAGGGGATTGTCAAGGGCGGGGAAAAAAAGGACACATATGTAATACCCTTTGTAAAACTTTAAGCAATAAAAAAATTTAAAAAAAATAAAAATTCTGGTTTGATCCTGCTTTATAATGTACATAATGCACTCACACAGCAGTACTTGCATTTTATTTGTAAATAGGTAGGCATACATACACTCTAGAGTGGTTCATTGATGGGGTGTAGAATCAAAAGTTTAGAAATCTGTGCTTTAAAGCATGTAGCAGTTATCTGGTGGTTAGTAAGAATAATTAATATTTACTGAGAACTTATTACATGCCTGACATATTAACTCTTTATATGAATTATTTCATTTAGTCCTTTTGAGGTTAATACTAGTATTGCTTCATTTGAAAAGCTAAAGCACCAAGGGTTAAGTCACATGCTAATGATCATCTCACAGACTAAAGGTAGACCTGGGTTTGTACCCTAATATTCTGACTGCAGAAGGGAGCTCTAACCACCACATATGCCATTTCCCAACTTATATGTCCATGTGTTGATATTTAAGATTAATGTTTTGGTGGCCTGGCCAGTGTTCTCAGTGGTTAGATCGTCGGCCCTCACTGCAAAGGGTCACGTGTTCCATTCCTGGTCAAGGGGACATAACTGGCTTGTAGGTTCAATCCCCAGCCCTGGTTGGGGTGCATGTGGGAGGCAACCAATCGATGTGTCTCTCTCACATTGATGTTCTCTCCCTCTCTCCCCCTCCCATTCCTTCTGCTCTCTCTAAAAATCATGAAAAAAATATCCTCAGGTGAGGATTAGCAACAACAAAATAAAATATTACTGTTTTGTGCTGTTGGTTTTTGTTTGTTTGTTTCTCAAAAATATGACTTAGGAAGAATGCTTTGTTGAGGGTTAACATATAATAAATACAGAAGATAATATCAAATAACAAGGTATGAATCATACGTTTTAAAACTGGAACATAGTTCCACATGATCTTGGACTGAGTGGATAGGAAAGTGGAGAGAACCACTTCAGAGCCCCAGATACCAACTCCCCATAAAACAGCCATGAAAACCTGTCCTTTAACACAGAAGGAGTGGCAGCTACTCAGCACCCTGAAGCTGGAGTCTAGGTGTGCCCTGCTGTGCCAGCTCCCATCCTTCCTAGAGAAGGTGCCTGTAACACCCCTCTAAGTCCCTCCTGGAACCAAACAAGTGGATGACATCCTGGATTTCCATGCATGGCCAAGGCACACAGGCTTAAGAATCCTCATCATGTTCTTATGACCTAAGATGATCCAAGACCAGTTGATATTCAGGGGGCAGGAGTGACTGGTAAATGGGTGGGAACCCAGCTGCTTCTCCCTGTGGCTGTCTGGGATGTTTTTTAGAGCTTGACAGCAGTAATCTGAGAAGCCATTCCCTTCAATCTACCATCATAGCCACTATCCCTGTACCAAATTTTACTGTGTTAGAAAGAGCACCAAACCCAGTGTTCAACCAATGTGTACATTTTCCACTGCTCTTCCTCTGCCAACCGAGAGTGTGAGAGACATTAGTGCCACCTGTGTTCAGATCACCTGGCACTCCAGGAGCAGTCACCAGCAGCCCCCACAGCATTTTGAGTAGCTAGACTTTTTGTTAAGAAATAAAATTGAACTGCTGGTTGGATTCAATCTCTGTCCCAAATAAATGTTCCAGTGGTCAGTTTCCTTAGGACACAGTCCTGAGTGATAGTGTGTGAAAAAGAAAGAAGTCCTCTGTCCAGCAGTCCGAAGTTTCCGAGGGCTGGGTCCACAGTCTTGTCTCAGAAAGCCAAGCCGGGTTCTAGGTGGCAGGGGTTTGACCCAAACTTGCCCAAGCACATCTGGTGAAGGAATGCTGGCTAGGGTAATTCTCAATCCTGCAGTTTGGTGAGTTCGAGTTATAGTTCCAATGAAGAACAGCTACTGGTGCCTGGGCTGCACATTCTGAAGGCAAGCCTGCAAAATTGGCCAAGACACCACACGGGTCTGCTGGCCGTTGGAGCATGGTGCTCCTGCCATTTTGAAATTTTCTCCGTTTTTACTCCCCATTCCACTCTTCTCTCCTGCAACAAATATAACTTTTCCAGAACTTTTTTTTTTGAAGAACACATTAACTTTATTTTTTTAAGTTATTTAAATTCTTCTCTTAAGTTTATTTTGTTTTTTCTTCTTTATTTTATTTTTTCCCATTATCATTTATCCCTCCATACCCTTTTCCACCTTCCCCATTTCCCCTGCCCCCACAATCACCAATGCATTAACTTAAATCAGAGGTTATAGATACCAATTCAAATCTCATGTTAGCCAATTAATTCTATTTTCTTTTAAAGGCATAACATTGAGAAAAATCCCAATTACACAGAATAAAAAAATCATAAAACATAGGTTATTTAACAATGGCTTGCCTTAAATCTAAGAATGCTCTGTAATTAACTGTTCTAGAAGGGCCTGAAAAGGGAATAGTAGTGTCTCATGACTGTTTCTTTTCTTTTCTTTTTTTTTTTGGCTTAAAACAATGCATATTTATTATCTTACAGTCCTGGAGGGCAGAAGCTCAAAATGGATCTCACTGGGCAGAAATCAAGACATTAGCAGGTCTGAAAATCCCTTCTGGAGACTTCAGGAAAGAATCCATTTCTTACTCTTTCCAGCTTCTAGAAGCTGCCCGCATTCCTTGGCTCACAGCCCCCTGCCATTTTCAAAGTCAACACTGACTGGTCAGGTCTTTCTTACATGGAACCACTCTGATACTTCCTCTTCTATATCCTCTTTATTTTTTTATTTTTTTAATTAAATCTTTATTGTTCAGATTATTACATTTGTTCCTCTTTTTTCCCCCCATAGCTCCCCTCCACCCAGTTCCCACCCCACCCTCTGCCCTTACCCCCCCCCACTGCCCTCATCCATAGGTGTACGACTTTTTTCCAGTCTCTTCCCACACCACCCACACCCCTTTCCTCCCCCGCCCCCCGAGAATTGTCAGTCCACTTCTTCCTCTTCAAAAGAATACCTTTCAGCATTTCATATAATACTGGTTTGGTGGTGATGAACTCCTTTAACTTTTTCTTATCTGTGAAGCTCTTTACCTGACCTTCAATTCTGAATGATAGCTATGCTGGATAAAATAATCTTGATTTGTAGGGTCTTGGCATTCATCACTTTGAATATTTCTTGCCACTCCCTTCTGGCCTGCATAGTTTCTGTTGAGAAATCAGCTGACAATCGTATGGGTACTCCCTTGTAGGTAACTGTTTTTCTCTTGCTGCTTTTCAGATTCTCTCTTTGTCTTTTGCTCTTGGCATTTTAATTATGATGTGTCTTGGTGTGGTCCTCTTTGGGTTCCTTTTGTTTGGGGTTCTCTGCGCTTCCTGGACTTGTAAGTCTATTTCTTTTACCAGGTAGGGAAAGTTTTCTGTCATTATTTCTTCAAATAGGTTTTCAATATCTTGCTCTCTCTCTCTTCTTCTGGCACCCCCATAATTTGGATGTTGGTACGCTTGAAGTTGTCCCAGAGGCTCCTTACACTATTTTCTTATTTTTGTATTCTTTTTTCTTTTTACTTTTCTGGTTGGGTGTTTTTTGCTTCTTCGTATTTCAAATCCTTGACTCGATGCTTGCAATCCTCTATTCTGCTGTTGGATCTCTGTATAATATTCTTTATTTCAGTCAGTGTATGCTTAATTTCTAGTTGGTCCTTTTTCATATCCTCAAGGGTCTCACTAGATTTATTGAGGATCTCACTAAATTTATCAGTGGTTTCTAGAAAGTTCTTGAAAAACCTTAAAAGTGTGGTTTTGAACTCTATATCCAGTCGTTTGCTTTCCTCCATTTCTGTCATTTGTGACCTGTTTCTTTGTCTCCGCATTTTTGATGCTTCCCTGTGTTGATAGAGTGGCTTTGTGTGCTAGGTGTCCTATAGGGCCCAGTGGCTCAGCCTCCCCAATTACCTGAGATGGACACTCTTGGTGCACCCCTTTGTGGGCTTTGTGCACAGTCTTGTTGTAGTTAAGCCTTGATTGTTGTAGGTATCACTGGGAGGAATTGACCTCCAGCCCAATTGGCTGTGAGAATCAGCTGTGTCTACAGTGGGAGAACTTTTGTGCTGGAGACACCCTTATAGGGAAAGACTTGCTTCAGTGGGGCTTTGGTGCTCACTGAGTCTGCCCCTGAGTGTCCCTTATGGATCTGAGGAGTTGTAATCTGGATAGTCCCACTCTGACCACTGGGTACACTGGCTCTTGGATCTCTAAGGAGGTGCTAATTTAGCCTCTGCCTGAGGTTACCCAGCAGGAGCTATGGAGAGATCTGCAGTTTCCTCTTCTTTGTTTGGGGTTTGGAGGTACCAAGATGAGGCCTATCTGTGAAGCACTGCAAGCTGCTGTGGGGCCTTGGGTCTTCTTTTGGATGTTCTGGGTCTCTCTGACCCAGCTGCAGTTTGTTAGGTAATTTTAGATTGCAAAGGGCCAGGTCCTTTCATATGCAAAAGCCTCTGTGCACAGCTCGGGTGGGGCAGGGTCTCAGGGAATCAACAGGGAGGAGCAAAAAGCTATGGCTGATCCTCAGCCCTGCCGGGAGAAGCCCCGGGTCTCAGTGTCCCGTGGTAATCGCTGAAAGCACTCTGAGAGAGAGCTGCCCTCGAGTTCTGCCTGCTGCCAGACAGTCCAGTTTCTCCCCGTATGAGTCTGCGTCCCCAGAGACTCACCCATAACTGGAGTTCAGAACAGTTTGGAGCTTGAGACTCCCTTCCGATTGAAAAAGACAACCGCGTCCTCAGTTGCCAGCCCTTTCCGAGTGCGCCTCCGTACCTCTGCACTTTACTTCCACTCCTCCTCCGAGTCTCAGTGTGCTTTTCTCTTTCCTTCTAGTTGTAGAATTTCCACTCAGCCAGCCTTCCGGTGGTTCTGGATGATGTCCATTTTGTCTTTTAGTTGTATTTTTGAAGTGGTTGTGTGAGGCAGCAATTTCCGGTGTTTACCTATGCCGCTATCTTCTCCAGAACTTTTTTGTATTCACAAAATCATCTTGAATATTGATGAACAATATAGCAAAGAGTTGGTAAGGAAAAAAAAGACTTATAGAAAGCAAAAGTCTCTAATGTTATTTAGTTTTTCCCTGCTTTGAAGTTCTCTTCAGCTCTCTGTGTGTCTCACTCCCAACTTCACTCAGATCTCAGCTTCAGCTGTGTGTCCTCAGAGAGACCTTCCCTGCAGGACAAATACACTTCCCTATCCAGCCTCTCATTTTGCCAACTTTTGTCATTTTGTTAACATCTGTCTGCCAGATGGTAGATTGAAGTGCCTATGCTAACCTGCCCCTGTCTGTCTCTCCCTAGAAGCCAAGCTCCATGATAGCATTGGCATTATTTTGTCCACTGCTTTGTTGATAACCCCGATAACAGTGATGACATATGATGCATGCCCAATAAAATATTTGTTGAATGACTAGATGAATGAAAAAAAAATCTATTTTGTTCAATGCCTAAATTAAAACCAAATAGAACTAATCACTTGGGAAATGCAAATCAAACCTACGATGAGATAGCACTTCACACCTGTCAGAATTATCATTGAAAAGAGGTGATAACAAGTGTTCATGAGGATGTGGAGAAAAGGGAACCCTTGTGCATTGCTGGTGGGAATGTGAACTGGCACAGCCACTACAGAAAACAACATAATTGCCACATGATTCAACAATTCCACTTCTAAATATTTATGCCCCCAAAATTGAAATTATGATTTTGAAGAAGTATCTGCACTTCCACATTCATTAAAGTATTAGTTAAAATAGCCAAATTATTAAAATAACCTAAGTATCCATCAATGGATAAAGAAAGAGATAAAGAAATCCAAAGATGAGGAAGGAAGATGGTAGCCAGCAGGATGGCAGTGAGGGAGAGAGTGTGAGAGAGTGAGGGAGTGAAAGGGGAGTGGGTGAACATGTGGGATGTGTTTGTGTGTGTGTATGTGTGTGAATGAGGGACAGTTAGATTCTGCAGGATTTTTGGGGACTGGTGGACCAGGCTCCCCTAGCTGGGCAGCCTCTGCTACCACTACAATCTCTCCAGGGGCGGCCAGCTCTGCTGCAGAGGCCATGCCATCTTGAAGGGGAGAGCTGCTGTGACTGTGATACTAGTCTCACCTTCACCCAGGGTGCCCTTGGACACCACCCAGGGACCCTACAGCCACTCCAGCCAAGGACCTTCTGCCTCAGCTGTGGGCCCATGAACACCGAGACTCCAGCCTCCCTGGCCATGGCCTCCTGTGAGTTCCCGAGTGCGCTCCCCTCCCATCGCCCAGATGATTTAGTCCTGGGTGCCATGACCACGCCTGAACAGCCAAGCCTTATGCAGCAATCCCAGGCCCTGTGTCCATGATGTAAAGATAAGCTTCATGCAGCAACCCCAGGCTCCATGAACATGTGCAAACAGCCAAGCCTTACAAAGAAACCCTGGATACCACAACCATGCTAGCCACTGCCAAGCCCTATGCAGCAACACCAGGTGCCTCACACAGCAACACCGGGTGCCGCCACTGCGCAAATCACCACCAAGCCCGACACATTGACCCCAGGCCTGGTGATTATGCGACCTGCTGCCAAGCCCACTGCTGCAGTCACAAGCCCAGTAAGACTCAACTCCTAGGTCCTTCAGTGAAAGCAAAAATGGGGAGACAAAGTAACAACCACCAAAGGAAACAAAAGAAAGAATCTCAGGAAAGGAACTAAATGAAATGGAGGTATGCAATTTGTCAGAAAAAGAATTCAGAATAGGAGTCATACAGTTCATAAACCAGACGGCTGAGAAAAATCAACAATTTATGTAAGAATAAAGAAGAAATAAAGAGTGATATAGCTACAATAAAAAACACTATGGAAGGTTTCAACAGTAGACTAGAAGAAGTGGTGGACCGAATTAGTGAATTAGAAGACAGGACTAATTAGAATTAGTGAATTATTGAATCCAATCTGAACTGCAATTGGAGAAAAAAATTAGAAAGCAGGAGGAGAACTTAAGGGAGCTTTGGGACAACATTAAACAAAGCAACATACATATAATAGGGGTGCCAGAATGACAAGAAGAACAAGGGTTAGAAAACCTAATTATTTCTTAAAAAATAATGTCAGAAAACTTCCCTGACTTGGGGAAGAAGAAAGTAACAAGACCAGAGAGTCCAGAACAAGATGAACAGAAATACTTATATCTGACAAAATAGACCTCAAAGTGAAGGCCATAACAAGAGATAAGGAAGGCCACTTCATAATACTAAAGGGATCGATACAACAAGAGGATATAACCCTGATAAACATATATGCACCCAATGCAGGAGCACCCAAATACATAAAAAAACTTCTGGAAGAAATCAAGGGAGAGATCGACAACAATACAATCATAGTAGGGTACTTTAATACCCAACTGAAATCAATGGATAAATCCTCTAGACAAAAAAAACAAAATCAGCAAAGAAACAGCAATCCAAAATAACTCACTGGATCAGATGGACCTAATTGACATCTTCAGAATATTTCACCCCAAAGCTATGGAATATACATTCTTCTCAAGTGCACATGGGGCATTTTCAAAGATAGACCACGTATTGGAACACAGGCAAAGTCTTTCTGAATTCAAGAAAATTGAAATCATATCAGGCATCTTCTCAGACCACAATGGCATAATATTAGAAATCAACTACAATAAAGCAATAAAAAAATTCAAACACTTGGAAGCTGAATAACCAGCTATTAAACAATGATTGGGTTACCAAAGAGATCAAAGAAATTAAAAACATCCTGAAAACAAATGACAATTAAAACACATCAATCCAAAATCTATGGGACACAATGAAAGCGGTCCTGAAAGGGAAGTTAATAGCTCTACAGGCCTACCTCAAAAAAAAAAAAAAAAAAAAAAAAAAGGAAAAGAAAAAATGGTAATAAATTATCTAACCCTGAAACTTAAAAAATTAGAAAGAGAGCAATAAGAAAAGCCCAGAGTAAGCATAAGGAAGAAAATAATAATGATCACAGTGGAAATAAGTGACATAGAGACAAAAAAAAATCAATGAAACCAAGAGCTGGTTCTTTGAAAGAATAAAGAAGATTTATGAACCTCTAGCCAGGCTCACCAAGAGAGAGGACCCAAATAAACAAAATAAGAAATGAAAGAGGTAAAGTAACAACCGATCCCACAGACATACAAAGGATTGTAAAAAAATACTACAAACAACTCTACTCCAACAAACTGGACAACCTTGACAAAATGGACATATTCCTAGAAAAATAAAAGCTCCTGAAACTCAAACAGGAAGAATAAAAAGCCTGAATGGGCTGATAACTACTGATAAAATTGAAACAGTAATAATAATTTAAAAAAAAAAACCTTCCAGCAAAGAAAAGCCCTGGTCCAAATGGCTTCACAGGGGAGTTTTACCAAACATTCAAAGAAGAACTAAAACCTATCCTTCTCAGACTATTCCAAAAAATTCAAGAGGAAGGTACACTTCCAAGCCCTTTCTATGAAGCCAGCGTTACCCTAATCCCAAAACAAGATAAGGACACTACAAAGAAAGAGAACTACAGGCCAATATCCCTGATGAACATAGATGCTAAAATCCTCAACAAAATTCTAGCAAATCAAATCCAGCATTACATTAGAAAGATCATACACCATGACCAAGTGGGATTTATTTCGGGGATGCAAGCCTGGTACAATATCCACAAATCAATAAATGTGATACATCACATAAACAAACTGAGAGACAAAAATCATATAATCATATCAATTGATGCAGAAAAGGGATTTGACAAAATCCAACACCCTTTCCTGATAAAAACTCGCAGTAAAGTGTGAATAGAGGGATCACAGCTCAACATAATAAAAGTCTTATATGACAAACCTATAGCCCACATCATACTCAATAGGCAAAAATGAAAACCATTTCCCCTAAGAACAGGAACAAGACAGGGATGGCCACTTTCACCACTCCTGTTCTACATAGTATTGGAAGTGCTAGCCATAGCGATCAGACAAGAAGAAATAAAAGGCATCCAAACTGGAAAAGAAGAAGTAAAATTATCATTATTTGCAGATGACATGATATTGTACGTAGAAAACTCTAAAGACTACATCAAAAAACTACGAGAATTAATGAATTTGGCAATGTAGCAGGATACAAAATTAATACCCAGAAATCTATGGCTTTTTTACACCAATAATGAACTCACAGAAAGAAATGAAAAAAAAAATTCCATTTACCATTGCAACAAAAAATTAAGATACCTAGGAATAAATTTAACGTACAAGGTAAAGGAACTGTACTCAGAAAATTACAGGACACTGAAAAATGAGATAGAGGAAGACATAAACAAATGGAAGAACATACCGTATTCATGGATTGGTAGAATCAACATCATTAAAATGTCCATACGACCCAAAGCAATCTATAGATTCAGTGCAATTCCCATTAAAATACCAATAGCATACTTCAAAGACCTAGAGCAAAACTCTACAAGAATTCATGTGGAATAAAAAAAGACCCCATATAGCTGTAGTAATCTTGAGAAAGAAGAACAAATTTGGAAGGATCACAATACCAGATATCAAGCTATACTACAAAGCCACTCTTCTCAAAACTGCCTTGTAACTGGCACAAGAAGAGACATATAGACCAATGGAACAGAACAGCAAATACAGAAATCGACCCAAGCCATTATGCTCATTTAATATTTGAGAAAGGCGGCAAGAGCATATAATAGAGTCAAGACAGTCTCTTCAATAAATGGTGTTGGGAAAATTGGCCAGATACATTAAAAAAAATGAAACTAGACCACCAACTTACACTATACACAAAAATAAACTCAAAATGGATAGAAGACTTAAATGTAAGACGCAAAACCATAAAAATCTTAGAAGAAGCTATAGGCAGCAAAATAGCAGACATTTGTTGTAGCAATATCTTTACCGATACAGCTCGTAGATCAGTGGATTCTAAGGAGAAAATAAACAAATGGGACTACATCAAAATAAAAAGCTTCTGCACAGCAAAAGGAACCATTAACAAAAAAAAAACAAAAAAGCGCACTGCATGGGAGAACATGTTTGCTAATGTTATCTCTGATAAGGATTTAGTCACCAAAATTTATAAGGAACTAATACAACTTAACAAAAGGAAGATAAACAAGCCAATCAAAAAATGGGCAAAGGACCTAAATAGACACTTTTCGTAAGAGGACTTATAGAAGGCCAAGAGACATATGAAAACATGCTCAAAGTCACTAATCATCGGAGAGATGCAAATCAAAACAACAATGGGGTACCATCTCACACGTGTCAGAATGGCTATCAGCAACACATTAACAAACGACAAATGCTGGCTAGGATGTGGAGAAAAAGAAACTCTCTTGCAGTGCTGGTGGGAATGCAGACTGGTGCAGTCACTGTGGAAAACAGTATGGCGTTTCTTCAAAAAAATAAAAATGGAACTTCCTTTTGATCCAGTAATCCCACTTCTAGGACTATATCCCAAGAAATCAGAAACACCAATCAGAAAGGATATATTCACCCCTATGTTCATAACAGCACAATTTACAATAGCTAAGATTTGGAAACAGCCTACGTGCCCATCAGCAGATGAGTTAATTAGAAAACTGTGGTATATCTACAAAATGGAATACTACGCTGCTGTAAAAAAGAAGGAATTCTTACCATTTGTAGCAGCATGGATGGAACTGGAGAGCATTATGCTAAGTGAAATAAGCCAGTTGGGGAAAGATAAATATCACATGATCTCACTCATCTGTGGAATATAATGAACAACATAAACTGATGAACAAAAATAGAACCAGAGTCATAGAAGCATTGAACAGACTTTCCAATCTATGAGGGAAGGCGGGGGTTGAGGGGCTAAGAGATCAACCAAAGGACTTGTATGCATGCATATGAGCATAACCAATGGACACAGATGGGCGGGAGGGGGGGGTGGGCGGGTTGGGCATGTGCTGGGGGTTGGGGGCAGCTGGGGGAAAAGGGAGACATGTAATACTTTATAAAGAATTTTTTTAAAAAAGAAAATAAAATCATACCAAGTGTCTTTTAAAATAAATTTCTAAACTAAAAAAGAAAAACAAAAAGAAAGAAAGAAATCCAAAGATACACAATGGAAAGTTATGCAGCCATAAAAAAAAAAAAAAAGACATTCTGCCATTTGCAACAGCATGGATAGACCTTGGGGACATTATGCTAAGTGGATTAAGATAAAGACAAATAGTGTATGATCTTGTTTATGATGAATCTAAAAAAAAATATTCAAGGAAACAGAGAAGAGACTAGTAGTTGCCAGAGGTGAGAAGAGAGGGGCTCAGAAGTGGATAAATGGAGTTAAAAGGTACAAACTTCCAGTTATATGATAAATAACTCCAGGGGACCTAATGTACAGCATGGTGACTACAGTTAACAACACTCTGTTACATATTTGAAGGTCTCAAAGAGAGTAAGTCTTAAAAATTCTCATCACAAGAAAAAAATTATAACTATGTGAGGTGATGGGTGTTAACTAGACTTATTGTGGTCATCATTTCACACTATTTACATACATCAAATCATTATGTTGTACACCTTAAACTAATACAATCTTATATGTCAATTATATCTCAACACAACTGGAAAAAAGTAAAGTAAAAATAGCTTTATACCAATAAAAAGGTGGGGGAATACTTAGAGTCTTGAGACATTTCTGAAATCATTTCTCAGGCCACTTTTTGCAAAGTTGAACAAAGGTGGAAGAAAACAGCTACAACAAATAAAAAACAGTTAAGTTTCTTTATTAACAACAGATCTCTTAACTAGTGTTAAGATGAGAGTAACTAAGTCTATCTAGACAGCCTCATCCACTCACTGCCAGGCTTGAGCTTCCCAGGGCCATCTCAGTGTAGAAGCACAAGGCCTGGATCCCTACTCTCTGCAGACCAGAATAGCTGATAGTATCATACAAATATTTCTCCAAACCCCACTTGCTGTTCATTGTGATGGTTGCTTCTCTCAGTATGCCTAGAACAGTTTTAGAGGAAATTTATTTCCTGTCTTTTCTTTATCTTCCCCCTACATTAACTGCACACGTTTATCTTGTGGTCCAGACTCTGGCTGGTCAAACTGTTTTTGTTACCGAAAGAACTTCACCCTCTGGCCTCTGCAATCAGAATATTTAAGGAGAGAGAAAGACTAGAAAAAAAAAGTTTACAAATAAATATGTAAGAATTAAGACTCTGGACCACAAAAAGTCTAAATTACCATTAAAAAAGTTGGACAGTAGAAAAAATTAAGACATTGATGTCTTAATGCTGCAAATACAAAATTATTTTTAAGTCATATGGTTACTGTTGCTCTAAGGGCTTCCTTAAAACATCGCTAAACTATACAGTATTATCAACACAGCTGATAACAGCATCAGAGTGACCTATTTGCAGTCTGGCATTCTCTTCATGGAAACAATAGAGAGGATAGATGACTCAGCAGTGTTAACTTCAAAATAACTTCCCTCACCAAATGATAGTGTCACTTGTCACACAGGAAGTGAGGGCTTGGCAAAATTTTCACTGGGTAATTTCCTTTGACTTTTCACATTACAGTCAATTGATTTATGAATGACAGAAAGTATAAATTTAACTGTGCTGACAACTTTCTGAAAATTTACTGGTTCTGCAAGACCTTTCTAGCCTAATGATCTGCTGACCCTTCCAACTCAATATCGCAAAAACATAGTATCTATACTAATAAAAGCCTAGGTGGCCCTCGCATGCCATGTCGCTACAAGATGGCCGCCACTAGATGGCCATGCGCACAGCAGAGGCAGGGCCCGGCGGCCGCTCCATGCAGTGAGGCCTGGGGGTCCCGTGGTTCCGCGTGGCACAGAGGAGGCTGGTCCCAGCGTCTCCACTACCTTGCGCAGAGGAGGCAGGTCACGGCAGGGGAGGGCAGTTGTGTGTGATCAGGCCAGCAGGGGAGGGCAGTTGGGGTGATCGGACCAGCAAGGGAGGGCAGTTGTGGGCTGGCAGGCAGAAGCGGTTAGGGGCAATCAGGCAGGCAGGCAGGTGAGCGGTTAGGAGGAGCCAGCGGTCCCGGATTGTGAGAGTGATGTCTGACTGCTGGTTTAGGCCTCATCCCTGGGATCGGGCCTAAACCAGCAGTCAGACATCCCCCGAGGGGTCCCAGATTGGAGAGGGTGCAGGCCAGGCTGAGGAACACCCACCCCCCACAAATTTCGTGCACCAGGCCACTAGTGTTAAATAAATTAATGAGAAACATTCATTCATTCATCAGTTTTAAACCTTACTTGTGATTTTCCCCTACAAACCAGCCTCTTCCCTGACTTCTAACTTCCCCATTTCTGCCCCAGCCCCTCTGTGACCCACAAGCCAGGGTGGCAGAGCAAGCAGGTTCCCTTCCTCTTTAGCACAGCCAGTCCCAACTCTACAGCATCTTCCTTCCTTGCTTCTTTTCCATCTGCCCCTTGGATACTGTCCAAGCTTAAGAAATATTTCAAAGGATAGTTGATTGATTCGGATGGTGGTGATGTATGTGTTGTGTGGAGGGAGAGCCATTCCAAGGGGCGTTTCCACTAAAAATGTTTTTCTTTCTCACAATATTCTCTACCCCATTTATAATCAGCTAGCTGCTCACGGTTTATAGAAATTAGCATTGTCCCTTTTGAGTGCCTATGGTACTTGGCCCCACTCCTTTGATGCTTGCCTTGTGCTGCATTTATTCATTTATTCCTATGCCCTGTTTCCTACAACTTACTAATAAACTCCTTGAGACCATTCCTTGAGAGTTGAAACGGATGGAACACATTCAGTTCATCTGTGTTGAAAGAATGAGTTAATAATGGAGAAAGTTCTTTTATCACCTGCTCTTCACAAGCAAGTTTTTAAACTTCTTATTGATATTAAAGTCAGAAAAGTTTAGTAGACACTATGGTATTCCTAAATGTTACATAACAAATTAATGTTTGCAAAGCCACTGTGAGTAGGATAGAGGTCCCGTTCAGCTGAAACTGAATGCCTTGATTCACAGAACAATCTGACAAATGATGTTGGAAACATTGACTGGATCAATAGAAACAACACAATCTAGTTTTATTCTCACAGAAGGTTGTGTTGAGGTCATCAGCTAGCTGCTCATAATGTATAGAAAAATACTTTCTTGAACAAAACAAGCTAGTATATATTTCCTGAAATTGTTGTATGTTTTACATGTGGCATAAGTGCACAGTATACTACTGCTTATATAAATACCAACAGCTATCATATTTTCCAATTTTATACCTTCCTATTAGAAAGAACTCAGGGAGCCATCAAGTCCATTGCTGTTTCCAAATGCATCCATGCCTAGTCACCCCAGAAACACACGTGCTCTTATAAATCTCCCAAAAGGCAATTACATAGCATAGAAACTCATTCCAGCCTCTCCCAATCCTGAAGTCAGGAATTTCATTTGAGCCTCTAAACTACATTCTTCTGAGAATAAAGCTCATTTTCCCATCCTGTAACTTTTCCTGTCTTTAACCTGTACCACAAGAAAAGGGACTCAGCGGGGCCACACAGTGGCATCTGCGACTGCTATGTTGGGCCTCTTCTTGTACTCTGACCCCCTCCTCTCCATCTACCTGTCTAACTGTGACTCTCCCTAAGTCTCATCCAAGGCACCTGGCCCTTCTCTGTCCACAGGGCCACCGGGAAGGGAACCTGTGCAGTGGTGTGGGCTCCACAAACCACTCAGGCCTCAGGGTGAAGTGCTTTGGATCCCGGATCTGCCTCTGACCAGTAGTAGAACCCAGACCCACCCTGTGATTTCTGTAGATATGTATTCATTTTCTGTATATTCACAACTAAGTCTAGTTAACACCTTAGTTTCTTCAAGCATTAAGCATCTAGGACACTCCACTTCTACCAATTCCAAGATGACAACTTCCAAATACTCTAGCTGTATGTACTCTACCAAGCTTTCAGACTTTTTTATTCATTCATTTGCTCATTTATTCAGCAGCAACTGTGTGTCAGGCACTGTGATAGACTTTGAAAATACATTAGTCAATGAAAATGCATGGTCTCTGCCTTTGCAAAGTTTACAGTCTAGTGAACAGTAAACAATAGGAAATGATCATTAATAAGTGAGAAAACACATATATAATTTCAGATGGTGCTAAATAAACAAAACAAGGAAAGGGGGAAAGGGACAGAAAGGGGAGGGAGAGAGAGAAAGAGAGAGAGAGAGAGAGAGGGGGAGAGAGAGAGAGAGAGAGAGGTGTTACCATGTGAAAGAATTGCAGGGGCAAGCCCTCTCTGAAGAGATGACATTTCACACAAAAAGCCAAGATTCTAGGGATACAAAGGAGCCTGACATCTGAAAAGCAGGACAATTTTAGACAAAAGAGCACCATGAGCAGAGGTCCTGGGCATACTGCTTTTTGTGTGAAGGGGGAGATTGCAGTGCAGGGGAGGGGAGGGAGCATAATAGTAGCATTTCCCTCATCACCATATTCACTTGAATAAACATAGAACTTAAAACAATGCTTCCCCACCTTGTCTGCCCATTATAATCACCTGGTGATCTAAAAATTCCAAAGAATAGGTCCCAGGCCAAAGCAGTGAAATCACAAACTCCAGGGGGAAGCATAAGCATCAGGGATTTTAAAGCCTCAAGTGACTCCTAAGTGCAGACATGTTTGGGAATCAGTGACTCAAGTCAATTTAGCTCTTAAGTTCTTGTTTTACTCACCTATGAAATGATGGGTCCAACATCATGAGACCTCTAAATCAGATGACCTCTATGTAACTCCGGGAATTTTCACACATCCTTATCCTCAAATCTTTTTTCCCTCTCTCACCTCTGTCCTGTGATTCTCATATTCTCAGCCAGGTCTAAAACCTCCAGGTCTTGGCTGCTTCTCTCACACTGTGTCTACCATATGAGCAAGGTTCTGCTGACCCACAGAGTCTGAAGCCTCCTCACCCAGACAACAATGCTCCACAGCCTCACCCTGCCTATCCTGCCCATCCTGCCCCAGTGCATTTCTGAACTTTGTTCCTAACACCTGTTCAAACTTTCAGAGAACTTCTCAAGGGCCACCTCCTGCAGGAAGCCTCCCTAACATGTTCAGGCATCTGTGACAACTAATCTGTAAAGTTTTATAGTCCTCATAGTCCCTATGATAAAATTTAGAACTAAATTATATACAGACTTCAACTAGTCTTATCTCCTCAACAGATGTTAAATAAGTTAAAAAACACACACATTTTATTAATCCCTGGCTTTTTTAAGCATTCAAATATTACCTAGTAGCAGTGAGGGTGCATTAGTGTTGGAGGTGGTGTTAGAAGTGGCCACAGGAGTTGTATAGAGAGACAATGGTGCAATATGAGGCCTCATGGGAGCCAGGCATTTTATATACATCACTAGAGGCCCAGTGCACAAAAATTTGTGCACTCGGGGGGGTCCCTCAGCCCGGCCTGTGCCCTCTCAGAGTCTGGGACCCCTCGGGGGATGACCACATGCTGGCTTAGGCCTGTTCCCCAGGGGATGGGGCCTAAGCTGGCAGTCAGACATCCCTCTGGCACAGGGGTGGGCAAACTTTTTGACTTGAGGGCCACAATGGGTTCTTAAACTGGACCGGAGGGCCGGAACAAAAGCATAAATGGAGTGTTTGTGTGAACTAATATAAATTCAAAGTAAACATCATTACCTAAAAGGGTACGGTCTTTTTTTTTTTTTTAGTTTTATTCATTTCAAACTGGCTGGATCTGGCCTGCGGCCGTAGTTTGCCCACGGCTGCTCTGGCAGCACGGGAGCCCTCGGGGGATGTCCACTTGCCAGCGGAGAGCAGGCCTAAGCTGCAGTCGGACATCCTTAGAGCTGCTAAGGAGGCGGAAGAGGCTCCCACCACCACCGCTGTACTGGCAGCCATCAGCCTGGCTTGTGGCTGAGCAGAGCTCCCGCTGTGGGAGCACACTGACCACCAGGGGGCTGCTACTGCATTGAGCGTCTGCCCCCTGGTGGTCAGTGTGTGTCATAGTAACCAGTCATTCCCAGTTGTTCTGCTATTAGGGTCAATTTGCATATTACCCTTTTATTACATAGGATAGAGGCCTGGTGCATGGGTGGGGGCCAGCTGGTTTGCCCTGAAGGGTGTCCCGGATCAGGGTGGGGGTTCCACTGGGGTGCCTGTCCAGCCTGGGTGAGGAACTGAGGGCCATTTTCAGACTGGCCACACCCCCTTCAAGGTGGGGGTCCCCGCTGGAGTGCCTGGCCAGCCTGGGTGAGGGGCTGAGGACCATTTTCAGGCTGGCCACACCCGCTTCAGGGTGGGGAGTCCTGCTGGGGTGCCTGGCCAGTCTGGGTGAGGGGCTGATGGCTGTTTTCAGGCTGGCCAAGCCCCCCAGCAGGGACCCTCACCCCATGAGGGTGTGGCCATCCTGGGTGAGGGGCTGTTGGCTGTTTGCAGGCTGGCCACAACCCCTTCAGGGTGGGGGTCCCCGCTGGGTGCCTGGCCAGCCTGAGTGAGGGGCTGATGGCTGTTTGCAGGTTGGTCACAGCCCCTTCAAGGTAGAGGTCCCTCCTGGGGTGCCTGGCCAGTCTGGGTGAGGGGCTGATGGCTGTTTGCAGGCTGGCCACAGCCCCTTCAGTGTGGGGGTCCCCACTGGGATGCCTGGCCAGCCAGGGTGAAGGGCTGAGGACCATTTTCAGGCTGGCCACACCCCCTTCAGGGTGGGGGTCCTGCTGGGGTGCCTGGCCAGTCTGGGTGAGGGGCTGATGGCTGTTTTCAGGCTGGCCAAGCCCCCCAGCAGGGACCCTCACCCCATGAGGGTGTGGCCATCCTGGGTGAGGGGCTGATGGCTGTTTGCAGGGTGGCCATGGCCCCCAGCCACCCAAGCTCCCAGTGGAGGCTGGCTGGAAGCAGGTATCTTGGATTTATTTATCTTCTATAATTGAAACTTTGTTGCCTTGAGTGGAGGCCACAGCCAGCCAGGGCAGGCGGGAAGCTTGGCTTCCTCCATCGCCGGGGTAACCAAGCCTCCTGCTTGCTCCAGTTCGGTGGCTGCCAGCCGCCATCTTGGTTGGGTTAATTTGCATACGGTCACTCTGATTGGATGGTGGGCGTGGCTTGGGGCATAGCGAAGGTGCGGTCAATTTGCATGTTTCTCTTTTATTAGATTAGATTTCAGTTAAATAGGAAAACCACCCTACAAAATAGTTCTAATCTCCCACTTTACAAAAAAAAAAAGTTAGAGATTACAAAATCCAAGGAATTTACTAAGAACATTTGGCAAATCTGTCTGGTCCTAAATTGTTTCTCTATCACTCCATGTTACCTCCCTATAAGCCTGCCAATGAATACAGCCTTTTTTTAAATCTTTTTGCATCTGATATGGATGAATTGATTGGCTGATATGAATAGTTGCATGCAGTGGAAACATCCCATAAGGAAGACAGACTATTGGTTTTTTGTTTTCAAAGACTAACTAGCATTCCAAGACATTGGCACAGAAGCAATAAGTGTGCACTAAGATATACTCTGGCCATTTATAAACAAGATCTTTCTACTTAAATTCGTCTAACATGGTAAGCATGCCAGTGGGTTCCCCCTTCCCCAGCAGTGAGGGGAGGGTGTACACTGGGTATAGAGTCATCCATTACCAACCTTGGCTGCTTTGAGAAACAAATTTGAATTGTGACTAACATGAGTCACATGATTTAGAAGTTAGTCTAAAAAATACTTGAACCATTCAAGGTCAATTATAGTCTCAATTATGTGCAAAAATCATACTCTCTCCATTGAAAAACCAAGAGGGCCCCAGCAACTTCAACATTTTCTTCATCTCTTGCCTTAGTTTTTCAAAAGCAAACACTGGAGTTTGCTGCTGATAAAGGAATCAATATATCAATAACAGAAACAAAATTTCTGATCTGGTGTTTGTTGGAAATCTTGTTAGAGAACAAAATTACTGTAGTAACAGAGATAATTGTCAGCATCTTTGGGAGTCAACCTGAAGAAATAGTGCTGCTAAGTAAGAAATACAGATGAAAGTATGTAAGAGAGCAGGAAGATAATTATGCCGTGGCACTAAAACAAAGGTAAAGCTGAAGAGTATCCTATATAATAAAGAACTAATATGCAAATGGTCATCACACCCTCATGCCCTCGTGCCCTCACACCCTCACACCAGGGCCTGGGGTCCTGAGGCTGGACTAGGGGACCTGAGGCCACACCCCCCACCCCAGCACCAAGGGCTGGAGGACCTGAGGCTGTGCCCCCTGCCTAGCGGGGCTTCACAGGAGACCTGAGGCTGCACCCCCCACCTAGCAGGGCTTGATGGGGAACCTGAGGCTGTGCCCCCCACCCTACAGGGCTTGACAGGGTTGGGACCGGCCAGGTTTGGGTCTTGCGAGATTTCGAGGTACGTGCAGGTGGGCAGGGACTTGACTCTGGGTCCCATAGCACTCCCCAGTCTCTGACAGGAAGGAGATTTTCATATACATTTTACTAATTTTCTTTTATCTCTGACACTTCTATTATAGAGAATGGGCAAATAGCAATATTAAAATATTGCCTCTAATTAATTCCCTTTTAATGTGCATGAATTTCATGCACCGAGCCACTAGTGTTTTAATTAAAACCCTATGCTGTTAGATCTGCTCCTTTTTATTCCAGAAATACATTATTTCATTGTCTTTTTGTTGCTTCAAGTTGCTTTCTTAACTAAGGCTAATTTAGGCTAATATTATATTTTGTTTGACTTTCCTGAGCCCTCATCAAGTGGTAGAAGGAAGTTAATCCAGAAATGTGTTAAGGAAAGATAATGTGGAAAAAACACTAAAAATTATCCATCTTGAATGAGGAACCTTGGGAGACCAAGTATCTCCCCTCTACCCCAAATCTCACAAAATGGGGAAAATGCATACATTAAAAGAAAACGAAATCCATGTATGATAAGATACACTTCCATAATATCAAGGAAGTTCTCATCTCAGACCCAAAAAGATCTGGAATAAGTCACATGAGACTCTAGTTCTTATTAGGGACTTGTATTGTTAAACACAAATTCACTTATTGAAAGGACTGATCCATACACATAAGGCACCCCAAAAGGCAACTGCACCTGTTTTCTGACCCAGAGTCCTGAAAGTGGAAGGAAGTTTTCCTTCCAATGCCTGAAGCAGTTCACATATTTGCAATAATGAAACCATTTTTAAAAGATGAGTCACTTCTCAGTTGTGTTCTACCTAAGGCTAAACTAATGGAGTCAAGCTCCATTGAGATGACTCTCTTGTCAGTGTGCTTCCAACCAGCCCAGTGGCAGTCAGCCTAGATCAAGGTTTGCAAGTGCAAATTTTTTCATTCCCCCATTTTTCTTTTGACTTAGGGAAATTTTAACTGAGTAGTCAGCTGGTAATATATGCACTAATACTAAAAACACACATGGGAAAATTTGAGTCAAGCTTCATGAAAGGCAGCATCAGCTGAGTTACATCTTTTTATCTAATGTAACTGTGGTTTGCAAAAAAATATATGAAAAGTATATAAAAAATACAGACAACTGAGCTTACATTAAGGGTATATCAGTCCTGTCCAGGGTAGCTCAGCTGGTTGGAACTTCAACCTGTGCCCCGGAAGATTGTGGGTTCGATTCTGGTCAGGGCACATACCTAGGTTGTGGGTTCAATCCCCAGTCAGGGCGTGTGCAGGAGGCAACCGATTGATGTATCTCTCTCACATCGATGTTTCTCTCCCTCTGTCTCTCTGTATCTCCCTCCCTCCCTCTCTGGAATAAATTAAAAAAATTTTAAAAAGAGTGTATCAAGATGTTAACCCCTTAGTCAATTAAATCACCCTCATAGTGTGGTGTTGAAAAGAGCATATATATGTGTGTGAATATGTTACATATGATGGATTATGTATGATAAAATTATTTATACTGGACACCAAAAAGAGATCAGATTCTTACCTTTTCAAGTATGGCATTGCCTTGGTGAGGACTAATGTTGTGCTCACTTATTTCTCTCTTGTATTTATATTCATAGATGTGGTCAGTGATATTAATCAGCAAAGTTGATGGACTGAAGGCCAGTTGTCCACAATCATACACAGTTCCACTTTCAATATCAGTTGGTGCAGTGGCATATCGTAAAATTAATCCCATAATAAGGCCTAAAATAAAGAATAAATAATTGCACTTGAGGAACACAGTCTAAAATGTTCACTATTGTATGCTTTTAAATATGTGATTTGGAACCTGTAGAGTGGCAGAAGAAAGAATTGGGTTGTTGCCTCCTTTGGAAAATTGTTCGCTCTTTCATAGACACCAATTCAATAGGTTGTATTGTTAAAATATTTGTGATGAACATTACTGCTTGAATACCCAGCATATATTCCCCCCCTTTTTTTTCTTTCTAATGGACCCATGAATTTTGGAGAGAAGAGCTACCCACCTCTTTTATCCACCCAAGTGCTTCTAGAAAACCTCTGCTTTGTGAGACACTGAGTAATCGAATCAGCTAGGAGACAGAATTCCCTGGGAAAAGTTTCCAGTCCATGGATCAGCATATCCTATCTAATAATAGACAAACATGGTAATTAACCGTACCTCCGACATGCTTCCCATTGGCTAATCAGGGCGATATGCAAATTAACTGCCAACCAAGATGGCGACCGGCAGCCAGGCAGCTGAAGCGAACAGGAGGCTTGCTTGCTCCAGTGATGGAGGAAGCCAAGGTTCCCCTCCTGCTGCTGCCAGCCTCTGAGCTGCAGTCTAAGAAACAATGTTGCAAAAATAGAAGCTAAACAATCCCCAGAAACCTGCTTTCAGCCAGCAGGACCACAACATTGTTTCAATTATAGAGCAAACCCAGATCCCTGCTTTCAGCAGCCGAGGTCTCAGAGCTGCAGCCGGGCCTCAGAGCTAAAGCCGGCTCTCAGCTCCAGTGACAGCCATAGAAGGTAAATAAATCCCAGAATAAAAAGAAAAAAAGGAGAGTTTGGGAGCTTCAGTCGCCCACCAGCCTGAAAACGGCCCTCAGCCCCTCACCCAGACTGGCCAGGCACACAAGCGGGACCCCCACCCTGAAGCAACAAGATGGCGGCTAATATGCATACTGAAGGCGGGCGGCAACGGGCAAGGCTGTCCGTGGTTCGGGACCCTGATCCGTGACCCTGCCGGGCGGGGGGCAGCGCGGGAGGCTGTCCGCTGTCCCGGGACCCGGATCTGTGACCTGGCGGGCGGGTGGCAGTGCTTGAGGCTGTCCGCGGTCTGGGACCCGGATCCGTGACCTGGTGGGCGGGGGGCAGCGCTTGAGGCTGTCCGTGGTCTGGAACCTGGATCTGTGACCCTGCCGGGAGGCGGGCAGTGCTTGAGGCTGTCTGCTGTCCCGGGACCCGGATCTGTGACCCTGCCGGGCAGGGGGAAGTGCTTGAGGCTGTCTGCGGTCTGGGATCCTGATCCGTGACCTGGTGGGCGGGGGACAACGCTTGAGGCTGTCCGCGGTCTGGGACCCGGATCCATGACCTGGCGGGCAGGCGGCAGCGCTTGAGGCTGTCCGCGGTCTGGAACCTGTATTCGTGACCCTGCCGGGAGGCGGGCAGTGCTTGAGGCTGTCTGCTGTCCCGGGACCCGGATCTGTGACCTGGTGGGCAAGGCGGCAGCGCTTGAGGCTGTCCGTGGTCTGGGACCCAGATCCATGACCTGGCGGGCGGGCGGCAGCGCTTGAGGCTGTCCACGGTCTAGAACCTGGATCAGTGACCTGGCGGGGGGCAGTGCTTGAGGCTGTCTGTTGTCTGGGACCCGGATCTATGACCTGGCAGGCGGGGGGCAGTGCTTGAGGCTGTCTGCTGTCCCGGGACCCGGATCTGTGACCCTTGCCGGTGGGGCAGCAGCTCGCACAGGGGCGGATTGGCTGGGGTTGGGCAGGGCAGGACGCCTGGCTTCCGCCCAGCCCCAGTCACTCTGGGCAGGTGAGCAGCGCAGAAAGCCTCTGGACAGGGGAGGCAGGCCGGCGGAGGGCGGCCTGTACTCCCCAC
Organism: Myotis lucifugus; assembly: GCF_000147115.1. NCBI lineage: Eukaryota > Metazoa > Chordata > Mammalia > Chiroptera > Vespertilionidae > Myotis > Myotis lucifugus. The sequence goes on from NW_005871069.1 coordinate 11,370,136, forward strand.
ATGGTGGTGGTGACAGCTGTGAGTGCGCCAAGTGGAGCCTGCAGGCTGAGCTGAAGTAGTGCCTGCAGGCCATCAGTGCCCAGGATTGGCTGCTCAAGATCCGCCTCCTGGACCAGAAGGTGCAGGATCGCAGGGACAGCCACCGTGGCGGGCCAGACTGACGTCCTCCTGGCCGCACCATGGGGGTTTACGGATCTGCAAAGCCAGAGGCCTCCGATGTGCACATCCCCCCCTGGCGTGCGAACATCCCCCAGGACACTGTCACCCTCCCGCACCTGCAACAGTTGCAAACCAAGGCCTGCACAAGTTCCCACAGCACTTCCATCAACCCAGCATGCCTAACACCCCCACAGGATGTGCACACATCCCCTCTGATGTGCTCATGTCCTTTGGAGAGTGTCTGGGTGTTCTGGGTGCTGAGGGTGGGCGCCTGTGAGATGACAGTGAGAGGGCGGAGTGGTGATGCTCTGTTCCCACAGAGGCCAGTGCAGCTACGAGATCACCTCTAGGGGGTTAATGCAGGTGCTGAGGCAGGAGCAGATGCAGACAGACACACCTGGTGGGCGCGGGCGTTCAAGATCAAGAACCCAGAGGCGGAGAGGAATTCCATCCTCTCAATGAAACAGTGGGATAGTCGGGGCGACTGTAGAGGAAGAATGTGCACTTTGGGTGCCAGCACCCATGAGCGAAGGCTGCCCTGACTGAGCCTTGCTTGCTTGGGGCCTAGCGCACTCCTGCCGGGCAACGGGTGACAGGACGTGCTTTTCCGAATTAATGAGAGAAAATGTTGACTCTCCTGCTGCCCACAAAGGTGGAAAGTGAAGTGGGGAGACGTGGGGAGCGAGCGAGGTTCCCTGTCTGGGGGTTTCAAATCTGCTGTTGGTTTCTTTCACCGCTGACTAGAGATATACAGGGTGTCCCCCAAAAATGTATACACACTTTGAATACCTACTAATTCCAATGGTTTTAAGCATAAGAAAGAAACAACAATGGAGCTGTTATCTGTTAAAAGTGTGGGCACAAACAGGCAGTTGGACATTCCCTGAGGGGTCTCAGATTGGAGAGAGTGAGGGCCAGACTGAGGGGCCCCTTTCCCCCCCCTATCCCAGTGCATGAATTTCGTGCACCGGGCTACTAGTATATATATAAGTCAGTCTTGTCAGACTAAAAAGAAGCACTTATATGGTTGGGGGAGAGGTGTTCTTATTTTCTCCCTCAGGACATAACCAAGGCAATATATTTCCCCACTTTTTGCTGGCAGATAACTGTGATCCCTTGAAGGGATCCAGTCCAAGGACATAATAAATATACTGAGGAAAGTAGGACTGAGATAAAGACAGAACCCAGGTCCTGGTTGACTTAACTGAGCCACTGGATCAGCCTATCCTGGAACTACCCTAATTCTAGACTTCATGCTATGTGACATAGTATATTCTCTAATTTTTTAAACAATTGTGACTCAAGTTTCAGCTTACTTGTATCCAAATACATCCTACTAGCATAACATTCCTTTTAGTGAAGAGCTGAACCCAAGTCACAGTCCTTGACTTATGAGTGTATGAACTCCGTTAGGATGCTCAGGGTAATCTGACCACTGTGAATACTCTTTACATGACAGATTTATTAACAAGAGCAAAGAAACTTCAGAGGCCTACACATTCCTCAATTTAAAAATAAGATTGATATATGTGTTTTAACATAAATTTACTCTTTTAAGATAAAACTCACTCTTTAGAACATCCACTGTTGGTTGTTTTACCACTCTCTTGTGAATCCAGTCATACAATAACTTTTCATTTATTTAATAAAATATTTGTGGGTACATATTTTGTGCCATATATTTACTGATTTAAAATAAAAACACAGTACCAGTCCTACAGAAGCTCATGTTTGTAAAATAATAACTATACATGAACACAGTTATAATACAATGTGATGTGTGCAATGATAGCTGGTGAGCTCATTGTGTTATATGAGTATAGAGTGAAGATATTCCAAAGCCTTTGAAATGATGCAAAGCTTTAGATGAATCTTAAATGGCCACATAAGAGTTGTCCAGATGAGCTGAATCAGGGAAGGAGCTGGGATCCAGGCTACATCTATAGGTGACAGCACAGGAGGAACAGCAGAGATAGCTGGAAATCCCCATAATTTATGTTCTCCAATGTGCAGAACAGCTGCTGAGAAGGGGCAGCCAGAGATTGGGTTTCCTGGCTGTCTTGCATCTGGTTGGGTTTTCAACAATGGAATGTAAGCAAAAGTAATACGTGCCACTTCTGGGCCACAACATTGAAGAAGTAGGAGAGTTTTCTCTTCTCTCTTTTACCTATTATTAGATGGATGGGAAGAAAACAAAAGCACCTGCCCTGAGACACCAGGTGAGGGAAAACATCATCAACCAGGAGTACCTGCATTGGACTATTATGTGAATGAAAAGTTAATGTTCTGTTGCATAGTTACTAAATGTTAGTGTTTCTGCCTCAACAGTCACTAGGATAACTTAACGAAAATAACATATAAATGCAGAGGAGAGAGAGAGAGAGAGAGAGAGAGAGAGAGAGAGAGAGAGAGAGAGAGAGAGATTGAACTCTCCACTGTAGACCAGAGGTTGGGTCACGTCATAAGGAGGCCCCTCTGCCATGTAAGAGTTCTCAGTTTTAACCCAATGGCAACACAGAACTATTGAAATATTTTAGGTAGTAGAGTTAAACAATCAGATTTTCATATAAGAACTATCACTTGAGCAACAATATGGAGAACTAATTAGAATGAGAGGTGAGAATGAAAACATTCCCTTCACAAATATTTTTACTTTACTTGTTCTTCAGAACACTGAGGGAGCAGGGCACTCAGACAGGGAGGCTGAGCACTGAGAGAGCAGGGCACTCACAGGGGGCTCCTCTGAGCAGCCCAGTGGCTGGAGGATGCCCACTCAGCCCTGCCACCACTTGCTTAGAAATGCCCCGCAGCTTAAAGCTTCTCCCCTGCTTCCTTTCTTCCCCTCTCCCCACTGAAGATGGGGCTGCAGGAAGGTCTGACAGCTGTCCCAGCATCCACAGACTCTCTCCCCATCAAAGGACTTTCTCTCAATAAGTCTTTGGTACAAAGAATATCTTCCCAGAGTCTGCTTCTCAGAGGACCCAAGTTATCACAGTGGAGAAAACATTCTGGCCTGCCTCTCCCCCATCCTGAGGGTTGAGAGGCATCATCAACTTGGCGGAGTATGAGGGCAGCAGGGAAACTGCTGCCTCACATGCACCCACCTGTGTGCCCCTGCTTCAGCAGCAGTAACCCCTAAATCCCTGGTGTCATTGGCTAGACACCTACCCACAGAGCTTCGCAATTCTCTTGACAGCCACCAGCCCACTCAGCACTTTAGCTTCTGCTGACAGGAATATGAAGGGTTGGGTTATCCACTCCAGCACAATGTATGAGGGCAAGTGACAGAGTAGCATTGGTAGTAGGAAGAAACTGCAAAGAAACAGTTGTTCAAGCTGCAGGATAAATAAAAAGTTCCAACCACTTAACAGAGAGGGAAAGAAGAGACTGGCTTCCTCTACCTATGGACACACACCCAGTTTCATTGGGAAGTCATGAATCAGGGCTCTACCTCCTCAGGAAAAAGAAGAAAGCCTGCCCTGGCAAAGCAATGCCATCCAGCATATGCATGCATAGTCCTGATCCCAGGCTGCATCCTCAAGAGCATGACCCTTCACTGAGCTCTTTCCCTGGCCATCTGGTGGTGTCACCTTCTCCAGGCAGAAACTCTAGTCCAGATGCATCCCTTACCCCACCAGTCTGGCCATCTGGGCAGCTGGGGTGGCAGTAGTGTGGACCTGCTCTTCAGTGAACTCCGACCTGTCCCAAACAGCATACAGGCCCAGGATGAGGCTTAGACAATAGACCTCACCCCTAAAGCACTCCCATCCAACAAACTCCATCTCAAGTCCTATCTGTGGGGACCTGTGCACTGGACAGCCTGTGTCTAAGCCCCCTCATCACTGAGTGTGGGGAGCTGATATAGGGTTAAGCCTCGGACTGACCTGTGGGCAAAGTCACAAACAATTCCCAGTTTAGAGGGCACAGTCCTCTTAGCATAATTAGGCTTGACCTTATGAGGCTCTCTAGATCTTATCTGGGAAGCTAATGGGCTGAGGGAAGTGCAGGAAGTGTAACTATGGTCAAAACAAGTGAAACTCACAAGAACTGTGTAACTATAGAAACCACTACCTTGTTTACCTCTCGCTATAAAATAAAGGCTCAGCTTGCCTTGGGATCTCTCTCTGTGGCCTCAGCCAGGCACAGGGAAGATCCACGGAGACTAAGGAAAGCTGGAGAGTTCTGAACGCTGTCTCTGTGTAAAACTTTCTTCGCCGACTCCGTCCACACCTTTGGGAACCCCTGGACTGCTGGGGCTAGCCTCCGGCAACTGAGTTCTTACAGCACTCACAGTTTAAACCACACCCCTTATGGCCCAATTTTATAAAGACTTATTGTTTAGCATTGCTTTGCAGACCTTGGCTCTGTCTGCCCTATGAGACAATGAGACTGCTTAGGACAGAGACTGTGCTATTCTTCATCTCTTTCCTCTAGAAAAGCTAAACATTTTAGGCAGCATTATAACCCAACTTCCTCCAAGTCCACAAACTCCCTTGAAGTCCAGAAGAAGAGGATCCCCCAAATGTATGTAATTAGTGACCAAAATTTTAAAATGTCACATGGAAGGAACATCACAGCCAATGCTCTGATGCTCCTGTCCTCACAGAGCTTGCTAACAGATGCCTGACAGGCCGTGATATGGTGGCGTTTCTGGGACAAGACAGAGGAAGGAAGAGAAGGATGGGGAAAGCACCTCATCAACACTGTAAATGAAAAGCATTGAGAAATATGAGCCTTGGATCTCTGGACTGGCTCTCACTTCATCGCCACATTGAAAATATGAGAAAACTCCACTCCACCCTACTTACATTTTCACACCACATACAGTACACACAAGGCATTGGTCTAGGACTGTAGGAGTTATAAAGAGGAATAAAATATGGCCTTTATCCTAACATAAAATGTTCTAATGCTGCTAGCCCTTTCCTCTTGCCCAGTGCTGTGATCCTGACTTCCAGTAAGGATCAGGTTGAACACGTGTCTCTAAGTCTCTTCCCACAGTGAGCCTGCAGTGCACAGCCATATCCCCTAGGACTGACCATCATTCTAAGTGACCCGAAGCATTTCCTAAAGGGGCTGTTATGAGAATAACACAGATGGGGATTTCTTTAAATACATAATTATTATAGTTATACACAGTGAAACAGATTTCAGAACCATTACTAGAACACAAAGTGTTAAAATCTCTGGCTATGTTCAAAACTGCTGTCTCACACACTGGCACTGCCGTGGCTGGTGTGCGCACATGGTCCCACACACTGGCACTCCCTCAGATGCCCTTCCTGTAGCTCCCCTGGAGGCACACAGCCCAACTGTACATGCGCATCTAATAAAACTCTTCGTAGATGTGGATTAAAATGCCACATGATGTTGGAGAGAATTCAGGAGGCTGTGGCAAATGGAGTTAATGCATAAAGACTATGGAAGAACTGTGTCTTGCAGTTCTTTCCCTCTGTGCATTCAGGGGCTACAAGCATAAGCTAAATAAATGAGGCATTCTCCCTTACCAAAACAAGAAGATAAACCCTCAAACTGTATAATATCATATTCCAACTTCCTAAGTGTATCAGACACCATGCATTGCCAACCCAGCATCCATCTCCCCTTTCCCCAACAAAGACCAGATCTGTCCAGCCCTCCCCACATGTTTATGATAAGCTGGACCTCATTTCCAGATAAAGGGTGTTTCTATTCCCTGTGTGGATAATTGGTTCTACAAGAGCACGTGACCTGATCCCAGTCAATAAAAGTCAAGGAAAGCTGAATAGGAAGCTTAGAAAGTTTGGACATCCTAAGGGAGACAGATGAGAGATGATGCTCTTCTTCCTCAGAATAACTCAGATCTGCAGCCAGCCTGATGCTGAAGTCAGCATGAGAAAAGCAGAGCAGAGAACAGGAAGAACCTGGGTGCGTGATGACAAGAGCAGGCTGCGGAATCCGCCAACCCTGAAGACTGCTCTTCTCTGGACTTCTGGTTATGGGAGATAATAAGTGTCCTTATTGCTTAAGTCTTTTCCAGTCAGGGTTTCTGTTACTATCAGCTGAATGCATCCTAACAAATAGAAACAAGTCTCCATCCACCAAAGTGTCAGAAAAGGCTTCACAGCCCTAGCCAGTTTGGCTCAGTGGATAGAGTGTTGGCCTGTGAATTGAAGGGTACAGGGTTCAATTCCGGTCAAGGGCACATGCTGGGGTTGCAGGCTTGGTCCCCAGTAGGGGGCGTGCAGGAGGCTGCCGGTCAATGATTCTCTCATCACTGTTGTTTCTATCTCTCTCTCCCTCTCCCTTCCTTTCTGAAATCAATAAAAATATATTTTAAAAAATAAAGAAAGAAGAGGCTTCACAGAAGAAGTTTTTAAGGATGTGTAGGAGTTCACCAGGTGAGAACAGGGCATGGACTTTCTAGGGGAAGTATTCGAAACTTAATGAGCGTAGTGCTAATGAGGCACATCAAGCAGTTTGGTATGGTTGACTCAGCAGCTGAGATCCAGGGCCCCAACACAGCTGAAGAACAGAAAGTGTCCAAGAAGGAGAAAGTGTTGGCAAGAACATCTTGTGGAAAAAGTGAGTGAGCTCTTTGCTAGCCAGCAGATTTGCTCTGTTTTGGAGCAGAGGAAACTGCATTTGGAGACAATTATCTGAAGGAAAAAGGAGATGTGCAATACAGTGAAGACATGGAGAGGAAATTAACATTAGAAATCATTTCTATTTATGTGAAGAAGAATTCAGCAAAGGAACTGAGTAGAGGAGCTTCGAGATGATAGGAATAAAACAGATCCCAAGGAAGAGTGCTCTTTCCCATGAGTAGGACTTTTTATAGTGGGAGACTCTTTAAGGCAGGGAATCTGTGATGTTATTTCAGTCATTCAGATTAAAAAAATAAACTAGGGATTCAAATGTGGGATGAAGAAGGAAAGGGTGGGAAAATATTCTAAGAAAGCAGATTCCGTGCACAGCATTAAACTCTTTAAGAGAGTAGCCATAAATATTAAATGGTAAGGGGCATCTCTACAATTTTAACTTTTTTACTTGATACTTACCCACCTCCCCCATCTTATCAAAGCCTTTGATGTAGTGAGATAAAATGGATTTGAATTTCAAATGCTAAGTGCATTTCCTAACAGTTTTCCTTCTAATACCAGCTGGTTATTTAGTCTTTTGTTCTTTCTCTGCCCTCCTACCAACCTTCTGAATTCAAAGAACTACAGGAAAGTGTGGGTGTTGCTATAAAAGGACACAATTTATTGCTTTGTGCTGGCTCACTGTCAACTTGTTTTGGTAAAGAAAAGAGTCCCATAAGGGTTTCAGAGCAGATCTGGAGCACCTGCCAGCAAGAGTATCCCATGGTATTTCCAGGTAGAAAGTGGTCCATGAGGGTATCTTCTTCACAGTTTTTGTCTTCTTATAGGACAGCACATGTGGTAAATGACAGAAAGTCCCAACATCAGATCTTCCACTATGGTGGGGTGTCCAATGTTTGCCCTCATCCTTACTGTAGGGCAACACATACATGCACACATGCATGAACACAAACATGTACAGACACAACATACACAAACACATTTCACAAGACTCTGGGATTCCTAGCAAGCATTATGGACAACTTCTTTAGAAATGATCTCAGCCACCAAGTTGTACATAATCTAACACTCTTCCTTGCAACTCTCTTAAGAAGTTTACAGAAGAAATATATAGAGCTTTCTAACTAGATACATACTGACTAAAACAAAATGATTCCCTGCTTTATAATGTTTACACAAAACTGTCTATTTTTCTCAAACTACAGTTGAAAACATTACAAAGTATTGTAAATAGTGAAAGAGGGAGGGACTGTCCAACAAATAGAGATTGTCTCCCAAACCCCTCTTCATCACAGGAGGGTACAGGGTGAAAAAGAGAAAAGATAGGGGAAAAAGAGGAGACAAATCTAGGCATTTTTTGTTCAATTTCATTTCCCTGGTGAAGTAGTTCTCAGACTATAGTGCATCAGAACCCTCTAGAACAGTGGTTCTCAACCTTCCTAATGCCGCAACCCTTTAATACAGTTCCTCATGTTGTGGTGACCCCCAACCTTAAAATTATTTTCGTTGCTACTTCATAACTGTAATTTTGCTACTGTTATGAATTGTAATGTAAATATCTGATACACAGGATGTATTTTCATTGTTACAAATTGAACATAATTAAAGCATAGTGATTAATCACAAAACAATATGTAATTATATATGTGTTTTCCGATGGCCTTAGGCGACCCCTGTGAAAGGGTCATTTGACCCCCAAAGGGGTCTCGACCCACAGGTTGAGAACCACTGCTCTAGAAGGTGGTTAAATGCAGGTTTCTGGCCCCCAGTAGAGTTTCTGAGCCAGCAGATCTGGGCTGGGGCCTACATATTTGCATTTCTCACAAGTTCTCAGGTGACCCTGATGCAGCTGGTCCAGGGGCTACACTGTAAGGAGCACTGTTCTGTAAGACAAGAGTTCCTACCAATATGCGCACCATGCCAGCATGGAATGTTTCCAAGTCCATGTTATTTCAAGACTATGCTCACCGGTTCTTATAAAGCTTGGAGAGCCAGAGGTGTAATTAGTGATTCTACCTTCAGTCTCTTCCCAAAACTCAATTCAATTAAACTGACATACAATAAAAGCCATGGTCCACATGAAGAAGACACTTTCCCTTTTCAAACTGTTTATAGTACCTTCCACGCCCATTCTGACATTCTCAGGATGGAAACTCAGAATGGCTGTAGACTTGCCACACTGCTGCCCTTGCCACTGGGCACGTGTCTCCAGGTCGGCCTTGTCACTCTCCAGACCTGGGACATCTTGATCCCAGTGTCTTTCCCACACCTGGCTTTCTGCTTTGGACAGCATAACATCTCTATAGTTTCAAGAAAAAAGAAAAATATAGCTACCCACCTCCTCTCCCCAGCCTTTCCCTATTCTGGACTTCCTGAGAGTTAGCTTTCATGAGCAGACCTTGATGAGAGGGCAACTGTGGCCAAAACTTGAGAGCACTAGCTTTCAAAAACAGTATTCTTGCCAATTCTTCTGTATAACATTGGCCAAGCCATAAATGTCCTGAGTTTCCCTGTCGTTATGTGCAAACTAAAGGTCATTGTGTACATTTTGCATGGATGTAGTGAGGATTAGCAATAAGGTACACAGTTATTAGCTATCCCAATCTCTTCTAGAAACTTCTCAAGGCACCAGCACCTGGCAAAGAGAACATGGGTTTTATGGTCCTGGGCTTGAAGCTCAGCCTTATTGGTTACCAACAAGTTACGTTTTGTCTCTGAGTGAGAGCTTCCTCATTTGTAATATGAAAAAGATAATACCGCCCCCCCCAAGCAAAGGCGCATACATATACACGGCCAGGTTTGTGATAGCCGGTGGCCGCATAGAGCCAAACCGCCAAAGTCTGAGTCCCACTGATGGGGAAAATGAGACATTTTGGGGGGGCTAGCAATCTGAATCTGTGCCAGTAACCTAATGCACATTCTTGTTAGCCTATAGTCTAGTCACTGCCCCTTCTTTAATTATCTGGTCTTTCAAGACTTATTTACCTAAGTACTACTCCCATTTTAGAGAGGCCATAAACCATGAACAATACATAACCCCCAGATGGAGTTATCAGTGCTGGCAGCAGGCCAGGCCTTTAGGTGCAGTCTCACGGCCCCCATCCCAACACATGGGGCTTTTTGCAAAGCCCACGAAAGGTCCGGAAGTCCCATCCCATATTTGGGGGACAAAGAAACCAAAAGGTATAAAGGGAAAGCTTCCTCCATATTGGCTTGCTCAGGATTTGGAGAGAAACAGTCTCCCCTGAGTCACTGTACCGGTACATGTGAAACATCTGAAAATAAATGGTTTTTTCCTGTGTCTCCAAGTACTCCTGTGTGTTCTTTGGTTGCCTGGTAAATTCTGTAACACCACCTGGGGCATTTAAAAGTCCTGTGGCCTTAAGCAAGTTACTTAATTTTTTGGTGCCTCAGTTTCCCCACATAAAATGGTTGCTGTGAGGATTGAGTTAACACATGTAAAGTACTTATGATAGTATAGATCCCATCTCTATGCTATGTTAGCTATTATTATTATTGTATTTTTATATAATAGATGTTTAGCAAACGTTAGTTCTTATGTCCTCACTTTACTAACCATATAACTTGAGTTAAATTTAGATTGTATATTATTGCTGTAAATAGTTTGAATCATGAGTTCATTGTCTTGAGGAGCAGAGTCATCTGCTCTTAGAACTGAGTGCAGACCCTCTGAGGCCCCACAGTCCTGTGCTCCCAGGGTTTCCTCTGTAGCTCCTTGGGGACACAGAAGCCCAGCAGAATAGATAGGAGGCTATTTCCTTAAAATTAACTTTTAAAAACCTACAGAGGACAGTGCCTGTGATTTCCCACTTTTTAACCTTTCTTTAGCTAACACTTCACAGCAGGCAAGCCTTGCCTTGGCCTCGGAAGTTCCTTCAAATCAGTCTTCTTATTCCAAAAAGAGAGCAAGCTGAGTTCACTGGGGTCATAACCCTAATCTCCTTTTCTGCAGAGCCCTTCAAATAAAACCAGAGTCACCCTGATGTTCGTGCAATAGGCATCCACAAGCCCTGACCCAAGGCTGTCCTCACTGCTCTGTTGGTGTGACCTGCTCTCTTCACCTTTCTGAGAAAAACTCAGCAGCATTTACCAAACACTCATCCCAGAATCAGAACCAGAAGCACTCAGAGTGGAGAAGTAGCACTAGCTAGAAGCCTGTCTGAGAGAAAGGGCTGAGTGTCCTAAGCCCATGGGTTCTGGGAGGAAACTGGTTTGGGTACGGATGGCTGAGAGATGCCTGGGCTGGAGGGAGTCATTCTTGGTCTGAATTCTGAAAGACTTTTGCAGCTGAAAGGGAGCTTAGTGATCTCTATTTCCTTTCTTCCTCGTTTTACAGATGAGAAAAGTAAGGCCAGAGGTTAAGTCACTTGAACAAAGTAATGCATCTAACTCGGAAAAAAAAATTTTTATTGGGATTTAAAAACTCAAATGCCCAAGAGAGGATCCAATGCTTTCTCCATAAAGCCTGACACATTTGAACCAGTAAAACCTTGGGAAGGATCTTCCAGGTAGGGAAGGTGGGGAGTATTGTGAGCCTATCCCTTGGGCTGGGCAGGCCTGGAGACAGGGTCAGACTGGAGCAGGACATATGGATCAGCAGGGTTGAGCCATGTTTTGTCCAACAACCCAATTTTATCCTGAGCATCCTCTGAACAGTGCTAAGATGAAATGGATGCCTTATGATTTTTTTAAAGAACGATGGCTTTAAAAACCTTGTTGATTCACTATGTAACTATATTTTCTTTAAATTTAAAAAAACATGCTTCTGAATGAACTAAATTGGTCCTATTATACTGCTAAGTATACTCTTAAGAATCAGATATAATTTAATAGTTTAATATGACTTAGTTTAATGAATTAAAAATATAAACTTTGTGGCTTAAAATTTCACTTCTACCCACTAAATAATGAGCAAAATGTCCACATGAATTCAGAGGCTGTGCCATATATTGTAAGGCCATGGAGTCAAAGGTGGAATTCTAAGAGGTTTAAATTGTCTGTCCCTAAGCTCCAACCCCAGCCCTTGAGCACAGGGCATTATGAGTGTCCTATGAAGTAAGGAGGCGCCCAGTGATGTGTAATGGAACTCTCAATGCTATCAGGACACCAGGGGCATTTTTCTTTATGAACAGGAGCTGGAGACACAGACCTAAGTGAGCAGCGCTAAGTGCACCAAGCTGCTATCAATCAATACTTTGACCATTAATAGTCATTTAGGCTTTTAGTCCAATTTAGATGAGTGTCTTCATAGCATATATTTTAAATTAGTTATGGACTCTCATCCTTCCATTTTGAAATAATGAGAGCCATAGTATATCACGAGACACAATTACCCATTACTATTCCTGGTGAGATAAAAATATTGTTAGAATATTGCCACTAATTTTTAAAAGCATCCTGTGGCCCTTAATACCAAGACAAAAGCTATTTTTCATATAGTGGATTATTTGGATTTGGAGTAGCAGCTCTATTTCCAAAGAACAAATTCAAATCAAACAATACTTGCAAGGGTGGGCAAAACTAGGTTTACTGTGCCATTGTGACATTCTATTGAGTCAATAAAGCTATTTGTAATAATTATAATCTGCATGTCTCTTTCCATATGAAGAACTGTATACCTGCTTTTGCCCACCCCTGTATTTTAAGGTTAACAACTTGGAAATTGTTTATAACATTAAGTAAAAGAGCAGTGAAATGTTATGTTTAATCACTTTTTCTTTCATTTTACTTTAACTGCTCATTTCCTAAGGCCCTGCTCCCTAAAATGTTTTCATTGGATTCTCTGGTATACTGATAAAATGTATCAATATCTATTGTCTTCTAAAGACTATTTGAAACATACCAACTGAATACCATCAGAAAGGCAGATGGCATACTGGGCTGAGGTATTACAGAAAATTTGTTGTTTTAGAAAAATAGCTATGTTTCTCGATACAGAGAAAATGTCACATTATACAAAAAGTTAAGAGCAAGAGCAGTATTCAGGCCATTGAGGGCTGTTAGCCAACTTCATTGATAAGCATTAGGTACCTCCTCAAAAAGTTTTAGAAGATGCTTCATTACAAGTATATCCATCTATAGGGTGGAGATGACTGAGGTACACTTAACTCTCAAATGTTCATCTCCTTTAAAAAATTTTTTTAATTTAAATTTTAACCATAGTTTGGTTTATTTTCTTCCCCATTGATTATCATCATGATCTTGGTAGGACTCCAGCAAAAACCATGAGTTTCATCCTTGAAGAAAGAGGGGTTTATATGGCCTTATCCTGCAATTTCCCTCTTGGACTGCCTAGAAAGTGGAATCTATGACTAATCCTGAAGCATAAATAGTTTGAGGATGCAACTGGAGCTCACAGATACCTCTTCTCTCCAGGACAATCATTGAGAGAATTGACTAATTTTAAAATGCTTTTGGCATCTCTTGGAGATGGAGGTTGAATCCCAGCACAGTGGCTAACTAATTAAATAACCTTTACCTCTATAAGTTTTTGTTTTCTGTCCTGTGAACTGAGGATGTTGGACTTGTGCTAAGGCCTCTTTTCACCTGTGAATTTCAAATTCACTTACAGCTACTGAGCAATTTATTTACTTGGCCTCTCCTCTCCCCTTATCATTTAAAGTGTTTATTAGAAAGTCCCATCTTGTTCCTCTGTTGTTTCAGACTATTTTGTTATATCACTGACAGAAAGTCTCTAGTAAGCACTGGGATTTAAACTTTAGATCATCACTAAAGAAGAACTATGAGAAATCACTAATGACATCCTTGTGGACTATTTCAGAGACTATCAGTGAGCGCTCTTTTAAGACGGACATGAACCTTATTACATATGAAGAGGAGTAAAAGCACATGGACCATGACATGAGTGGCTATTAAGTTTTGGGGGAGTTATTTCACTTTTTTGAGATTCACTTTCTTCCTCTGTATAATTAGAGAGCTGGAGAAGATAACCTCGAAGATCCTCTTAAATTCCAACAACTTTAATTTTAGGTCAACAAAAACATTAAACAACACTAAAAGAAAATTATTTTAATTGATTATAGCTCAAGATAACTCAAGGAAAACAAAATTCTAGTACTGGAATAGTAATGTCTTCACAATTTTATAATCCTTTTACAATGCACTGTTTCAGAAATTGCTTTCAATAATTTTGGCATAAAATAAACTGTGAAATGATAGAAATCAGACAGCTCAACTTACTCTCACTCTCATTACCTTTAAACATAAACTGCCTTAATAATACCAATCTAGAGAAATGCTATTTCAACTATAGTGCAATGTGCTAATATTTATCACTTCAATCACTACTTAAAAGTATAGGATCCCTTTGAGACAGTATGGAGGGACCTGGAGAGTATTATGCTAAGTAAAATAAGCCAGTTAGAGAAAAGCAAGTACCATATGACTCACTCATATGTGGAATATAATGAATAAAATAACCTGATGAACAAAATAGATCCAGAGACATAGAAGCATGGAACAGACTGTTGAATCTCAGAGGCAAGGCAGGAGTGGGTGGGTGGATGGAAAGAGATCAACTTGTATACATATATGCATAACCCATGGGCACAGACAAATAGGTTGGTGAAGACCTGGGGCAGGGGTTGGGCATGGGCTAGAAGGAGTCAGTGGAGAAAAAAAAGGGGACATATTTAATACCTTCAACTTATTGTCACTAAAAGCTAGAGGTCAATCTTTATTAGATTTTTTTAAGTATTTCATGGAGTTTTTGAGGATGAAAGGTAATCTGAAAAATTTCAGGTGCAAAATAAAAGTTACATTTATTTGTTGTGAGTACAAAGTATATTTTAATTTTAATGTCACCAAATTTAATCAAAAGTTTTACACAACAGTATCTCTATCATAGATAAGCTGAAATTGGTAAATAAGTCACAGTTCAATCAAATTCAGGGCTGTGAAGAAATCTTTCCCTCTAATAAAGATTTCTAATTTTAAAATCTGTAGTTTTGCTAAACCATATGTAGCCCTTTAATGTAATGCCTAGAATTACATTGTTTCTGGCTCTTCAAATTACATCTCATATCCTCATTGATTATTTATTAGCTAACTCAAGAGAAAGATCCTGGCCCACTGATGATGGAGAAGGGCAAGTGTCTGGAGCTTCGGGCTTGACATCTGACAATATCACTTCCTTTCTGTTTGAGAGTTTTGTTGTTGATTTAAGACTCTCAATACAAAGAAATTTAACTCTGTGCTCTGAAAGGCTTAGTTTGTCAGTCTCCTGAAAGGAATTACACTGCTCAGCCTGAACTTTCTGCCTCCTGCTCCAGTGTCTCACAGTGGGATCCAGTTAGGGCGAGGCAATCCTGATTAAGCATCATTATTATGGGGACTTCATTGGGTTAGCTTAGCATATAAAATGTGGATTGATCCCATCCCTGAACCTGAATGACATTAAAGGCCTCAGGACTTCCAAAATGATAGAAGCAAAGTATGGTAAAAGCATATTCTTTGCTATGAATTATAACAATGCTACACCTGTCTCCACTGTGCTCAAAGTTCTTATCCATTATCAGGCTGAGATAACAGTGGTAAAGTAAACTATTTCATCAATAAGATCAGTTTTTAAACCACTGGTGGCTTGGATTTTACTTTAAAAGATGAAAGTACAGCCTGGATAATCTTTGTCACATTTTATTCTGAAAAGAATGACATTGTAAATTACACAGAAAAAGCAACACTTTGAGAGTTTTAGATGTTAAACAAGTGCATTTCCACACACCCTACTATGGAAAAAAAAAAGATACATAGGCAATAATACTAATAATGACAACAATTACAACTGAGAAAGTCTGAAATGAGGCTAAAAAATAGAAAGTACTGCATTAAGAAACTCATATATCAGAAGATAAAACATTGCTCATATAATTAAAATGGATTTTGACACAATTAGTGCAAAAGGGGGTGGAGAGCGTTTTTGCAAGTTTTCTTCTTGAAAACTTGTTGGTGTAGGGGATTTACTTCAGACATTTTTGTGATATTAGTTCTAGAACTTTCTAATGCTCCCAGGTCCCTGCTGCCATGGCAGACATCCTCCCCAGGTCTATCTTTACAAAGAATTCCAAGTCTGACTCCACACATGACAATGGCCCTGCATCTTTCCACAGACTTGCCAGTCCTGAGAACAGGACTCTGACTTTTATGAGATGACAAGGCAACTGTCAGCAGCTAACTGTAGAGATGAGCATTCCTTATGTTGCAGCACCTTCCACCAAGCTACTGACTTCTTGGTGGGGGCATTTCCTCCAGCTTTGGCACTGAGCCATCTGAGCAGGAGTCTCCAGTTTCCCAAGCAACATGCTTCCCATCAGCCTTGCAGGGGCTGCACTCACCATACACCATCGCTCCTCCGGTCTCATGCAGGAAGCGAAAACGATGATTTTTAAATAACCAGATGGTCAAAATGGTCAGGATGAGCAGAAAATTGAAGATGAGCAGCTCCACGGCTCCCTGGTGTTGGAACTGGTTGTCATCCTTCCCTGCCAGGAGTCTGTGCTGCCTCTCCATCCCGTCTGTGTAGGGGTCCTCATAAAACCTGGCAAGGGCTGTTTTATCGGATTTCCCGCAAAATAGCCGGCTGCCAGAGGATTTCAGAGTAAACACTAGCTAAGTTGCCACTTGATGAGCATTCTGCTGGCTTGGCATTCACATGGCTTCTAGTTACAACTTCCTGTTTCTGCCTTAAAGCAGCCCCGTCACTTTTCAAACTCTGCAGTTTCATCCTGACTCTCAGTCTTAAAATAATACACTCGACAAAATTATCTTCCACCTGGGACAAACCTTTGATCTTATTGGTTCAAATAAGTCTCCTTTAGCTGCATAACTGGTGAACTGTAGATAAAGAATAAAACAGATCACCATACATCAGCAACATTTTCTAAGTTCAAAAAGCCAATCTCTGAATTAGGACCTCAACTCACGTGGGAGACTTTTCCTCCCCAACCAAACCCCACCAGTGTTTGGCAGGCTGGTTTTTTGTTGTTGTTTTCTTTTAATTCATTTTATGTTCTCTGAAAAGTTCAAGACAGTACTCCATGGCTCTGCTGCTTTCTCAGCGAATGCTACAATGTGATTGCCGTCTTGGTCCTACAATGCAATTAGATACATCCCAGGGTACATGAGGGTTTTCATCATGTCATGAAATTATCATAACTCAGGAGTATTAATCATCTAATATCCCCATACTTGACAGAATTAATTCAATTTATACAGTATAAGTGGTTCATTGGGTAGGATGAGTCCAAATACTCCTCAAAAGGTCTTGTCACTAAAAGCTAGAGGTCA
This sequence comes from Myotis lucifugus, assembly GCF_000147115.1. Taxonomy (NCBI): domain Eukaryota; kingdom Metazoa; phylum Chordata; class Mammalia; order Chiroptera; family Vespertilionidae; genus Myotis; species Myotis lucifugus. Next base: position 11,387,202 of record NW_005871069.1, read on the forward strand.
AACATGCAATATATTGGAAGCTAACAAGTTCCTGATAGCAGCTTCACCCACTGAGAAAGGTTGACCCACTTCATTTAAAACTGCTGCTTCTGCTGGTTTGCCTTCTGTGACTTTAGAAGCTGACTTCCTCTCTGGGTTGAACTCAGCAAGTGGTATTTGTGTGTGCTGCAGATGTTCTTTAACACTCTGCCCTCTTTGGCAGGCTTATCTGTGATGACTAATATTAAAATTGTTCTGAAATCTGTCAGCTAATGTTTGCAAGCACTTCGTGAAGCTTTTGCTAGTAGGTTCTATCTTCATCATTTTGCAACCCCACAAGTCCAGACTTGAGTTGTTAGATTTAGGAGATAACTCAAACTTCAAACCTGGGAATGTTCTGTCTTTTTTTTTGCCGGGGCGGGGGGGAGGGGGGGGGAGGGATCATTATTGATTTATTTTGATTCCTTTTCATAATTGTGAGTACTCCATCTGGATAGAATAAACTTTCTTATCCAATCTCACTATCTTATGTAATTAAGAGACTCAGTGAAAGAATTGAAGGCCAGTAAAATGTTTTGATATGCTCTTACATTTGTTTTTAAAAGTCCTAAGTGTGATGTCAACATATTCAAATAAGTATATCTCTAATAAAAAATAATACGCATGGCTTCTCTAGAAAAAACTGGTACGATCTGGCATACTGGGTCTTCTTTCCCAAGTGGCCACAGCTGCTAAGGCTGAGTAGGTACAGCTTCCGTTTACAACCGCTTTGCCACAACTCCCATTCATCCCATTTCACTCATTACATTCTGCTGTACCAAATTAAGAAAATGAAATAGAAACACATATCAATTTTTTATCTACTAAGGGCCAGAAAATGTGCTGGGAAATTTAATCGAATTTAATATTCATAAAAACACTTCCACAGATGAGAGATTTAAGGTTCAGAGAGGGTTAGTAACATACTCAAGAATGCACAGAGAGTAGAAATAAATTTAAATGTTGGTTTTAATGGCTTAAGATTCATTTCAGCTAGAGCAGTGGTTCTAATACAGTTCCTCGTGTTGTGGTGACCCCCAACCATAAAATTATTTTCATTGCTACTTCATAACTGTAATTTTGCTACTGTTATGGAATCATAATGTAAATATCTGATATGCAGGATGTATTTTCATTGTTACAAATTGAACATAATTAAAGCATAGTGATTAATAACAAAAACAATATGTAATTATATATGTGTTTTCCGATGGTCTTAGGCGATCCCTGTGAAAGGGTCATTTGACCCTCAAAGGGGTTGCAACCCAAAGGTTGGTGACCCACAGGTTGAGAACCACTGAGCTAGAGTGACCAACTCACCTTGGCTTGCCAGAGTCTTTCCAGGTATGATCACTCAGAAGTCCTGTGTCCCAGGGAACTCCGCAGTCTGGGCAAACCAGGGCAGGAGGTCACCCTAACAGCTCAGGCTCTAGAATTTCCCAAATCCTGTACTGTCAATAATAACTGTTCTTTAATATATCCTATCTAATAAAAGAGAAACATGGTAATTAGCCGTAACTTCGCTACCTTTCCCATTGGCTAATCAGGGCGATATGCAAATTAACTGCCAGCCAAGATGGCGGCCGGCAGCCAGGCTACTGACACAAACAGGAGGCTTGCTTGCTCCAGTGACGGAGGAAGCCAGGTTCCCCGCCTGCCACTGCTGGGCTCTGAGCTAATAAGAAACAGTTACAAATATAGAAGCTAAACAAAACCCCAGAAACCTGCTTTCAGCCTGTCCGGATCTCAGAGCTGGAGTCACAACAAAGTTTCAAATACAGAAGGTAAACAAAGCCAGAAACCTGCTTTCAGCAGCGAGGTCTCACAGCTAAAGCTGGCTCTCAGCTCCAGTGACAGCCATAGAAGGTAAATAAATCCAAGAATAAAAAAAAAAAAAAGGAAAAAAGGAGAGGTTGGTAGCTTCAGTCACCCGCCAGCCTGAAAACGGCACTCAGCCCCTCACCCAGACTGGCCAGGCACCCCAGTGGGGACCCCCACCCTGATCCAGGACACCCTTCAGGACAAACCAGCCGGCCCCACCCGTGCACCAGGCCTCTATCCTATATAGTAAAAGGGTAATATGGCTCCCAGCACCGGGATCAGCGGAGCCGCAAGGCCTCCTGGCCCCTGGAGCAGTGTGACAGGGGGCAGCGCCCAAACCCCCTGATCGCCCTGCGGCTCTGTGTGTGACAGGGGCGGGGCCACAACCTCCCTATCCGCCCTGCTCTGTTCGTGACAGGGGAAGGCGCCCCAACCCCCTGATCAGCCCTGCTCTGTGCCTGATAGGGGGGAGCTCCCCAACCCCCTGATCGGCCCTGCTCTGTGTGTGACAGGGCGCGGCGCCCCAACCCCCCCATGGGCCCTGCTCTGTGTGTGACGGGGTGGAGCTGCAACCTCCCCATCAGCCCTGCCCTGAGTGTGAGGGGTGGAGTGCCCCAACCCCTTGATCGGCCCTGCTCTGTGGGTGACAGGGCGGCGCCCCAGCCTCCCCATCGACCCTGCCTTGAGTGTGACGGGGCCGGCGCCCCAGCCCCCCAATTGGCCCTACCCTGAGTGTGACTGAGGGTGGCATCACAACCTCCTGATCCGCCCTGCTCTGTGCATGACAGTGGGCGGTGCCCCAACTCCCCAATCGGCCCTGCTCTGAGCCCAACCAGGGGCTGCGGGGCAGGCACCTAGGGATTGGGCCTGCCCTCTGCCACCTGGGAGTGGGCCTAAGCCAGCAGGTTGTTATCTCCCGAGGGTCTCAGACTGTGAGAGGCACAAGTGGGCTGAGGG
>NW_005871069.1:11390097-11398178 GCF_000147115.1 Myotis lucifugus
CACACACACATATTGAGTGGCCAGATTATTATGACCACCCCATCAGTACTTCATTGGGCCACCTTTTGCCTTCAATACTGCAGCGATTCTTCTTGGCATTGAATCCACGAGATGTTGAAAGGTGATGCGAGGAATCTGACACCATGCCTGATGAATAGCACTATCTAGTTCTGTGAGATTTGATGGTTGTGGAACCAGCTACCTGATGGCTCTTTTAACTTCGTCCCACAAATGCTCAATTTGATTGAAATCTTGTGATTGTGGGGGCCACCTAAGCAAGGTAAAGTCTCCCTCATGTTCTTGAAACCACTCCTGCACAATACGAGCACCGTGGCATGATGCATTGTCTAGTTGGAAGAAGCCATCTCCATTGGGATATGCCATCAACATGATAGGATGAACTTGATCAGCAATGATATCTAGGTATGTTGTGCTATTCAGACGTTGTTCCACACAAATTAAAGGGCCCAAATCATGCCAGGAAAACATGCCCCAAACCATAACACTGCCCACACCAGCTTGAAGGGTTGTACTCATGCATGTGGGGTGCATGCTTTCATGCTGTTTCTGACAAATTCTCACTCTGCCATCTGTATGATGCAACTGGAAATGTGATTCATTGGACCACATGACTTTTTTCCAATGCTCGACTGTCCAATTCTTGTGTTTCTGTGCGAATTGGAGACGTTTTATCTTGGTAACTGCAGACAGCAAAGGTGTTCGAACAGGCCTTCAGCTTCCATATCCCATACGATGTAGTATACAGCTAATTTGCCTACAAACGTCAGGTGGTCATAATAATCTGGCCACTCAGTGTATATTGATTTAAGAGAGGAAGGGAGAGGGAGAGAGAGATAGAAACAGTGATGAGAAAGATCATTGATTGGCTGCCTTTTCCACACCCCACACTGAGGATCAAGCCTGCAACCCAAGCATGTGCCCTTGACCAGAATCAAACCTGGAACCCTTCAGTCCACAGGCCGATGCTCTATCCACTGAGCAAAACCAGCTAGGGCAATAATAACTATTCTTTATGAGATTCCTGAAATAAATATTCACACAAGGAAGAGTATCAATTAAAAATATAGACATTGTTTTATTAGTGGCAACCTTAACTATTAATGCCAGCTTCTCTGATGAAGTTGGGCCGGAACCCAAAACTTAGGCACAAGGCCCAGAGAAGAATTCTTTATTGTCCTTTAATCCCAGTATTAACACTTTCTAGCAACTGAGTCATAGGTTCTTGCTGCAAGTTGCAACATGCAGGTGAAAGAAGTAAAGAGGAAAACAGATAGTCCCACCTACTGCTGTGAGTATGCCCTGCTTCAGCCTGCCCAGTCAGCCCCATGGAAGAAAACACTTGAAGAGAGGAGCTTTGCAGGCAAGGTGACCTTATATAGCATGGTAATCCCACCCAATGGTGAAAGTGACCAGCTAGAACCCGTAGAACAGGTTTTAGTATCTAACCAAGTATTTAAGAGCTCCTTGTTCTTGGAGAAGACAGTGGAGATTGTGAGCTCGAAGCATAGAGAAGGGAAAATTTCCTAAGTTGAGGAGAAATGCTGAGAGTTCGCTTTCCCTGCTCCCTTGAGCTCTATCCTGACCAATTTTAGTTATTTCTCCATCATTAAACTTAACAGAAAATACTAGTCAACCCAGGCCCTGGGTTAGAGGAAAATCCCATTGCCTCATTAACTGGGCCTCTTTCCTGAAATTTATTTCTCTCTGGGAATGATGAGATGGGAGTTTCACATTTTATCCTCCAACCCTCCTGAAATGGGCCAGAACAGACCTGCAATTAAGTTTACTTGAAAGTCACACAATGGAAAGATCCAAGATGGCTGCCGATGGGACGGCAGGCTGCAAGATAGCGTGTGAGTGAGAGAGGGAAAGGAGAGTGCATGGACGAGCGCGGAGTGTCTATATTTGTGAGTGAGGGACAGCTATATTCCATAGGACTGTTGGGGACTGGTGGACTGGGCTCCCCTGGCCAGGCAGCCTTTACTACTGCTGAAATCTCTCCCAGAGTGCCCAGCTCTGCCGCAGAGACCACACAATCTTGAAGGGGAGAGCAGCTGTGATTGGAATCCCAGCCTTACCTTCAACCAGGGAGAACTCGGATACCTCTCGGGACCATACAACCACAACACCCAGGGACCAGCTGCCTCAGCTGCAAACCCACGAACACTGAGACCCTAGCATCCCTGACCACAGGCACATAAAATGTTTGTCCAGGGGGAGACAAGGTGGCTGCTGAATACACATCAGGTCCTGGGCCTTCTCACACAGCAGATAGAAGGAACAGCTGAATTGAATAACACCCACCTGGAATTGGTGAATTAAACACAGGTGGTGAGGCAATCTGTGGACAGAAAGGTCAGAGATCGCCTGGAGAGAGGTGAGAACTGGGGTTCAGGCTTGAGGGAGAAACGCACGCAGTGGGGACTAGAGTCTCAGAGGAAGACTGCACCCCACCAAATCTGCGGCCCTTAGGGTTAGTGTAGCCCTTGAATGTGGAAGGGAGTCCACAGGGCTGCTGGCAGAGGGGGACTCTATATCTAAGCCCACAGCCATGGGACACTGTGCCCAGAAAGGAAGCCTGAAGTTCTATCTCGGACTCACAGTGCCTGGGGGAGAAATACGTGGGTCGGCACAGTTCCTTTGTCTTTTTTTTACTTCCTTGCTTTTGCTTGCTAAGCCCAGTATGTAGGATCTTCCAATAAAAAACACTCACAGAGACTGCAGGGGAAAGTTGTTTTTGTGGCAACTTGGGATCAGAATAAGGAGAGATGAGCAGGAAACCAGCTCTGGGTCAGTCCATCCCTCCAACCCAGTATTTAGTGAGGCAGGGAAAGAAAAGTCTAAACACTGCATAATGGGGCCATTTAGTCCCGGATATTGATACAGAAACACTGCCACCCAGGGGTTATGTCAGAAATTGACTCTTGTGTAAATACAACTGAAGGCAGAGAGAAACAAAGTGAGCAGAGAGATCCCGCCTGCTTGAAAAAAGGTTGTGGCTTATGACACAGAGGAGCAGTGGATCGCAGGGAACTTCAATACTGTGCTGACTACCTGACAAGAAACAGACATGCCAAACAGAACAGTAGAGGAAGTGAACAATCTTTACTACTTCACTTTTTTATTTTTTATCTTTTACTTAAGAAACTAAATTTCACATAGAAAATCCTAAGGACTCCATCAAAAAATTATTAGACTTAATAAATGAATTTGGCAATGTAGCAGGATACAAAATTAACTCCAAGAAATCAATGGCATTTCTATACACCAATAATGAACTTACAGAAAGAGAGACTAAAAAAACAATCCCATTTACCATCGAACCAAAAAAATTAAGCTACCTAGGAATAAATTTAACTAAAGAGGTAAAAGACCTCTACTCAGAAAACTACAGGACACTGAAAAAGGAGATAGAGGGAGACATAAACAGATGGAAGAACATACCATGTTCATGGATTGGTAGCATCAACATCATCAAGATGTCCATACTACCCAAAGCAATCTATAGATTCAATTCAATCCCCATTAAAATACCAACAGCATATTTCACAGACCTAGAACAAACTCTCCAAAAATTCATTTGGAATAAAAAAAGACCCCAAACAGCTGAAGCAATCCTGAGAAAGAAGAACAAAGTAGGAATGATCTCAATACCACATATCAAGCTGTATTACAAAGCCACTGTTTCAAAAACAGCTTGGTACTGGCACAAAAACAGGCATATAGATCAATGGAATAGAATAAAGATCCCAGAAATCGACCCAAAACACTAGGCTCAATTAATATTCAACAAAGGAGGCATGAACATACAATGGAGTCAAGACAGCCTCTTCAATAAATGGTGTTGGGAAAATTAGACAGATACATGCAAAAAAATGAAACTAGCCCACCAACTTAGACCATACACAAAAATAAACTAAAATGGATAAAGGACTTAAACATAAGACAGGAATCCATAAAAATACTAGAGGAATCCACGGGCAGCAAAATCTCAGACATATGCCAAAGCAATTTCTTCACTGATACTGCGCCTAGGGCAAGGGAAACTAAAGAGAAAATAAACAAATGGGACTACATCAAAATAAAAACTTCTGCACAGCAAAAGAAACCATCAACAAAACAACAAGAAAGCATGGGAGAACATATTTGCAAATGTTATCACTGGTAAGGGCTTAATCTCCAACATTTACAGAGAACTCATACAACTTAACAAAAAGAAGATAAATAACCCAATAAAAAAATGGGCAACGGACCTAAATAGATACTTTTCGAAAGAAGACAGAAGAAAGGCCAAAAGGCATATGAAAATATGTTCAAAGTCACTAATCATCCAAGAGATGCAAATCAAAACGACAATGCGGTACCATCTCACACCTGTCAGAATGGCTATCATCAACAAAACAACAAACGACAAGTGCTGGTGAGGATGTGGAGAAAAAGGAACCTTCCTGGACTGCTGGTGGGAATGCAGATTGGTGCAGCCACTGTGGAGAACTCCCATTTGACCCAGTAATCCCATTTCTAGAAATATATCTCAAGAAACTAGAAACACCAATTAGAAAGGATATATGCACCCCTATGTTCATAGCAGCACAATTCACCATAGCTAAGATTTGGAAACAGCCTAAGTGCCCATCAGTAGATGAGTGGATTAAAAAACGGTGGTACATCTACACAATGGAATACTATGCTGCAGTAAAAAAAAAGAAGTTCTTACCATTTGCAGCAGCATGGATGGAACTGGAGAGCATTATGCTAAGTGAAATAAGCCAGTCAGAGAAAGATAATTACCAGATGATCTCACTCATTTGTGGAATATAATGAACAACATAACTGATGAACAAAAACAGATCCAGAGACAGAGAAGCATTGATCAGACCATCAAACCTCTGAGGGAAGGTAGGGGAGGGGGGCAAAGGGGAGAGATCAACCAAAGGACTTATATGCAAGCATATAGGCCTAACCAATGGACACTGACAACAGGGAGGTGAAGGCATGAGTGGGGGGGATAAGGGGTAACGTGGGGATAAGGACACATACGTAATAACTTAATAAAAAAATTAAAAAAGAAACTAAATTTCTTTTCTCACTTGATTTTATTTTTTTATTATTATATTTTTATTTTTAATTATTATTATTACTAGTATTTCACCTTTTTTAAAGTTTTATTTTATTTTTCTTTATTTTATTTTACTTTATTTTATTTTATTCTGAGATTAGTGATCTACATTCTATTTTCCTTTTTCTTTTAGCATTATTTTACTCTTTCTCAATTTTTCCTTTATGCCAACACTCTCTTCCTCACTTTTCCCCTTTTTTTGTGCTGTTTCTCTTATTCCATTCCTGCTTTAATTTTTCTCTATTCTTTCTTTTTACTCCCTGTTAAAAACTGATCTTACTCATATATCTAATTTCTTCTCCCATGCTCCAAGTCTATACACACTTCTCTCTTCTCTTTCTTCACTATCCAAAATTATTTTCCTCCTCCTTTTTATTCCTTAGTCTTTCTTTCAGTCTTGTTTTTGTTGTTTGTTAGATTGTTTGTGAGTGTGTTTTTTCCCCTATTTTTGCTTCTGTCTTTCCTCTCCTTGCTTGTTCTCTTCTTCTACTAATAGCTTAATTAATTCCAATCACCAACTCAGGCCTATCTACTCTCTATTCTTCTTTTCCACTAATAGAGGAATACATAGATAGATTAAAGAAAGGGGAAATTTATATATATATGTATATATATATGTGTATATATATATATATAGTTTTATTTTTCTTCTTATACACTCATTCTCTTTCTATGTCCTTCATACTGAATTTATGGCTATTTCATCATTTATTCAATTCCTTGACATTACCTTCTGGAAATAAGCTCTACCTCCTCAAATTCATCTGGGTGTTTGTTGCTTGGGTGTTTGTTGTTTGGATGTTTGTTGTTTGCATTTTTTGGATTAGTGGTTGTTTTTATGGAGTTTCTCCCCCCCCCATATACATATATTTTACCCCTTCTTTTTTCTTCTCTTTATTTTCTCTCTTACATTTTTTCCTTTTCTCCATATCATTTTTGCACTCTTTTCTATCCCCTAATTCTCTTTTCTCTGGTGGTCACCTTTATTTGGAGTTATTAGTATCATGAATACATTTGTGTTTGGTGCCCTGTGCATTGTGTCTTGTCATGTTGTAGTATTTTGTGCTTTTAAGTCAATGCAGGATAGAGAGAGAGCTACATAACCAGACACCCTGAGAGGAATAATCACGAGGAAACAAAGAAACAGCCAGCATACAAAAAAGGAGATATCACCGGAAAAGGACGTAAATGAAATAGAGGCAAGCAATATGTCAGAGAAAGAATTCAGAGGAATAGTCATACGGACGCTGAAAAGGATGGAAGACAAATTCAACAATATGTGTAAGAACCAAGAGGAAATGAAGAAGAACTAAGAAGAAATGAAAAATGACATCGCTGTAATAAAGAACACAATAGAAAGCATCAACAGTAGAATAGAAGAAGTGAAGGACTCCATCAGTGAGCTAGAAGACAAGGTAGGAAAAAATACCCAAGCAGAGCAGCAACTAGAAAAAAAAACTTAAAAAAAAAAACAGGAAGAGAGCCTAAGAGAACTTTGGGACAACGTGAAACGAAACACCATACACATAAAAGGGGTGACAGAAAGAGAGGAAACAAAGCAATGAATAGAAAACCTGTTTGAAAAAATAATGACAGAAAACTTCTCTGATATTGGGAAGAAAAAACTCACAAAAGTACAAAAAGCTCATAGAGTCCCAAACAAGATGAACCCCAAAAGACCAACACCAAGACACCTTATAATTAAATTGGCAAACACCAACAGCAAAGTAAGAATCTAAAAGGCTGCCAGAGAGAGACAGAAAGTTACCTACAAGGGAAGGGATCTCCCATCACACTATCAACTGATTTCTCAACAGAAACACATCAGGCCAGAAGGGAATGAAATGAAATATACAAAGTCAGGCAAAGCAAGGGTCTGAATCCAAGAATACTGTAACCAAGGCTATCAATCAAAGTTGAGGGTGAAATCAGGAGCTTCACAGACAAAAAAGGACTAAGGGAATTTATTACCACCAAACCAGCAATGCAAGAAAGGCTAAAGGGTCTGCTGTAAAAGAAGAAATAGGAAGGGGAGAAGGAAAATTGGCATAAGGGATAAAAATGGCAACAAATAAGTACCTATCAATAATAACTTTAAATGTAAATGGATTAAATGCCCCAATCAAAAGACATAGTGTAGCTGAATGGATAATAAAACATGACCCATATATCTGCTGTCTACAGGAGACCCACCTCAGAACACAGGACACACACAGAATGATGTTGAAGGGATGGAAAAAGGTTTTTCAGGCGAATGGAAATGAAAAAAAAAGCTGGGGTAGCAATACATTTTTCTGACAAATTAGACCTAAAAGTTAAGGCCATAACAAGACATAAGGAAGGCCACTTCAGGGAGAAACCAAGATGGCGGCACAGGTAAACACCGGAAATTGCGCCCTCCCACAACAAATTCAAAAATACAACTAAAAGACAAAACGGACATCATCCAGAACCACAGGAAGGCTGGCTGAGTAGAAATTCTACAACTAGAAGGAAAGAGAAAAGCACACTGAGACTCAGAGGAGCTGTGGAAGTGCAGAGGTGCAGAGGCGCACGCGGCAAGGGCTGGCAACTGAGACGCGGCTGTCTTTTTGAATCGGGAGGGAATGGATTAGAAAACTGTGGTACATCTACACGATGGAATACTATGCTGCTGTAAAAAAGAAGGAACTCTTACCATTTGCAACAGCATGGATGGAACTGGAGAGCATTATGCTAAGTGAAATAAGCCAGTCAATGAAGGAAAAATACCACATGATCTCACTCATTCATGGATAATAAAGACCATTACAAACTTTTGAACAATAATAGATACAGAGGCAGAGCTGCCTCAAACTGATTGTCAAACTGCAGTGGGAAGGCCAGAGAGGGTTGGGGGGCAGGAGGGAGGGGAGTAAGAAATCAACCGAAGGACTTGTATGCATGCATATAAGCATAACTA
>NW_005871069.1:11398278-11455269 GCF_000147115.1 Myotis lucifugus
GAATGTGCTGCTATGACATAGGGTGCATATATCCTTTCTAATTGGTGTTCTAGTTCTTGAGATATATTCTAGAAATGGTATACTGGGTCAAATGGAGTTCTCCACAGTGGCTGCACCAATCTGCATTCCCACCAGCAGTCCAGGGAGGGCAGGGGATGTCAAGGGCGGGGGGGGGGGGGAAGGACACATATGTAATACCCTTTGTAATACTTTTAGCAAAAATAAAAATAAAAATTAAAAAAAAGAATTAAAAAAAAGAGTCTTGCTTTGTCTTTATATTTTGCCATTTTAATTATGTGACTTGGTGTCGGTCTTTTTAGGTTCATCTTGATTGGGACTCTCTGGGTTTCCTGGACTTGAGTGCCTTTTTCCTTCACCAGGCCAGGGAAGTTTTATGTCATTATTTCTCCAAACATGTTCTCTATTCCTTGCTCACATTCTTCTCCTTCTGGCACTCCTATGATGGATATGTTGTTATGTTTTATTTTGTCCCAAAGCTCCTTTTAAGTTTCCTATTGGTTTTTTAATTTTTTTTTCAATTGCTTTGAATGGGTGTTTTTTCTACCTTGTCTTCTAATTCACTGTTTCATTTCTCTGCTTCTCCTAGTCTTCTATTGGTTCTTTCCAGGGTATTTCAGTTATGTAATTCTTTTTCTGCTTTATTCTCATTAATGGTTTCTATCTCTTTTTTCATGCTGCTGTGGTTTTCATTAAATTTCATATAGTCCTCATTAAGTTACTTGTAGTTATCACTAAGTTGTTTGAGCACTGTTATAGTTATTACTTTGAATTCTCTATATGACAAATTGCTTGTCTCCATTTCATTTAATTCCCTTTCTGGTGATTTCTCTTTTCTTTTATTTGGGGCTGTTTTTGCCTCCCCATTTTTGCTGTCCCTTTGTGTTTGTTTCTATATATTATATCAAACTCTTATGCCTCCCAGTCTTTTTTAAAACAAAAATGTCTTCCTAATTGTACTTTGAATTTATTTAACCCTTGTCTATTAAGGCACTATGAACTTGAGAAATATTGAATTTGTAAAAAGCAGAATAAATTGGTTTTCAGTGACATGACTTGGAAACAGTATTGGATTCCTTCAAAATCTACCCATGTAGATAGATTGGTCTCCATGTAAAAAAAAAAAGTAGCATTTTTTTCTGTTAAATATTCACAGCCTAACCTCAGAGTTCCTTGTCCCACTCTCTTAACCAAAGGAGAATATACATAAAACAAATGGGTGGACAAAAATATAGTCATACCCAAAATATATGACTTTAGGTAAACTATGTTGAGAATATGGCTATAAAAAGGCCTGCTACCTCACCCCAAATCTACAAGGAGGCTAAGGACAACACACTCAGAGATACACCTGCTAGACTAAGATTTGATCTACAGCTCAATAGGGGGCAGGGCTGGCTGGCCAACCTCCCGCAACCCCTCGCCCCAGCCGGCCCCACACCCAATAAGCCCCCACCACCCTGATCATTCTGCAGCACCTCCCACTGGCTGTTCCCACCCCCTATGTGCTCCCACCACCCTGATTGGCCCACAGCCCTGCCCATTGGCCAGCCCCACCCCTGATTACCCCCGTACCTCAATAGGGGGCGAGGTCTTCCAGCCAACCTCCTGCAGCACCTCCCTCCAACCGGCCCCACCCCTGATAGCCCCAAACACCCTGATCAGCCCACAGCCCCTCCCCCTGGCCATCCCCAACCCAGATCACCTTTGCCACCTCAATAGGGGGCGGGGCTGGCTGGCCAACCTCCTGCAGCACCCTCCTCCTGGCTAGACCTGCGATGGCCCCCACCACCCTGATTGGCCTACAGCCCTTCCCCCTGGCTGGCCCCACCCCTGATTATCTCCCATCCCAATAGGAGGCGGCCAGCCAGCCAACCTCCTTCAGCCCCTCCTCCTAGCTGGCCCCACCCATGATGGGCCCTCACCACCCTGATGGGCCCACAGCCCCGCCCCCTACATGGCCCCACACCAGATTGGCCCCCTACCCTGATCAGGGACAGGGCCGGCTAGCCAACCACCCATGGTCCCTCCCCGGGGCCACTGGCCTCTGGTCGGCATCCCCCACTCTATTTGGGGGCGTGGCCATCTGGCCCCACCCTCAGCCCCTCCCCATGGCCAGCCCCGGCCCCAATCAGGGACGGGGCCAGCCAGCCAATTGCCTGTAGCCCCTCCCCCCAGCCGTCCTGGCCCTGATAGGGCCCGGATCAGGGTGGGCTGGCTGGCTATCCTCCGCTATCTCCTCCTCCCAACAGGCAGAGCCCAGATCTGCCCCAATTGGGGCCGGGCCAGCTGACCCCACCCATGCACAAATTCATGCACTGGGCCTCTAGTTGGTAAATAACATTATATAAGTTTTAGGTGTACAACATTATAATATATCTATAAACCTATTGTGTGTTCACCACCCAAAGATTAGTCTCCTTCTGCCACCATATATTTGATCCCCATTACCTCTTTTTTTAAAAAATATATTTTATTGATTTTGTACAGAGAGGAAGGGAGAGGGATAGAGAGTTAGAAACATCAATGAGAGAGAAACATCGATCAGCTGCCTCCTGCACACCCCCTACTGGGGATGTGCCCACAACCAAGGTACATGCCCTTGACCAGAATCGAACCTGGGACCTTTCAGGCTGTAGCCTGACACTCTATCCACTGAGCTAAACCAGTTAGGGCCCCATTACCTCTTCATCTGATCCCCCAGCATGCTTCTCCTCTGGTAACCATCATTCTGTTATCTGTATCTATGAGTTTGTCTGTTTGTTTTGTTTGCTTGTTTGTTGCTTTTTGTTTTTTATCCCATATCTGAGTGAAATCATATGGTTCTTGTCCTTTTCCATCTGACTTGTTTAACTTAGCATGGTACTATCAAGATCCATTTATGTTGTCACAAATGCCAATATTTCATTTTTTATGGCTGAGTAGTATTCTATTGCATATATGTACAGGTCTTCTTTTTTTTTTTTTGCAAAATGAAAACAACTTTCTTGCAAAGTTTAGGACACAATAGACTTCACAGAACAACAGAAATAAGACAATCCCAAGACACTGGAGTGTAACATCACAGCTGACAGGTTAGTACTCCTCACCTTCATCCTCTCCCTCAATACTATCTGCTCCAACCTCCTCATAATCCTTCTCAAGGGCAGCCATGTCCTCACGGGCCTCAGAAAACTCTCCTTCCTCCATGCTCTCACCCACGTACCAGTGGATAAAGGCACGCTTGGCATACATCAGGTTAAATTTGTGGTCCAGGCGAGCCCAGGCCTCAGCAATAGCTGTGGTGTTGCTCAGCATGCACACAGCTTGCTGTACTTTGGCCAGGTCTCCACCAGGGACCACAGTGGGAGGCTGGTAGTTAATGCCAACTTTGAAGCCAGTGGAGCACCAGTCCACAAACTGGATGCTGCGCTTGGTCTTGATGGTGGCAATGGTAGCATTGACATCTTTGGGGACCACGTCACCACGGTACAACAGGCAGCAAGCCATGTATTTACTATGGTCAGGGTCACATTTCACCATCTGGTTGGCTGGCTCAAAGCCCGCATTGGTGATTTCTGCTACAGTAAGCTGCTCATGGTAGGCTTTCTCAGCAGAGATGACAGGGGCATATGTGGCCAGAGGGAAGTGGATGTGGGGATAGAGCACCAGGTTGGTCTGGAATTCAGTCAGATCAACATTCAGGGCTCCATCAAACCTGAGGGATGCAGTGATGGAAGACACAATCTGGCTAATAAGGCGGTTAAGGTTAGTGTAGGTTGAGCGCTCAATATCAAGGTTTCTACGACAGATGTCATAGATGGCCTTGTTGTCAACCATGACGGCACAATCAGAGTGCTCCAGGGTGGTGTGGGTGGTGAGGATGGAGTTGTAGGGCTCAACTACAGCTGTGGAGACCTGGGGGACTGGGTAAATGGAGAACTCCAGCTTGGACTTCTTGCCATAATTGACGGAGAGACGTTCCATCAGCAGGGAGGTGAACCCAGAACCATTTCCCCCACCAAAGCTGTGGAAAACCAAGAAGCCCTGAAGGCCTGTGCACGGGTCAGCCAGTTTCCGAATTCGGTCCAGGACCAGGTCAATGATCTCCTTGCCAATTGTGTAGTGTCCACAGGCATAGTTATTGGCAGCATCTTCCTTGCCTGTGATCAGCTGCTCAGGGTGGAAGAGCTGGCGGTAGGTGCCATTTCGAACTTCATCAATGACTGTGGGTTCCAGGTCTACAAACACTGCCCTGGGTACATGCTTGCCAGCGCCCGTCTCACTGAAGTAGGTGTTGAAGGAGTCATCTCCCCCACCAATGGTCTTGTCACTTGGCATCTGGCCATCGGGCTGGATGCTGTGTTTCAGACAGTAGAGCTCCCAGCAGGCATTGCCGATCTGGACACCAGCCTGACCAACATGGATGGAGATGCACTCACGCATAGCTGAGACTTGTAGGGCTCGGCGGGGCTGAAAAATGCGAGGGACCGGGAACAAGGACCTCCCACTGACAGATTATCAAGGAATCTGGGTGAGAAGTCTGTACAGGTCTTCTTTATCCAATCATTGGTCAAGTTAAGTTGTTTCCATGTCATGGCTGTCTATATAATAAAATCCTAAGCAACCATTACAGCGGAACGACTAGAATGACCGGTCACTATGATGTTCACTGACCACTAGGGGGCAGACGCTCCATGTAGGAGCTGCCCCCTGGTGGTCAGTGCGCTCGAGCGCCACTCAGCCAGAAGCCAGGCTCATGGCTGGCTAATGCAGCCGCGGTGGCGGGAGCTTCTTCACCTCTGCAGCAGCGCTAAGGAGCAACGAGCTGAGCAGTAAGAGTGACAGGCAGGCAGTAAGGAGCAAGGTCTCAATCTGCGAGAGCAATGTCCAACTGTCAGCTTAAGCCTGATCCCCCTGGGTGATTCCGGACTGTAAGAGGGCACAGGATGGGCTGAGGGACCCAGTGAATTTCATGCACTGGGCCTCTTGTCTATATAATAAAAGCCCAGCGACCCATTACAGTGGAACGACTGGAAAGACCGGTCACTATGATGCACCAGCCTCAGGGGCCACCACCAGCGCCGCTACTGAGCCTGAGGGCCCCGAGGCCAGTTGTGCAGCCACCACCAAGGCACTCGTAAAGAAGAACACAAAGGTGGCCAGTGTGAACATGCAGCTTGAGATAAAGGCTCTGTGTGACGAATTCAATCAGCTGGGTGTGAGATGATTGTCACCAAGGCTGGCAGATCAGGGCTCCCCTATCCCCGCTGCGACCCACTCCATGTGGCACCAGTCTCAGGCAGCGGGCTTTGGCCCGATCCACATGAGCAAGACTGAGAAACAGGGTGGGGGGCACAGCCTGACCACCTACGGGTCCCACTTGGCCCGGGCCAGCTCCTACACTGAGTCCTGGCTTTAGTGACAGCTGCCTGGCATGCTGGGCCAGAGGATACTGCTCAGGAGGCCAGGAAGGTGGTGGAGAGAAACCTTGTGTACCTGCTGCCTGACAAGCAGCCCAGGACCCAGCACCACCAGAAACAGACTGGCTCACAGCACACCGAGCTTGGGGGAAGGCAGCTTCCTGTGAGGGGCCTTGACACCAGTCAGCTCCTGGTGGATCCCACCTCAAAGGAAACTCAGTCTTTGTTTCCTTAGTTCAGTCTATCCCAGCTAAAGAGGATCAGCTGGGCACATTTTAGGGGAGAATTAAGACCTAAAACAGTGTGTTCTGTTCTGTTCTGTGGAGATTGCTACCCAGTTGTCTTAGGCCTAAATTCCAGGTGATTGTGGGACCTGGCTCTGCCACTGGGGCCCACATCTTCCAATTGGCCTGTATTTGTTGTAAGAGTCCAAAGAGAAGAAGGGGAACAAGTTTTTGGATGCAATGGATTTGATCAACAGACAAAGTTGAGTGCCGGGCTGTGTCTAATGTACAGAGATACCAGCTCTGAGTCTGTCTCCAAAGGGAGCTCAGGGCCTATTAGCAGAGCCTTCTGGTGGTTTCTGTTTCCTTGCTGAAGCCATCCTCCCTGGGAAGCCTGGGGCCCATGCTTAGCTTCAACTCAGTGGGTCTTCTCCAGACCCCTCCCCCCAGCCATCCCCATCCCCAATCAGCCCCCCTCCCCCCGATTGGGGTAGGCTGGCTGGACCCCACCCATGTGCAAATTCATGCACTGGGCCTCTAGTTATGAATAATGCTGCAATGAATATAGGAGTATATATATATCTTCATGAATAAGTGTTTTTATGTTTTTCAGGTAGATACCCAGAAAAGGGATTGCTGGGCAATGTGATACCTCTATTCACAATTTTTTGAGGAAACTCCATACTGTTTTCCATAGCGGCTGTGCAAATTTACATTCCACCAGCAGTGTACAAAGGTAACGTTTTCTCCACATCCTCTCCAACACTTGTTATGTCTTGTCTTACTGATATTAGCTATTCTAACAGGGGTGAGGTTGGCCAGCTGCCCCCCCCCCCATTGGGGTGAGGGGTGTGATCAGGAGCAGGGCAGTTGGGGGGAGGAGCTTCAGGAGTTGGCTGGCCAGCCCTTCCCCCTATTGGGGTGGGTTAGGGTTAGGGTTAGGGATGCTGACTGGAGGCCAGCGGCCTACGGGAGGGGCCATGGGTGGTTGGCCAGCTGTCCCTGCCCCTGATTGGGGTGGAGGGGCTGATCTGGGGCAGGGCTGGCCCGAGGGAGGGGCTGTGGGCCAATCAGGGTGGTGGGGGCACATAAGGGGTGGGAAGGCCAGGGGCAGGGGCTGCGGGAGGCTGGACGGCCAGTCCCACCCCCTATTGGGTGGGTGGTGTGATCAGGGCAGGGGCTGCAGGTTTATCGTGGTGGGGCCAGTTTGCTGGCCACAGTGGGCATCATAGAAACCGGTCATTGGTCATTCTGGTTGTTACAGATGCTGGCATTTTATATATATAGATGTTACCTAAATAAATTTAATTTTTATAAAAGAAGTCTCCTGCAGAGACACAACAAGAAAAGAAAATAAAGAATGTTAAAGTTCCACCTACCCCTCAACCCTTTGGATTCACTTTGACTGCAATGATCAAACAGAGGGGAATGTTCAAGCTTCTCTGCTCTGGAGCTCAGAAAACTCATCAGGTAACCCAGACAATGTGCCCAGATCTCCCGCTGCATATTCCTGTCCCAAGGGATCAAGAGTGAGGCAGAAACTCTCTCCTGGCACTTACACAGAAAAGGTCAGAAGCATACGTGGGAGTCTCCTCCTGCATGACCTATGGTCATATGAAATAGGAGCAGAGGGTGTTTCCCATCCTCCCCCCAGGTTCTGTTCTTTAGATCTAATGGACTTAACTGTCTTCCTGACTGCTGCATGCAGAAGACCCAGTTCCTCCCAGAGCTTGAGCTCTGCCTAGTGCTCACTGGTAGGTGATGGCCTGAACCATGTGCCCAAACTGACATAGATATTGGTCAAACTGAAACCGATATATCTTACCTATAATATTGTGTTTTCTTCACACGAATGCCTTTCCCTGGGATAAAACTCTCAGCAATGTTTCATGAATTATAATAGAAATACAGGCCTATATTTTACTATTTCCAAAACTGGGGACAGATCACTTTCTCCATTCTTTGATAATCACATTCATGACCTACATTCTTTGTCATCCCCACCTCTTTCCCTTCTCTATTTCTCCATCTCCCATTGAAACCCATGAGGGTCTTATCCCTGTGCTGCTGCAGCTTTAGAGCTGGAATTTCTTTAGTCTAGGAACCCAATTTTATAGATGGAGTTCTCTCTTATCAGCCTGGAGGACTCATTTGAAGTATTACACTCAGTAAATTTCTGAGTGAAACTTTTGTGGATATCTGTAAATGAGGATCATTACGCTCTTTTTCATGTGTTTTTCCCACAAACCTTTCCTTTCCTTAACTTTTGGATACTTTAGGTCTTTGATACCTTTGCCTCATGATTAGTTATGTTTTTTCCTGCAGCAATTGGATATTCCCAAATGTTCCATTTTCTTCTGATCTTTCACAAATTCTGCAGGCTTGACAAAGTTTTGAAATTTTTTTTCTTCCTGAGTGGCCACTGATTGCTAAATCAAATTTCCTAATTTTCTTTTTTAAGATGACAGTTGTTCTGGGGTCCTCCATGTGAAATTAATGAGTTTTGGATCAACCAAATGTGTTCACTGTTCAAAGACATCCAGTCACCACCATCCTGACTGGGATAATTCTATTTATAATTACCTTCCATCAGCCTCTCACCTAGCCCAACCTACCAGACTCCCTTTTACATTGCCTTCTTTCCCTTAATCTTTGCTGAAAGTCCTACCCTATGAGTTTCCTGGACATCTTTCCTCAAACTATGGCCACATGACTCTACCACCTTCAAACTCATCAAACAATGTTAATGTATTCTCTGATAATCTTCCCAGTTCTTCTATCATAAGTGTCACATTTTTCTGCAATTATCCAATGTAGCATTTCCAAGTAATATCCATAAATATATGGATAATAATATACACACACACATAATATAAAGGAATACTGTTATTTCAATGGCAATTTAGAACATATTTAGGTTAAAAAAATTAAGAAGATGTTATAAAGATTTCCCATACACCCTTTGTCCACACATATGGATAGCTTCCCCCTTATCAACATCACTCATCAGAATGGTATAATTTTTTCCAAAAATGAAACTACGTTGATACGTTGTAATTACCCAAAGTTAATAGTATACCTCGCCCTAGCTGGTTTGGCTCAGTGGATAGAGCATAGGCCTGCAGACTGAAGGGTCCAGAATTCAATTCCTGTCAAGGGCACATGCACAGGTTGTGGGCTCAATCCCCAGTAAGGGATGTGCAGGAGGCAGCTGATCAATGATTCTCTTTCATCATTGATGTTTCTATCTCTCTCTCCCTCTCCCTTCCTCTCTGAAAGATATATATATATATATATATATATATATATATATATATATATATATATATATAATAGTTTACCTTAGTGTTTACTCCTGGTGCTACACATTCTATGAGTTTAGATAAATATATAATAGAATATATTCATCATTATAATATCATACAGATGCTCTGCCTATTCATCTCTCCCACTACCCCAGAAATCATGGAAATTTTTTTATTGTCTCCATAATTTGGCTTTTTCCAGAATGTCATGTGGTTGGAATCATGCAGTATATAGCCTTTTCAGATGGGCTTCTTTCCCTTAGTAATATGCAGTTAAAATTTCTCCATGTCTTTTTATAACTTGATAGATCATTTCTTTTTGTTACTAAATAATATTCCATTGTGTCTAGATACACAATAGTTTATTTATCAGTTCACCTACTGAAGGACAACTGGTTGCTTCCAAGTTTTGACAATTATGAATAAAGCTGCTATAAACATCCATGTGAAGTTTTTTGTGTGGACATAAGTTTTCAACTCCCTTAGATAAATACCAAGGAGCAGGATTCTGAGTCATATGATAACAGTATGTTTAGTTTTGTAAGAAACTGCCAAAATGTCTTCCAAAGCAGGCACACCATTTTGTATTCCCACCAATGAATAAGAGTTCCTGGTACTCCACATGCTCACATGCATTTCGTGTTATCTGTGTTCTGGATTTTGGTCATTCTAACAGGTAGGTAGCGATATCTCATTGTTGTTTTGATTTGCATATCCTGATGACATATGATATGGAACATCTTTCCATAGGCTTATTTGTCACTTGTATTATTTGATGAGCTATCTGTTCAAGTATTTTCCCCAATTTTAGTTGGGTTGTTTGTTCATTTATTTTTGGGTTTTTAAGAGTTATTATTTTACTTTTTATAACAGTTTATTATAAGACATGTCATTTACAAATACTTTTTCCTAATCTGGGCCTTGTCTTCTCATTATCTTCACATTGTCATTTGCAGGAAAGAAATTCTTAATTTTAATAAAATCCCACTGATCAATTATGTCTTTCATGGATTGTGCCTTTGGTGTTGTATATAAAAAGGCATCATCATATGTTGATAATTGCTGAAGTTGATAGATGAACACATAATATTATTCTCTTTTCTTTGTGTTTGTTAAGAAATTTCTGTAATACATTTTTTTAATAAGAAGGAGGAAAAGGAGAAGAATGAAGAGGCAGTGAAGAGGGGATAGAAAAGGAAAGGGTCTCCCTCAACAGTGTTCTTTACCTGGGCTTTCGCTGGAATAGTTAACAGTTAGCTCTCTCAATATTTCCTTTATATGATTTCTTGAGTTCCCAAACTTTTATATTGAGAAACAACTAAAATATTTCCGTTTTTCCTAGTCCCATCTTTTTTCAAGGAGCCAACCTTTCTCCATATATATCTTTTCTCCCAATGTGTGTGTGCCCTCACTTTGCTTTCACTTTTTCTCATTAATGTTTTGATTTCAAGATAAAACCTCTTTCCAAAAAGTTTTTCACCTTTATTTTTTAATATATTTTTATTTATTGTTTTTCCCCTTTATATGTCACTAAGCAAAGCAAATTACTGACAGAGTATACTAAACAGAAATTTTGAAATTGTTCCTTTTAGTTTATAATAAAGGTAGTTTTGTTGGGGTATTTTGTTGTTGTGTTGGTGTTTTTGTTTTTTATTATTTTTGTTTGTTTGTTTGGCTGGTTTTGGTTTTTATTTTTTGCCTCTACTTCAGCTTTGAAATGTGACATTGCCCCTATAGAACCAGTACATATTTCTCTTTACCTGTTCTAGTACCCTTTTTTGGTTGAAGCTATAGTTAGGTGTCTCTGAAATCCACATGCATGAACAGAATTCCCAATATACTCAATTCCAAGCCAAATGGTGATCCAAGGTAGAAGTGGGGTGTTTCTTGTAACATAGGTTTGGTGGTGTTGAACTTCTTTAGGTTTTTCTTGTCTGGGAAGTTATTTATCTGTACTTTGGTCTCTAAAGGATAGTATTGCTGGGTAGAATAATCTTGAGTATAGGTTCTTGCTTTTTATTATGTTGAATATTTTGTGCCAATCCTTTCTGGTCTTCAAAGTTTCTGTTGAAAAATCAACTGACAGTCTTATGGGAGCTCCTTGTAGGTAACTAACTGCTTTTCTCTTGCTGCTTTTAACATTATCTCTTTGTCTTTAACCTTTGTAATTTTCATTATGATGTGTCTTGGTGTGAGAGTCTTTGGATTCATCTTGTTTGGGACTTTCTGTGCTTCCTGGGCTTCTATCTATTTCTTTGCCAGGCTATGAAGATTTTCCACTATTCTTTTTTAAAATAGATTTTCAATTCCTTTTTCTCTCTCTTCTACTTCTGGTACTCCTATGATGTGAATGTTGGTATACTTGATGTTGCCCCAGAGGCCCTTTAAACTATCATTTTTTTATTCTTTTTTATTTTGCTACTCTGTTTGGGTGTATAAGAAATGTTAAAAGGAATTTAAGAAGGAGGAGAAGAAGAAGAAGGGGAAGAAGAAAAAGAAGTACTATACATATGCATAATAAAATTACAATAACTACATATCTCTCAACAATTACTTAAAGTGTAAATGAATTAAATGCTCCAATAAAAAGATAAGGATAGCTAAATGGGTAAGAAAACAAAACCCTTATATGATGTCTACCAGAGACTCAATGAGGCAGGATAGCAAGAAGCTAGGGAATTTCTTAGGCAAGAGGAATGGTGAAACTGATACAAAATAATTTAAATAAGGCTAAACAATTTGAAAAATGACAGCCAATCAGTGAATTGCAAGACCTTATCTTCCTTAACTAAAGACATTTGAGGACAAATGGTATATACCTCTCCCTCCCTAACCAGAGCTTAAATCACCCTGGTCATGGAGATAGAGAACAGAGACCCAGTTAATGCCATTTGTGCCAGCTAAACTCAAGGATAAATGAAGTCAGGGGAACAAATAACAAAAACCCAATTAGAGCCAGACATCATTTTGATGCATCTGCATTTTGAAAATGCACCTAGAAAGCTGATGAATATTCTGCTGAAATCCTCTCCTAAGATAAAAACCTCAAGACAGTCTCAGTTCAGGCTAATACTAGAGCACACCCATGTCCTTTACCAAGCATGAACTTTTTACTTCCTCCTAAACGCTATGTGTCCCCATAAGATTTGCAACCAGGGGAGCAGTGGCAAGTGGCAGCTCATCCTGGGCTTAGCCCCTGATCCTGTCTCCAAGGTCCCCCTTTTCTCCCACTTTCCAGTGAGCTAAAGCAGCCCCACCTTGGCTCACTTCTATCACTATGACCTTTACTTCCCAGTGAGCTTACAGCAGCCCCACCTTGGCTCACTGCTTTCCTATAATGTTTCTAGGGAGCAAATGCAGACCTGCTGAGGCTCTCTCCTATTGCCTCTTCTACACAAAATCACCTGGACTTATATTGTAAAATCTTTCCTGCATGAAATCAAGAACCCACAAACTACAGGAGGGCCTGAGGCAAACTCACTCCAGGCCTTATCCCTGTTCAATAACATTAAGATTAAAAGACAGACTAAAAGTAAAGATATGGAAAAAGATATTTCATGAAAATGGAAACAACCAACCAAACAAACTTGGGTGCAATACTTATGACAGACAAAATAGATCTTAAACAAAGGATATAACGAGGGACAAAGAAGGACTCAGAAATTCCACTTCTGGGTATTTATCCTAAGAAACCCAAAACACTAACTTGAAAAGACATATACATCCATATGTTCATTGCAGCATTATTTATAATAGAAAATACAAAAGCAACCTAAATGTCCATCAATAAATGAATTGATAAAGAAGAAGTGCTGCATATATACAATGGAATATGACTCGGCCATAAATAAAGAATGAAATCTTGCCATTTGCAACAACATGGGGGACATAGAAGGTATTATGCTAAGTGAAATAAGTCAGACAGAAAAAGACAAATACCATGTGATTTCATTTATATGTGGAATCTAAAAAACAAAATAAACAAATAAAACAGAAACAAACTCAGAGAATATTTTTATGGTTCCCAGATGGGAGAGGGTTGTGGGAGGAATAAAAAAGTAGAAGGGATTAAGAAGTACTAATTGGTAGTTACAAAAAAAAGTCACAAGGATATAAAGTATAGCATAGGGAATATAGTCAACAATATTGTAATAACTATGCATGGTGTCAGATGGGTAGTAGATTTATTAGCGTGATCACTTTGTGAATTATATAAATGTCTAATCACTATGTTGTACAGCTAAAACTAATACTATATTGTATATCAACTGTAATTGGAAGATAAAAAATCATTTAAAAAAGAAATAGGGTATTTCCAGAATCCTATGCAGGAACCTCATGTGTCCTTGATGTAGTGTAAAGCAAGGTGAAGAAGTCAGAATTTGGAGCTGATCTCGAGCTGCTGCTGAGGCGTGACCCTCACAAACCTGAGGTCAGAATGAATACACTGGTGCCCTATGCCCCATGGGAAAGTTAATTTGAAGACCTGGTTGAGAAGCACTATATGGAGAAAAAATATATTATGAAATTCATAATCATTTTTTCCACAAATGGCCTCATATAGTGAGGATCACCTGTTTTGAAGTGGCACATAATTGGAACTTTGCTTCTGAGCAACCTTGTGCCTGATGTAGCAGCTGTGGCTATGTTATGAACCACTGTGAGCTGCCCCAATCCAGGCTGGCCAAGGCCTACACTAAGATCCTCAGTATCCTTAGATCAGCATTTGCTACCCAAGTGTCCATCTTCTTATATACTTGTTTCCCAGCCTATATTTTAGAGATCTTTTAGGTCTAAAATTCTCTCCTGCTCCCCTCCAGGAAGTGAATTGATGAAACAAAACATCCAAAGAACAGATAGCAAACAATGGTAATGACTTAGCAGAGCTTCTATTAAAGCAAGGTGAAGAATGTAGCTTAGATCTGAAGTTTCCTCAGATCTGGGATCTGCACACTTCCTCTGGGGCTGTGTTCAAGCTGCAGATCAGACTGTCAGCTCATCCAGGCAGCTGCCAGGACAGGCTTTCACTGTGTGCTGTCCTCAGCAGGGACTGTGCCTATGGAGTGGCTACACCTGTGGAGAGGCTACTATGTAGGCTTACTGCCTGCCCACAGAAGTGGAGGTGGGCCTATTTGTACTTGAGAGCTCAGCAAGTTACCAAGAGAAAGGTGCTCTTCTCTGTTATGAGCACAGTCTGGTAGCGACTCTCATGGCAGGGGAAGAAGGGGCCACACGCTCCTTACCAGGACCGTTCCAAGAAGACAGAAGTGCTGGTGAATGTGTCCTGCTCCCTGGGCCATGTGACAAAAAGAAGTTCTCCTCCATAACTCTTGAGTTGGAGGTTTTAAAATTGAGGAGGCTACAATGAGAAGGCCAGAAGTGCTATTGAATCATATAATCAGAGAAAGTCACAAATTAGAAGGCTTTCCACCAAAATGTCACAAAACTCTTTGATTTTACTATTGTTATGATAATATAATTGATAACTTTGTATAGCAATGCTTTTATCACAGTTTTCCTACATTCTAAATGTGCTATTATTTGAAATACAATGGTGTGTTTCAGCATATCTGCAGTAATAGTATTTGCACATAGTAGAAACCCTCTATTGCTTGTCAAATACTGTGCTTCTCAAAGTGGATCTGGACCAGCAGCATCAGTATCACTTGAACACTTATTAGAAAGGTGGATTCTCCCAGTCCCGACCACCTCTTGAGAAACTCCAATGGGGTGGAGCTTAGGAATTTGTTTAACAAGCCCTCTACATCATTCCCATGCTCATTGAAGTTTGAGAACTATTGGTCTAAAAGATAGCTTGATAGCTAGAGCAATAAATGACTCAAATCATGGAGTAAAAGGAGCCAACACACAAGCAAAAAGTGCTAAAATCTGTTTTAAAAATAGTAAAATAACTGGTGTGTAACATCACATGCAAACAATATCACACATGCCAAAGCCTCAAGGTGGTGGTGAGCCCAGTCATGGGTCCATACAATGCCAGTGTGTTCTTTAAGAAATAGTTGTGTGTACCCTAGCTGGTTTGGCTCAGAGGATAGAGCATGGACCTGTGGACTGAAGGGTCCCGGGTTTGATTCTGGTCAAGGACACATGACTGGGTTGTGGGCTCAATCCCCAGTGGGTGGTGTGCAGGAGGCAGCGATCAATGATTCTCTCTCATCATTGATGTGTCTATCTCTCTCCTCTCCCTCTCCCTTCCTCTCTGAAATCAATAAAAATATATTTTTTAAAAAATAGTTGCGTGTAGCCAGTGGTATCATTGTTTCTTTCTATCTTCTTTTCTGAACTTTGCAAAATGACTGAACACCCTGATCATTCTCACAGGCATTGCATCACTTTCATTTCCAAGGGTTCAGCATTAGCCTCACTTTGCAGCCCTGTAGAACTGGTCTCTTCTCTCCTTCACGGTTCTGACTCCTCCTCCCTTCATAACTCTGCCTCATCAAAAGGCATCATTGTTTTGAAATAATATTGAGTGTGGTTCTGCCCACAGTGCCACTAAGGGCTTTGACACATAGACTTAAAGAGGATTAATTATTATCAAGACATCTGGGATAACAAATAGTGTTTTTCATTCCTCTGTCTTTCTTTTCTCCTACCTCCTCTACTCTCAGGGAGACCCTCTCGATACAATGTCCCTTTCTCCCTTCATGTGTCCAGTCCCAGCAAAAACACTATTACCAGTTCCTAATGATGCCTTTGGGATCCAGGCTGGCTACATTCTCATGCTTTCTTTCTTGTCTTCCCCTTAGTTTAATTCATTTTCTTCCTTCTTTTGCTTTCTCTTTCCCATGTGCTAATCTTCCCTCACTTTTTCCATATTCTTCATCATATCCCTCTTCTTCTCTTCTGTCATCTCATGCTCACTCTTCTTTCATCTTCTATCTCCTTTTGGCCCAGCTTACTCAGGAGAAGCTGAAGCACCTGGGAGGCAGACAGGAAACCTGAAAGGTGCTCTTGACATAGTAAGGGCATTTGGTGCCCTAAGGGTAAAAGGCCCATTTTTATGCTGGGTGTTCCTGACAGTAATAATATTTATAACCCAGGATTGGCCTGACATTTATGTTCTATGCACATTTTTTTCTGGAGTTTGTCCAGTTTAATTCTTCCAGTTTCAATCATTTGCTTTCTCTGGCTTCATTTTCCTATCTCTCACCCATTCCAACTCTTCTATATCCTGGGAATATCTACACTAATAAAAGAGAAACATGGTAATTAGCGTATGACCGCTACCCTTCCCATTGGCTAATCAGCATATCCTTATGCAAATTAACTGTCAGCCAAGATGGCGGCTGGCAGCCATGCACTGAAGCGAGCAGGGAGGCTTGCTTGCTCCAGTGACAGCGAACTCCAACGTTCCCCGCCTGCCGCTGCCGGACTCTCAGCTGCAACTCTAAGCAACTATGTACTATGTTGCAAATAAGAAGCTAAACAAAACCCCAGAAACCGGCTTTCATTCAGCCGGGCTTCAGCCAGCCGGACCACAACATTGTATCGATGTTTTCAGCAGTGAGGCCTCAGAGCTAAAGCTGGCCCAGAATAAAAAAAAAGAAAAAGAAAAAAAAGGAGCGGTTGGGAGCTTCAGTCACCCGCTTCCGGAAAACAGCCCTCAGCCCCTCGCCCAGACTGGCCAGGCACCCCAGTGGGGACCCCCACCCTGATCCAGGACACCCTTCAGGGCAAACCAGCCGCCCCCTACCCATGCACCAGGCCTCTATCCTATATAGTAAAAGGGTAATATGCCTCCTGGCACCGGGATCAGCGGAGCAGTGAGGCTCCCGGCACCGGGATCAGCGTGACAGGGGGCAGCGCCCAAACCCCCTGATCAGCACTGCTCTGTGCCTGATAGGGGGGAGCTCCCCAATCCCCTGATCACCCTGCGGCTCTGTGTGTGACAGGGGGTGGGGCCACAACCTCCCTATCTGCCCTGCTCTGTTCGTGACAAGGGAAGGCGCCCCAACCCCCTGATCAGCCCTGCTCTGTGCCTGATAGGGGGGAGCTCCCCAGTCCCCTGATTGCCCTGCGGCTCTGTGTTTGACATGGTGCAGCACACCTACCCCCTGATCGGCCCTGCTCTGTGTGTGACAGGGTAGAGCCATAACCTCTCCATCGGCCCTGCCCTGAGTGTGACAGTGGCGGTGCCCCAACCCCTTGATCGGCCCTGCTCTGTGGGTGATAGAGGGTGGCGTCATAACCTCCCCATTGGCCCTGCCCTGAGTGTGACAGGGTGCAGTGCCCCAACCCCCTGATCTGCCCTGCTCTGTGTATGACAGCGGGCGGTGCCCCAGCTCCCCTATCGGCCCTACTCTGTGAGTGACAGGGGGGAGCTCCTCAACCCCCTGATCGGCCCTGCTCTGTGCATGACAGGGGGGAGCTCCTCAACCCCCTGATCGGCCCTGCTCTGTGCATGACAGGGGGGAGCTCCCCAACCCCCTGATCGACCCTGCTCTGTGTGTGACAGAGGGCAGCGCCCCAACACCCTGATTGGCCCTGCTCTGTGAGTGACAGGGGGCAGCGCCCCACCCCCCTGATTGGTCCTGCTCTGTGCGTGACAGGGGGTGGCGCCGCAACCTCCCCATCGACCCTGCCTTGAGTGTGACAGGGGGCGGTGCCCCAACCCCCCAATCAGCCCTGCTCTGAGCCCGACCAGGGGCTGCACCTAGGGATTGGGTGTTCCCTCTGCCACCCGGGAGCAGGCCTAAGCCAGCAGGTCTTTATCTCCCGAGGGGTCCCAGACTGAGAGAGGGCACAGGCCGGGCTGGGGGACCCCACCCCGCCTGATTGCACAAATTTTTGTGCACCGGGCCTCTAGTCTGTTATATAAAACAGGAAGATTACAGCCTTGCTCCATGCTCTTATTAGTATAAACCACTCCTGATGAGGTACTTGCCATACAAAGTGTACATACACAGCAGACTTCAAATCACCAGGTGACAGAAAGTTAAATAGCTCACCAAAGTCTCATTCTCCCAAAGTGTACTCTATTCCCACAAATTCATACACCTCAGCAAGGAATCAGAGGGCACATCGGGCACATCAAAGTCCTACTATTCCAGCTTTCTGGAAAGTTTAATTCTAGGCAGCCCTCTGTTTCTTCTGTTGACAAGTAATAATTTCTTAGTATTATTTTATGATTCTCTCCCATTTACAGTGAATTTCTGCTTAGGAAGATCTCTGTTTCCTACTGAACCATGCTCTTCATTCCTCAAATTCACTGTGTCCCCTTCAATGTCCAGTGACTCTTGTTGCTCTTAAGGATGGCAGAACTGGCCTGAAGTGTTTTCTTCATCACCTCTCAGAAAATTTTATTTAATACAGGTCCTACAATTTTTATAGTATTTGTCTTATGCACTTCTTTAGTAGTTGTGTCCATTGTTTTATGGATTTTACAGACAATAATAATAACTAACATTATTGTTACCATAGCATTTCATGCAATTAGCTCAACCACCCAAAGATGTAGGTGCTATCATGATACTAATTTACCATATGAGTACATTAAAGACAGAGCAGCCAGGAGGTAGCAGAGCTGGGATAAGAAGTCCCTATGTCATCCATCTCTGGATTTGAAAATAAATATACTAGTAGTAATAATAATATCAGCTTAATTAAGTCTTTGTTGTGTTTCTATTTGAGCTTCTTTTTCCTCTCTTTGATCTCATATCATGCAAATCTCATTAAATAAAGGCCTTGAAATGCATAAATTTGGTCTTGGAAAATAACACCATTAATTAAAGGCCAAATTTCTGTTTCATCAAACAAAACATTATTAAAATTGTCAGAACATTTTTTGGGTTAAAGGTGGAAAAAATCAGAACATTTTTTGGGTTGAAGGTGGAAAAAATTTTAAGTGCTACATGTGGGACTGACCAGCAGACCCTGAGCAGCAGATGAATAAATTACTCTGACACACATTTCTGTGAAAGAGAAGGCTAAGGGGCTGTTTAGCTTTAGGAACTAAAACAGCCCCAATTGCCTGCCTCGTTAGCTTTTTACTGTAACAACAGTTTGAACTAAAATTAACCTCTAGATATAGTCAGCAGGGTAAATATCCTTGAGAAAGCACATGCTTCTACAACATCGGGTCTTTAAAGACTAAACATAGAGAGTCTAGCAAAATACCCTGGGGGGGACCAGACTTGTTTGGAAAAGTCAAGGTAGAGGCTGCTGCCTTCGGCAAGGTCTCCTTAGAAGCCCCCAACCTTTCAGAGAATTTTCCTTATAGACATTCCAACCAAGTCCCATGCTTTCCCACATCTCCCCCCTTTTTGTTTTGCTGGCTACAGAAGACAGAGGGAGGCGGTGAACTTTCTGCTTTGGAAGGTCAGGGTTTGCAAAGCGCATTCACTGCTTGAGTTCTGGTTTTATACACTATAAGAAAAACAAAGAGAATTATAATGACAGCAATGGTTAGTCCAATCAGGTACCAACTGACTTTAGGAAACCAAATGCTCCTTTACTGTATTCCAAGCAGCAGTCTGTTTTTCATGTTTATGGATAGAAAGTAAGGACTCTCTAATTTGTTTTTGCAACATGTTTACTTCTTTAGTAAGCTTATCATGAAAGACTTCCCATAGATGATTTTTTAACCTCAATCCAATGATGGTATTGTTCCATTTTAAAGGGGTGACACATATGTGCTTATGTTCCAAATCACAATTAAGCATTTGCCTATATGCTATAGTGTCCTGTCTTTCCCCTAGATATTCAATGGCTGCCTCTATTGCCTGTAGTCTAGCTAACATTTTTTTATCTATGTGCTATTATATAGTGAATTCCCTAGTTACATTATAGGCCATATTGTCTACAAATGTGGCAGTCTGCACAGATTCAGAAAGTGCCACCACAGCAATGCTGGCAGTAGTAAGAATAACAACAGCTGAGATAATGGCTGCATTGAGCATTCCCCAAAAGCTTTGGGGTTGTAATTGGCTCAATGCTCTTTCTAATATTTTGATAGTTGATGATCCTTGACATTTCCTGGTGAGATTTACAGGTATCAGAATTTCTGCTTGTCTCCTAAGTACCATAATAATGCTGATGTTCAATGAAGTAATATTCTGGGTGGTATTACAGGATGCAAAATAAGCTCCTTCTCTAACCTGTACTAGAAAAGATGAACTATGGTTTATTAGTAGATTGGGGCCCATAACAAAGACATAGCAGTCAGTGATGAAAATCAGACTATGGTCAGTAATATTATTAGTAAAATTCATTCTATAGTGGCTGGAGGAGTTCTGGTAGTCACCATATCATGTCATGATAGGGTTTAATCCGATGAGCTGGAATCCACAGTGGGGGTAGAAACACACACATATTCTCTCCCCTATGTTAATAATTTATTGGGTCTTTGAGTCCCATATTACCCTTTTTCGTTTTACTAGTATGCTCTTTAAGGTTGAATGGGCACGCTAAACAATGGCCTGCCCCTGTGGATTGTAAGGGATTCCCATGGAATGCTGGATGGACCAAGTCCTGTAAAAGATGGTAAAGGTATGGCTGCTATAAACAGGCCAATTGTCAGTTTTTATCTTGATTAATATAGTTATAATTGGAAACAGATCTTATTGGATTTATGGAAAGAAACATATTGCTGCTTTTAAGAGTTAAAGCTGAGAAGATGGCTGCCAATGGGAAGGCAGACTGAAAGATAGTGTGTGAGTGAGTGAGAGAATGAAAAGAGAGGGCATGGACATACGGGAGAGTGTAAATTTGTGGGTGAGCGATAGCTATACTCCAGGGGACAGTTGGAGACTGCCAGACCAGGCTCCCTAACTGGGCAGCCTCCACTGCTGCTGAAATCTCTCCCGGAGAGGCCAGCTCTGCTGTGGAGACCACGCCATCTTGAAGGGGAGAGTGGCTGTTATCTGAAACTATACATCCCAGGACTCTGCAACCACGGAACCCATGGACCAGCTATGAAACCCAGGAACACCGGATTTCAAGCAGCACAAATACATGGACTCAGAGGAGCCCTGCTCCTCCTCACAGAAAGGAGAGAGAGAGCTACATAACCACACACCCTGAGAAGAGAGATCATGGGGAGACAAAGAAGCAGCCCGCAAATGAAAGAAAAAGAGGCATCAGCAGAAAAGGAAGTAAATGAAAAGGAGGCAAGCAGTATGTCAGAGAAAGAATTCAGAGAAATGATCATAAGGTGGCTGAAAAGAATGGAAAACAAATTCAACAATATGTGTAAGAACCAAGAGGAAATGAAGAAGTACCAAGAAGAAATGAAAAATGACATCACTGCTATAAAGAACTCAATAGAAAGCATGAACAGTAGATTAGAAGAAGCAGAGGACCGCATCAGTGAGCAAGAAGACAAGGAAGAAAAAAATACCCAAGAGGAGCAGCATCTAGAAAAAAAAAACGTAAAAAACATGAGGAGAGCCTAAGGGAACTTTGGGACAACACAAAACGAAACAACATCCGCATAATAGGGGTGCCAGAAGGAGAAAAAACTGAGCAAGGAATAGAAAAACTGTTTGAAGAAATAATGACAGAAAACTTCCCTGATATAGGGAAGAAAAAACACACACACAAAATGAACCCCAAAAGACTGATGCCACGGCACATTATAATTAAATTGGCAACAACCAGTGACAAAGTAGGAATCTTAAAAGCGGCCAGAGAGAGACAGAAAATTACCTACAAAGGATCCCCCATCAGACTAGCGACTGATTCCTCAAAAGAAACACATCAGGCCAAAAGGGAATGGAATGAAATATACAAAGTCATGCAAAAGAAGGGTCTGAATCCAAGAATACTGTACCCAGCAAGGCTATCAATAAAAATTAAGGGTGAAATCAGAAGCTTCACAGACAAAAAAGGACTAAGGGAGTTTATTACCACCAAATCAGCAATGTAAGAAATGCTAAAGGGTCTGCTATAAAAAGAAGAAATAGGAAACAAAGAAGGAACACAGGCATAAAGAATAAAAATGGTGACAAACATGTACCTATCAATAATAACTTTAAATGTTAATGGATTAAAGCCCCAATCAACAGACATAGCGTAGCTGAGTGGATAAGAAAACATGACCCATATATGTGCTGTCTACAGGAAACCCATCCCAGAAAAAAGGACTCACAGACTGATGGTGAAGGGATGGAAAAAGGTTTTTCAGGCCAAAGGAAATGAAAAAAAAAAAAGCTGGGGTAGCAATACTTATATCGGACAAATTAGATCTCAAAGTGAAGGACATAACAAGAGATAAGGAAGCCCACTTCATAATACTAAAGGGAGCATTCAACAAGAAAATATAACTCTGGTAAACATATACGCACCCAATACAGGAGCACCCAAATACATAAAAAAACTTTTGGAGGATATCAAGGGAGAGATTGATAGCAATACAGTCATAGTAGGGGACTTTAATACCCCACTATCACCATTGGACAAATCCTCTATACAAAAAAATCAGCAAAGAAACATCAATCCTAAATGATGCACTAGATCAGATGGAATTAATTGACATCTTCAGAACATTTCACCCCAAAGCCACAGAATATACATTCTTCTCAAGTACACATAGGTTATTTTCAAATATAGACCATATATTGGGTCACAAGCAAAGTCTATTTAAATTCAAGAAGATAGAAATCATATCAAGCACTATCTCAGACCACAATGGCATAAAACTAGAAATCAACAACAATAAAAACAAAAATATCAAACACCTGGAGGCTAAATAGCATGCTATTAAACAATGACTGGGTTACCAGAGTGATTGAAGAAGTAATAAAAAGCATCATGGCAACAAACAACAATGAAAACACAACAATCCAAAACCTATGGGACACAGTGAAAGCAGTCTTGAGAGGGAGGTTCATAGCTCTACAGGCCTGCCTCAAAAACCAAGAAACAATGGTATTAAATTATCTAACCCTCCAACTCAAAGAGTTAAAAAGAGAGGAACAAGATAAGCCCAGCATAAACAGAAGGAGGGAAATAATAAAGATCAGAGTAGAAATAAATTACTTAGAGACCAAAAAAAAAAAAAGATCAATAAAACTAAGAGCTGGTTCTTTGGAAGGATAAACAAGATTGATGAACCTCTAGCCAGGCTCATTCAAGAAGCAATGAGAGAGGACCCAAATAAACAAAATCAGAAATGAAAGAGGTGAAATAACAACCGATCCCACAGAAATAAAAACAATTATGAAAAAATACTATGAACAACTCTATTCCAACAAAATGGACAACCTAGATGAAATGTACATATTCTTAGAAAAATACAAGCTCCCAAAAATCAAACAAGAAGAGTCAAAAAACCTGAATAGGTCGATATCTACCAAAGAAATTGAAACAGTGATCAAAAACCTTCCAGCAAACAAAAGCCCTGGTCTGGACGGCTTTACAGGGGAGTTCTACCAAGCATTCAAAGAAGAACTAAAACTTATCCTACTCAGACTATTCAAAAAAATTCAAAAAGAAGGCACACTTCCAGGTTCTTTCTATGAAGCCACTATTACCCTAATCCCAAAACCAGATAAAGACACCACAAAAAAAGAGAACTACAGGCCAATATCCTTGATGAATATAGATGCTAAAATCCTCAACAAAGTCCTAGCAAATTGAATTCAGCAATACATTAGAAAGATCATACACCATGACCAAGTGGGATTTATTCCAGGGATGCAAGGATGGCTCAATATCTGCAAATCAATAACTGAGATACATCACATAAACAAACTGAGAGACAAATATCACATAATCATATCAATTGATGCAGAAAAAGCATTGGACAAAATCCAACACCCTTTCTTGATAAAAACTCTTAGCAAAGTGGGGATAGAGGGATCGTACCTCAACATAATAAAAGCTCTATATGACAAACCTATAGCCAACATCATACTCAATGCGCAAAATCTAAATCCATTTCCCCTAAGAACAGGAACAAGACAAGGATGCCCACTTTCACCACTCCTGTTTGACATAGTACTAGAAGTACTAGCCATAGTGATCAGACAAGAAAAAAAAATAAAAGGCATCCAAATTGGAAACGAAGAAGAAAAACTGTCCTTATTTGCAGACGACATGATATTATACATAGAAAACCCCAAACACTCCATCAAAAAACTATTAGACCTAATATATGAATTTGGCAATGTAGCAGGATACAAAATTAACACCCAGAAATCTATGGCCTTTTTATACACCAATAATGAACTCACGGAAAGGGAAATGAAAAAAAAAAATCCCATTTACCATTGCACCAAAAAATTAAGCTACCTAGGAATAAACTTAACCAAGGACATAAAAGACCTGTACTCAGAACTTACAGAACATTGAATAAAGAGAAAGAGGAAGACATAAACAAATGGAAGAACATACCATGTTCATGGATTGGTAGAATCAACATCATTAAAATGTCCATAATACCTAAAGCAATCTATAGAGTCAATGCACTCCCTATTAAAATACCAACGGCATATTTCAAAGATCTAGAATAAACTCTCCAAAAAATTCATCTGGAATTAAAAAGGACCCCGGATAGCCACAGCTATCCTGAGAAAGAAGAACAAAGTTGGAGGGATCACAATACCAGACATCAAACTATATTACCAAGCCACGGTTCTCAAAACTGCCTGGTACTGGCACAAGAACAGACATATAGACCAATGGAACAGAATAGAGGACCCAGAAATTAACCCAAGCCATTATACTCAACTAATATTCGTCAAAGGAGGCAAGAGCGTACAATGGAGTCTAAACAGCCTCTTTAATAAATGGTGCTGGAAAATTTGGTAGATTCATGCAAAAAAATGAAACTAGATCACCAACTTACACCATACACAAAAACAAAGTCAAAATGGCTAAAGGACTTGAATGTAAGATGGGAAACCATAAAAATCCTACAAGACTCCATAGGCAGCAAAATTGCGGACATATTTCGTAGTAATATCTTTACAGACACAGATCCTAGGGCAAGAGAGACTAAGGAGAAAATAAATGGTATTACATCAAAATAAAAAGCTTCTGCACAGCAAAAGAAACCATCAACAAAACAACAAGAAAGCCCACTGCATGGGAGAACATATTTGCCAATGTTATCTCCGATAAGGATTTAATCTCCAACATTTACAGGGAACTCATACAACTCAACAAAAGGAAAATAAACAATCCAATCAAAAAATGGGCAAAGGACCTAAATAGAATCTTTTCGAAAGAACAGACATATAGACCACACTCAGAAAGCCAAGAGACACATGAAAACATGCTCAAAGTCACTAATCATCTGAGAGATGCAATCAAAATGACAATGAGGTGCCACCTCACACCTGTCAGAATGGCTATCATCAACAAATCAACAAATGACAAGTGCCGGAGAGGATGCAGAGAAAAAGGAACTCTCCTTCATTGCTGGTGGAAATGCAGACATTGTGGAAAACAATATGGCGTTTCCTCAAAAATTTAAAAATGGAACTGCCATTTGATCCAGTAATACCTCTTCTAGGAATATATCTCAAGAAAACAGAAACACCAATCAGAAAAGATATATGCACCCCTATGTTCATAGAAGCACAATTTACAATAGCCAAGATTTGGAAACAGCCTAAATGCCCATCAACAGATGAGTGTATTAGAAAACTATGGTTTATTTACACAATGGAATACTATGCTGTTATGAAAAAGAAGAAATTCTTACCATTTGCAGCAGCATGGATGGAACTGGAGAGCATTATGCTAAGTGAAATAAGCCAAGAAGTGGAAAAAAAAACCACCACATAATCTCACTCATTTATGGATAATAAAGACCATTATAACCTAATGAACAAAAAGATAGATACAGAGGCAGAGAAGCATAAAACAGACTGTCAAATTAGAGTGGGAAGGCTGGGGACTGTTGCGGAGGGGGGGAGGTAAGAGATCAACTGAAAGACTTGTATGCATACCAATGGACACAAGACACTGGCGGGGGAGGTGAGGGCATGTGCCGGGGAGTAGGGGAGGCCGGGGGAAGGTCAATGCGGGGACAACGGGATGGGTTTGCGTGAGAGAAAGAGGATAACATAGAGCGGCGGTTTTCAACCTGTAGGTCGCGATTCCTTTGGGGGTTGAATGATCCTTTCACAGGGGTCCCCTAAGACCATCGGAAAATACATATATAATTACATATTGTTTTCGTGATTAATCACTATGCTTTAATTATGTTCAATTTGTAACAATGAAATTGGGGGTCACCACAACATGACAAACTGTATTAAAGGGTCGCGGCATTGGGAAGGTTGAGAACCATTGCTTTAAACTATAAAATTTAAAAAAAAAAAAAACATATTGCTACTTATTAAGAACTAGAGGCCTGGGGCATGAAATTTGTGCATGATATTCACACCTTGATTTCTATGCCTTTTAAAAATCTTCCTGCAGGTTGTTCTGCTTGTCACATGTTGGGTGCATTGTTTAGATCAGATTGGTAAAGAAGTGGAAATGGTTGTGATTGATTGCTTTTCTAATGTTTTCTTTTTTATTCATATTTTTATTTTTAATAAATCTTTATTGTCCAGATTATTACAGTTGTTCCTCTTTTTCCCCCCATAGCTACCCTCCACCCGGTTCCCACGCCACCCCATGCCCTTACCCCCCCCCCACTGTCCTCGTCCATAGGTGTATGATTTTTGTCCAGTCTCTTCCCGCACCCTCCACACCCACTTCCCCCCAAGAATTGTCAGTCCACTCCCTTTCTATGACCGATTCTATTCTATTCACCAGTTTATTCTGTTCGTCAGATTTTTTATTCACTTGATTTTTAGATTCACTTGTTGATAGATATGTATTTGTTGTCACTTTGTTGTTCATAATTTTTATCTTTACCTTTTTCTTCTTCTTCCTCTTCTTAAAGAATACCTTTCAGCATTTCATATAAAACTGGTTAGGCAGTGATGAACTCCTTTAGCTTTTTCTTATCTGTGAAGCTCATTATCTAACCTTCAATTCTGAATGATAGCTTTGCTGGATAAAGTAATCTTCGTTGGAGGTTCTTGCTATTCATCACTTTGAATATTTCTTGACACTCCCTTCTGGCCTGCATAGTTTCTGTTGAGAAATCAGCTGACAGTCGCATGGGTACTCCCTTGTAGGTAACTAGCTGTTTTTCTCTAGCTGCTTTTAAGATTCTCTCTTTGTCTTTTGCCCTTGGCCTTTTAATTATGATGTGTCTTGGTGTGGTCCTCTTTGGATTCCTTTTGTTTGGGGTTCTCTGCACTTCCTGTACTTATAAGTCTATTTCTTTCACCAGATAGGGGAAGTTTTCTGTCATTATTTCTTCAAATAGGTTTTCAATATCTTGCTCTCTCTCTCCTTCTGGCACCCCTATAATTAGGATGTTGGTATGCTTGAGGTTGTCCCAGAGGCTCCTTACACTATCTTCATATTTTTGTATTCTTTTTTCCTTTTGCTTTTCCGGTTGGGTGTTTTTTGCTTCTTTGTATTTCAAATCTTTGACTTGATTCTTGGGATCCTCTAGTCTGCTGTTGGATCTCTGTATATTATTCTTTATTTCAGTCAGTGTATGCTTAATTTCTAGTTGGTCCTTTTTCATATCCTTGAGG
The DNA here is from genome assembly GCF_000147115.1 of Myotis lucifugus. Classification (NCBI taxonomy): domain Eukaryota; kingdom Metazoa; phylum Chordata; class Mammalia; order Chiroptera; family Vespertilionidae; genus Myotis; species Myotis lucifugus. Next base: position 11,425,803 of record NW_005871069.1, read on the forward strand.
GTCTCACTATATTTCTCAGAGGTTTCTAAAAGATTCTTGAGTAACCTTATAACCGTGGTTTTGAACTCTATATCCAGTAATTTGCTTTCCTCCATTTCTTTCATTTGTGACCTGTTTCTTTGTCTCCGCATTTTGGCTGCTTCCCTGTGTTGATAGAGTGGCTTTGTGTGCTAGGTGTCCTATAGGGCCCAGTGCCTCAGCCTCCCTAATTACCTGAGGTGGACACTCTTGGTGCACCCCTTTGTGGGCTATGTGCACAGTCTTGTTGTAGGTAAGCCTTGATTGCTGTTGGTATCACTGGGAGGAATTGACCTCCAGGCCAATTGGCTGTGAGGACCAGTTGTGTCTACAATGGGAAAACTTCTGTGCTGGAGACACCTTTGTGAGGCAGGACTTGCTTCAATGGGGTTTTGGTGCTCACTGCGTCTGCCCCCTGAGTGTATCTATTATTGATGTGAAGAGTTGTAATCTGGATGGTCTCACTCTGACCACTGGGTACACTTGCTCTTGGATCTCCAAGGAGGTGCAAAGTCAGCCACTGCCTGAGGCCATCCAGCAGGAGCTACAGAGAGATCTGCAGATTCCTCCTCTGACTTTGAAGCAATGCAGGCTGCTGACGAACCTTAGTCCTTCTTTTGGAAGCTCTGGGGTTCTCTGACCCAGCTGCAGTTTGACAGGTTTTTAGACAGAGAAAGGCCAGGCCATTCATATGCAAAAGCCTCTGCCCACAGCTTGGGTAGGGTTTTAAATTTGGTGGGTAGGGGTCTCAGGGAATCACCAGGGCTGAGCTAACAACAATGGTTGCCTGTCGGCCCTCCACTGGATATGTCCCTGGGTCTCTGTGTCCTGCGGCCCCGTGCAGGAACAATGACTGCTGCAAGCACCTCTGTGAGAAAGCCGCCCTCACATTCTGGCCCGATGCCACAGAGTCCAGTTTCTCTCTGTATGAGTCTGGGTACCCAGATTCTCACCCGGAAATGGAGTTCAGAGTAGTCAGGAGCTTGTATCTCCCTCCTGATTGAAAAAGACAACAGCATACCCAGCTGCCAGACCCTTTCGTGTGCACCTCCATACCTCCAAACTTCCACACCTCTGCATCTCCTATGTCAGGGCCAGCCTGACAGGGTTGAGCTGGGCTGAGGCAGGGAGGTGGGAATTGAGAAAAGAAAGAAAGACAGGAAAGCGGGATCGGGAGGACCCCAGTTCTCTTGATGAACTGAAGCAACTTTATTAGCCACACAATACTATTTATACACAACACACTGAATAGGAGGTCTGTCAAGAGGAATGTATTCTTTGTTCCTCTTAATCTCTAAGGGAGAGACACAGCAGAAGGACAAGTTCTCAGTACAGCATATCTCAGTAAAAAGTTACAGACTTCTTGGTAAGCTATGAAAGGCTGATCTCATTCTACAAATATTGCTCTTATTCTACTGATAAACGCCATCCAAACAAGTCTGGGAAAACTGTGTGGGTAAGGGTCCCAGTCTTGCTAGCCCCTACAGGTGCAAGGACCTTGCCAGCTTACATCTGGTCCCCAACAGATCCCCCTTCTTTGTTTTTTAGGCGAAGTTTATGTTTCAGTGTCCGACAGTTTTTTATGTGTACATGTCAGCAGTAATATTTCAGTTCTGGATGGTGAACAAATGGTGGCAATGCAGGTCCGACCCTCTGTGGTTTGGTCTTGGGCAACTTGCAGCGACGCACAGCTGTTGACTGCTAGCATGATAAGGTGTTGTTACTATCTTCATTTTTGGACTGCTTCTCTTCTTGTTGTCTCACGGGGCCACTGCTATTCTGTGGCTGTAGCAGTCCTGATAATTCTCTTCTGTTGCAGGAATCCACATGGTCTTGGAGTTATTTTCTGAAAATATACAAACGTATTCTCGACCAAAGGTTAATAAAGGAATCATATCTATAATTTAGACTTGGGATTCTTTTAATTTTTGTCCAAACGATTTTCCTTTGGCTTATTTGACACCATATGTTTTTCATGGGTGTCTTGCTATTAGCATTATAAATGAAAAAATTTTTCTAGATGTAAATTAGTTACAGGATATTTTTCCTTATATGGTATTCTTCCACTATATTTCCACTATCCTCCCCCCTTTTTTTTAAAATTTAATTATTAGGAGGCTTTTGGAAATTATATAATGAAGTCTAGATAATTTTAAATTTTAATTTTTTGTACAAAAATATTACTGCTTTAGGTTTATTGTATGTTAAGCAATTTTACTATGAAATGATAATTATAGTTAATATTTTTTGAATAATTTTAATTAATCTGAAAACTTGACTACTATTTTACTGTCAAATTTAATACTTTAATAACAATCTTAGTTTATACTGTAAATATTAATGGAAAGGATTATTTTGCATCCTTGAGAAGGCCCTGAGCATTCCTGGTGTTAAGCTGGATTTAGATATAGGGTAGTTGCTGTTAGTCAAGTCTCTGTTATCTGGGTACCGATTTCGGCTGGACTAAGTCTCTTTCTGTTATCTGGGTCCCGATCTGAGCTGGGCATGGGAAGCGCAGCAGCCATGGGGGCAGGAGACCTCCCTCAGAAGGGGCGAGTGTTCAAGCCCCTGCATAGTTGGGGGGGTGAGGATCTCTGCCCCACCTCTGTTGGCCCCCAAGTTCTCCCCTGAGGCCCCCTGCGACTGTGCCTGTCTTAGGTCGCCCCTCCCAGAGGGGTCTTACCCGTCATTGACTACCAGCCATCCTCCGGGGCCAAGCAGGGTGATGTGAGGTTTAGTTCTGTCTCCTTGGTAGTGTATGCCCCTGTGGCCTCCATGCCCAGTAACTGCCTTGGGATCCCCTCGCCTGCTGGCAGGGCCCCGGCATTGATCATGGGGAACCCAGGTTTGTTCTCCAGAGAGGGCCCAGCTTATGCTATTGGGCAAGAGACAGATCTATGGTACCAGCCACCATGAGGCTTCAACCTCAGTATGAACAGAGAGCTTAGGCAACAGTTGTAGGCAATTGGAAGAGGGACCCCCTTGGCAAAAAGGTCAAGAGAGGTCAATATAGAATGCTTAAGTGCCTTCCCAGGGGGCCTTCCACATAGTGGAAGGGATAAAATCCTTTCATGTTTTTATTAAATTGCTGCCAAACAAATAGTTTGTAAGTTTGTTTGGAATAAATGTATAATATGCTGTTGTAAAATATTAAAAATTATTAATGAGCTTTTGTTATTTTAAAATATATCTTAAAACTCTACTGTTGTATTTTAAGAAATATTAAATAAGATAACTTGTTTTGCCCTTTCTTAGAGGCAAAAACTTAAAATATATATTTATTAATATTTATTTGATAAAGCTTTCTATGTGATTTCAAGTATATTAAATTGCCTTTATTAAAAAATCCTTTAAGAAGAGAGAATAAACTTTTGAAAACATTTCAGGGCCCATGAAATGTCCTAAAGTCATTCCTTGATTATAGTTTTGAAATCTAACTTAAAAGACTATTAAATATATATGTGTATATATAATTTAAAAATTATATACCTTTTATAATTATTAAAAGATATCAATTAAATTAAAACTGATCTTTGTATTTAAAATTTTTGGTTGGGATAACAGAATTTATCCTCTTTTTTCAATTAAACAAATGTTGAAATTTTACTATAATTATATGATTTCTTCCAATTTATTTAACTAGAACTATAAACTCTTAGCTGGCAAGTTAAATATTTAGCATTTCTCAATCAGTAACATTTTTAAGAATAAACTTTAAAAATACATGACATAATCAATAGATTTAATTCTGTCCTTTAGATTTTTCGTGAGGGAAATTTAGATTAGTTTTAGCATTTTGTTATTTCAGAATATCTAATTCAATTTAGCTAACTCCTAAGCCTCAGGGTGCCATTGACTGAAAACAGGTAACCATTAAAATGCAAATTAATTACATTCTTTCTACTAAGGATGGGAAACTGAGAAGCAAGCCTCTCTTTAAAAGTTGTCACTGGCAGGAAATTTTTGGCCTACCTGCTCTGTTGGGGGAAGGAAGGCTAGCCTTCCTCTATTAGAAATTGCTTTGGGAAGCCAGCCTTAAATAGAGGGGGTAGCTGTCTTTTACCTGGGCTATTTAGATTTTTATAATTAATATATTTCAATAATTGTTGAGATTTAGATCCAATTTATTATTTTAAGGTATATTTTTTAGCAAATTTTTGTAACAGACAATTTTACTGAATTTCCTTTTCAGCCTTGAAGTTAACCTTTTAACACCCTTTATTAGTATTTAAAAACTGTTCTTTATTATGGAAATGCCAATCCTGCAGCTAGAATCTAGCCAGCATCTTTTTTCCTTTGGGTCAAATTTTGCTATTTTTCTTAGGAAATAATTAGTCTTGGGTTTTATTTTGTATATTTGCAAAGAGATTTCAGCTTAAAACTCTATCTAAATGACCAAAATCGGACAATGCGCACCTTAGTTCCAAGCTAGTTTTCTCTTTACACGTGTACAGAAATCCCAGACGTATTTTTAAATTTCAGATCCGGTGGCATTTGCTGTAGCTGTATCGGAAATGCAAGGAAATCATCATTTCTTCTCTATATGGGAGGTTTTAAATCTAATGATATTTTGTTTATTTCAGTAGGCAAGGGCAGCACCCAGGGCAGATAGAATGTCTCATCTCTATGGATCCAAGGTCCAGCCCGGTACTTCCGGGGGTTGCTCGGAATAGCTCTTGTATCTATTTTGCTTTCTGTGGCAGGCTGGATACTGTGCAGCCTGCTGGCCTTGAGATGGCACAGGGACAGGAGAGTAAATAGACAATGCCCCTGTTATTTGCCATGGCTGGGCTGGCCCCTTTTGGTAGTTTCCCAACTGTGTTGAGGCAAAGAATTTCCCTGGATATCTGTCTTAGATTTACACTCATTTGCCCAATGTTTTCCTTTTTTACATTTAGGGCATAGTCCAGGTTGTTTGAGACCTCTGCCATTTCCTTTATTAATCCCTTTATTAGAAGGACACTGTTTTGCTATGTGTCCTGTTCCTCCACAAGTGTAACACTTGTATGTTGGACTTTTCCCTGTGCTAAATTGTTGCTGAAGAATTCCTTCAATGGTGGTTCCCTTTAATGCAGCTGCAATGGCAACTCCTTGTATATATGAGGGACCAATATCTGCACAAATGCGGATATAATCTGAGAGAGTCCCCTGTCTTTGATAGGGCCGCAGTGCAGCTTGGCAGGCAGTGTTGGCGTTTTCATATGCCAACTGTTTAACTATTAACATGCCAGCCTCTCCATCCACCACTACTCGGCCAACAGTCTGTAATAGCCGAGAGACAAAATCCTGATACTTTTCATCTGGCCCTTGAATAATTTTTGAGAGCTCCTCTGTTTTCTGACCGGAGGTGGGTAACTTTTTCCAGGCTCTAATCCCAGCTCCATTAATCTGTCCATAAGCTTCCTGGGGGTATTGAATTTGATTATGGGTATCAGCATAGACTCCTTCACCTACCAGCATTTCATAAGAAATATTAATCTGGGCAGCTCGATTACGAGCAGCTTGTTCCTTAGCCTTTTCATCATATTCTGATTTCCACAAGAGATAATCCCCTCCTGATAAACAAGCCTTGGCAATAGCTCTCCAATCATTAGGTGGGAGAGCCTCTGAGGCTATAGTTTCCAAGATGGTTAAAGTATAAGGGGAAGTGGGCCCATACTGAGCACAGGCTGTTTTTAACTCTTTTAAGGTTTTAAAAGGAAGCGGGTCATAGGCACGCTCACGCTGTCCCGTGTGAGGGTTCACCTGTTCCATAACAGGGAAGGCGTGAATGCCCAATTCCTCACCACACTTTCGTGCCTCCTGCAAAGCCATCTGGAGAGGGGAGAGTGGAACTGGTGCTGCGCAAGGCAGTGGAGAGCAGCGGGAACGGCCCCCGCGGCTTCTCTTTTTCTTGCCAAGAAGCTTTAATTTTTCTAAAAAGCATTCCAACACATCCTCTATATCACTGCCCTCTTCAGTTCCAGCAGAAAAATATTCTTCCTCCTCTTTTGCCTGAACAATACCTGTATTATCATTATGACAAAGAGCAGCAGCTTCCTCAAAATCCCCCTCATCTTGAGGAGTTAAATTGTCTTTAAAAGTTACATTATTTCTTTTTAATATACTGTCTTTTTTAGACCCCTGTTTTGTGCTATCACACTGCTTCTCCTTTTTTTCTGGTTTAAGAGAAGGTTGATTATGGTCATGTCTGGGATCTAAATAATCCCGTATTAAATTCGATAAGGAAATGCAGACCTCCTGAATGAATTTTAAAAAATTTTCTACTTGCTTGTCATTAACCTTAGTTCCTTTACTATTGAGCATAAACTTTAATATTTGCCCATAAAGAGCATTTTCTCTAGATTCTAATTGCCCCATGCTTTACTCCCGATTACCAAAAAATTGCTCCTCCCTTACCTTAATGAGTGCACTCTTTATCTGGAGGAGTTCCTCACCATCGTCTCTCCAAGCCCGACGGAGTTCCTCACCGTCTTTTTTTCCCAGTTCCTCAGTCCCTTAGCTCGGGCGCCAGATCTGTCAGGGCCAGCCTGACAGGGTTGAGCCGGGCTGAGGCAGGGAGGTGGGAATTGAGAAAAGAAAGAAAGACAGGAAAGCGGGGTCGGGAGGACTCCAGTTCTCTTGATGAACTGAAGCAACTTTATTAGCCACACAATACTGTTTATACATAACACACTGAATAGGAGGTCTATCAAGAGGAATGTATTCTTTGTTCCTCTTAATCTCTAAGCGAAGGACACAGCAGAAGGACAAGTTCTCAGTACAGTATATCTCAGTAAATAATTACAGACTTCTTGGTAAGCTATGAAAGGCTCTACAAATGTTGCTCTTATTCTACTGATAAACGCCATCCAAACAAGTCTGGGAAAACTGTGTGGGTAAGGATCCCAGCCTTGCTAGCCCCTACAGGTGCAAGGACCTTGACAGCTTACATCTGGCCCCCAACAAAATCTGCCAGTCCCAAGGAGACATGTGATAATTTTCAGACAAGGCATTAAGGAGTCCTTTTGTAAATGGACTGTTAGCCCAATTTTCTCTGACACTTTTCCTTATTTCTTTAAAGGTATTAAAGGAGAGCAGCTCATAAACTCTATGACTTTCTTGATCTTGCATAACTAGGCAAGCTAAAAGCTCACCTTCTAATATGGCTTGCCTGGCACAGGATCCCATAAGTGGTTCTCAACCTGTGGGTCGCGACCCCTTTGGCGGTCGAACGACCCTTTCACAGGGGTCGCCTAAGACCATCCTGCATATCAGATATTTACATTACGATTCATAACGGTAGCAACATTACAGTTATGAAGTAGCAACAAAAATAATTTTATGGTTGGGTCACAACATGAGGAACTGTATTTAAAGGGCCAGAAGGTTGAGAACCACTGATTAATGAGCCTTCCCACACTGGAGGTGGTGGATCAGAAAATATTTCCTCCAGCGGTGGGGCTTTAGCTATTACAGGCTCTGCAGGATCTGATTCAGGAGGAGGGGCGATGGTAAATCATCCTGTTGCTCTGTAGGCTTTTGATCCTCAATATGAAGTGGGCATAATGCAGCTTGAACAAGAGCCCACATAGTTAATGATGATAAGGGCACTCAATTTCCCTGGGCCTGATTTCTCTTTAAATTCCTGCCCACTTGTTCCCAGAGATTAAGGTCTATCATTCCAGCATCAGGGAACCAAGGATTATAAATCATAACAATTTTTAATGAGCTTTTTATTTGTTCTTCTGTAACAGAGGCACCGCCTGATTTTAATAACTGTTTTAGCACTGTGATATATTGCTGCTGTTCTGTGGACAACTGTTGTCCCATTATGAAACTTTAGCTGAGAAAGAGTTCCCTCGAACTTGGAAATCCCAAGTGGGCTCCAATGACTTACTGTGCAGTTACTTATGTTTTCTTCATCTTTGTTTTTGAGGGTTCCACTGCATTTCATTGCATTCCTGGTTCCTTCTCACATGGGGCACCAGCTGCCAGGGCTGACCAGCAGACCCTGAGTGACAGATGAATAGATTACTCTGACACACGTTTCTGTGAAAGAGAAGGCTAAGGGGCTGTTTAGCTTTAGGAACTAAAACAGCCCCAATTGCCTGCCTCATTGGCTTTTTATTGTAGCAACAGCTTGAACTAAAATTAACCTCTAGATCAAGGGTGGGCAAACTTTTTGACTCGAGGGCCACAATGGGTTCTTAAACTGGACCGGAGGGCCGGAAGAAAAGCATGGATGGAGTGTTTGTGTGAACTAATATAAATTACAAGTAAACATCATTGCATAAAAGGGTACGGTCTTTTTTTTTTTTTTTTAGTTTTATTCATTTCAAACAGCCGGATCCTGCCCGCAGGCCGTAGTTTGCCCACGGCTGCTCTAGATACAATCAGCAGGGTAAATATCCTTGAGAAAGCACATGCTTCTACAAGGTTGGGTCTTTAAAGACTAAACATAGAAATTCTAGCAAAACACCCCAGGGCATCAGACTTGTTTGAAAAAGTCAAGGTGAGGACTGCTGCCTTCTGCAAGGTCCCCCCAGAGTCCTCAGACCTTTCGGAGAATCCTCCTTACAGACATTCCAACCAAGTCCCGTGCTTCCCCACACCATACTTCTGGATGAAGTTTTGACCACTATTCTTTACTTCCTTTTTTAAGAATGAACCCACTTCCCGCCTAGGCAGTTAGATATTTCTCTTTATTTTGCCCCTGTCATTTTTCAATATGTACTGTCAAAAGAACTACCCATTTTCTGCATATAACATTGTACATCAAGAAACAGCAGAGTAATCTAACCTCATTTCTTTTATGTCAGGATTGAATGAGGCTCTCAGTGTGTGTCTTAATCTGTTCTGACTGCTATAACAAATTACCCAGACTGGATAGCTTATAAAAAGCAGAAATTTATTTTTCACAGCTCTGGAGGCTAGAAAGCCCATGACCAATACATCAGCAGAATTGGTATCTGGTAAGACCTTCTGGTTCATAAACTGTCATTTCATTGTGTCCTCAGTGTGAAAGGGGCTAGAGGACTTTATGGGCTCTCTCTTATTAGGGCACTAAGCGCATTCATGAGGGCTTCACCCTCATGACCTAATCACCTCCCCAAAATCCCACCTCTATATTTCATGATATTAGATTAGGGAATAGGTTTCAACATAGAAATTTTTGGGAACACAAAACTTACAGTCAAAGCAGTGTGTAAGTAGATTTAAGTTCATCACTAGTAGAAGATAATTTTTCTTTTCCCTCTTCTAAGTTGTGCATAAAAGAACTTTACTCATAAGTATAGGTGAAAGGAGTTTTAGGGATAAAATAGGCAGGTTTAGGAAGTTTTAGGAATAAAGAGGGTCCATAGGGGAGGATGGCATATGTGAGGGTTTGGAGCTGCCAGAAGGCATACAGTCACAGAGAAAGGGAAAAAAGGTGCCACAGGATAAGGGGAGAGGAAGACATCCAATCACAAAAGATAGGGACAAGCCACAGGATATGGGGAGAAAAAGGAAACAAATTTTCACGGAGGATAGAGAAATGCCAACAAATGGGAAAAAGAGGAAAACATATTTTAATAGGAGATAGAGAATTCTACCACTGAAGGGGGAGAGGGGGGCACCACATGGGGTTTGGGCTTTGAAGCTGATATTCTGCAAAAGAGTGACCAATGAAAAAGGAGTATCAAGAAACAAAGAACTGCAGCCTTTATAAACCTTAGCAACAAAGAGCTTAGTGGGCTACCCCCTTTGGGGCCCCCTCCCTATGTGGGAGTCTGTATTTGCTTCCAATAAATTTCCACTCTTTTCATCTACCACCTTTTGTCCATGGCTTCATTCTTTGAATTCATCTGGACAAGAACCTAGAAAAGAAATCACCGTTGCATCTTGCCCAGAAAAGTAAACCGACTCATAGGGAGACCTATATGGTTACCTGGACTTTATTTTGAATATACATTTAAGGTGCAACTTTGAATGCTGAGGACTTCCTTGGACTGTGTCATGCCCTGCCCATCAAACTTACATGAGAAAGGAAACTTATACACCAAACTGTTAGACTATTTGATTTTTAAATCTGAGTCTGCCACAGGCATATGTGTCTCTGAGAAAGTCTTTGAAAAACCTTGTTTTCACTTCTTCCTTTGTAAAATTAGATTTTACACTCTGCTAGGGAAATTTTGAGGATTAAATATCAAATGATGGCAAAGCACTTTGAAAGTGCTAAATGGGAATATTAATAATTTAACAGTGAAGCAAGCCTTCATCTGAGTTGTTGAAAGGAATATGGGGTATATTTATTTCAATCATTTATCATTTAATTAAAAGCTCCTCTACCTTGAGCTACTCAGAAAACATCTGATCCATTTTAAAGTAAAACTTTAAAGTTAGCTCTCTTTTTACAGTTTTTCAAAATACTTTCATACTGTAACCAGACAATCAAAGGTTTCATGCTGCCTGTCTCTACTTGAGCCAATTAAATAGACAGGGTTGAATGGTATATGAGCATTTATTTCAATATTGCCAGCAATATTGGAGAGCAGCAGGTCATTCACAAAAGTTTGCTCTGCACCCCACCATAAGTCAGCTGCTTATGTTGGATAGAAGGATGAAGATTACATAGGGATATAGCCAAAGAGTATGCCAAATGGGCAGTTAACAGGTAAGCAGGCTGGAGATTTGTAAAGGCCTGCAGGTATGCAAAAGAGCTGTAATCTTCAAAGGGCTTAGTGATATGCAAGGGCTGGGGGTCTTCAATGGGCTGGCAATTCTGATTACTGCAGCAAAGTTGTTAATCTTTCCATGATAATAGGCAGCTCCAAGTGAGGAGAATGGGCTGCATTTCCAGGTCAGCTTCCAGGTCTCTTGTGTATAACTGCCAGCCAGGTTAAAATGTGCCTTCTTTAACCAGAATAAAACAATCATGGTTAACAGAGCATGGTTAATATCTATATTAATAAAAGGGTAATATGCTAATTAGACCGGGAGACCTTCTGGACGTCCTTCCGGACAAAGCCATGGTGGCGAGGCCGAGGCAGAGGCGGTTAGGGGTGATCAGGCTGGCAGGGGAGGACAGTTGGAGGCAATCAGGCTGGCAGGGGAGGGCAGTTGGGAGCAAGCAGGCCGGTGGGGCGGGGGGCAGTTGGGGATGAACAAGCCAGCAGAGGGCAGTTGGGGGCAAGCAGGCCAGCAGGGGGGCAGTTGGGAGCGATCAGGCTGGCAGGCAGGTTAGTGGTTAGGAGCCAGCAGTCCCAGATTGCGAGAGGGATGTCCGACTGCCGATTTAGGCCCGATCCCTGAGGTCCCAGTTTGGGGAGGGTGAGGGCCGGCTGAGGGACACCCCCCTCCCCTGTGCATGAATTTCGTGCATTGGGCCACTAGTCCTGTATAATAAAAGCCTAATATTCTGTGTCTAGTCATCCAGTCGTCTGTTCAACCAATCAAAGCGTAATATGCTAATGATATGCTAAAGCCATTCAACCCCTCAGTATGATGTGCACTGACCACCAGGGGCAGACAGTCGACCAGCCGACCAGTCGCTATGACATACACTGACCACCAGGGGCAGACAGTTGACCAGTCGACCACTCGCTATGATGTGCACTAACCACCAGTGGGCAGACGCTCTGACCAGTAGGTTAGCTTGTTGCTGGGGTCTGGCCGATCGGGACTAAGCAAGATGGGCTAGACATGCCATGGAGGCCTCCTGCAGTCTCTCCCAAGCTGGCCAACCTCTGGTGTCCCCTCCCAGCTCTGATCATGCACTTGTGGGGTCCCTTGGCCTGCCCTGCACCCTCTTGCAATCCAGGACCTCTTGGGGGATGTTGGAGAGCTGGTTTTGGCCTGAGGGTGGAACAACCAGTCGCTATGATGCACACTGAAAACCAGAGGGCAGCTCCTGTGTTGAGTTTCTGCCCCCTGGTGGTCAGTGTGCTCCCACAGGGGGAGCTGCTCAGCCAGAAGCCCAGCTCATGGCTGGTGAGCACAGCAGCAGTGACGGGAGCCTCTTCCACCTCCGCAGCAGCACTTAGCCCTCAAACAGACATCCCCTGAGGGCTCCCGGACTGTGAGAAGGCGCATGCCTGGCTGAGGGACCTCCCCAAGTGTACACATTTCATGCACTGGGCCTCTCATTTCTTATAATTATAGCTGGTTCCCAATATTCTATTTTTGTCCTTATCAATACCAGTTATCTTTTTGAGTCCCCACAAAAACTCCAAGAGGTCTAATGAACATATTATTTAGGGATGAGACTACAAGGAATATAATACCCTACAAACTCTTATTGAAACTATAGGGGTTTATTGTTCTCACTTAAGGGAAAACCCTGGGGCAGATTCAGAGAATCAATGGTGTCATTAAAGATTGAGGTTCCCACTGTCTTACCTTTTGTGAAATGGCTTGTCACCTCATATTTACAAAATGACTTCTATGGCTCTGTGGACTAAAGGGGCCACATGCTAACCTGACAAGCTCAGGGAAGGCCTGCATGGCAATCTTGCAAACTCAGAGACCTAAAGTAACCAAAAAGGATGGTCTGAAATTAAACTTTAACTAAAAGCAGTTATGGTGGGTAGCTACATCTTAGGCTGGTATCTTCACTGACAAGGTCAACCTTTACCTTAACTGAGCCTATCTGTCTTTTAGCATCTATAATAACATACCCTTGAAATGCCTGGGTAACTTGTAACTTTTCTTTTCCTGGACCCCTTGGGACACAACCTAATGTGCTGGGTGCCAGGACAGATACCACAAATTCCTTCATTATTATCATGCTAATTGTTCCTACACCCACCTAAGTATGTGTCTATCATTTTACTTTTTATCCAATCCCAGGGGTTTCCCCGCTTTGCTTTCTTCTGCCTTTCTAGTCTATCACCAATGGATTTCATGTAACCCGCCTATGTCCCTTCCTTTGATTGCAATGTATAAATGCCATACTCGGTAGCATTATCTCAATTCATTGAGGTTCTGCTTCCCAGCATATGTTGACAGTTTGGCTCAAATAAACTCACAAAAATTCTTTAGAGGTTTCAATGGTTTTTTACATTAACATTACTAGGCATAATCATGGCAGAATTCCAAAGAAGCTCAACCAGGACCAATCCTTGGACTTGGACTAGGTGCTAGGATCCAGCAAAGGGCCCATTGAGCCCACCGGTTCTCCACCCATTGGGAGAACTTGGGTGAGTTGTCTCTTGGATCCAGGACCTTCCCTTGCTTTGGTAGAGGGTCTGACTTTATTTGAGCTATGTTTTAAAATCCTCAAGGTGCAACCAGGGTTGACAGAACCAGGCTGAGGTGGAACTAGAGGGGGAAAATGGGCGGCTGATTTTGATTTTGGCTTTTCAATTGGAATTGCTGAGAGTCTGAGCAAAATACCTTCGCCATATAAATGAGCTGAACTCATTCAGCTCCAAAGATAAAGGGGCACATCCTCCCTTTAGTATAATTCTGGGGTGTTCTTAGGTGACTAAGAATCTTTGTGGAGGTGTCAGAAATGCAGGCGCCCCATAGGGAAGTCCCAACACAACTGTAATTAACTAAATGGCTCATCTAGGGGGCCACCATAAGGCTTGGTCTGCCCGGGCCCCGAACCTTTCCTGTAGTTTCAGACAGCCGGGAGAGAAACTGAGACCACACTTGACCCACTATATAATATGTCTAGAAAATTTGCTCAGACTATAGATATCCAAAAATAAAAAAATGAAAAATTTTAACATAGGAAATGGTGCCTCCAAAGCCAGAAGCTCCCAAATCCCAGCCCTCATTTAATACCTTTACTTGCAAGTGCTATACAGCAATTGGAAGATTTAACTAGAAAAATATTAACTTAGAAATGGCCAAAATGCAGTTGTTTTGGTGTACCTACTGTTGTAATGTACCCCGCAAATCACAGAAGGATGCCTCAAGAAGTCGAATTAAAGAGTCACATTTATTGCAATCCAGGACTACGAAGGGGCATTTCGCTCTCCCAAATCTCGCAGTGATAAGATGGCCGCAACACCAGATTTATATAGGCAAAAATCACAAAGGTATTGATTACATCCCAGGGTTTGGAATGAGGACCCTGGTTTGCACAAAGCAATTACAGAAGCCAGATTGAGCTGATTAGTTATCTACAAAGATTAATTATAGTTTTGGGTCTTTGGACCACTGAGTTGACAGAAACACATTATCTAGAGCCCTCGGGTCTTGGGACCACTGAGTTGACAGGGAAACATTATCTAGAACCCTCAAGTCTTGAGATAATTGTGCTGTCCTGGTTCCCAGGTACAGAGGAATTTGCTTTCTAAAACCAGTAAGATCACAATCAATGGGATATTCACATTACAATCAATAAGGCATTCAATCGAATGGGATGATTTATACAATTCAGAAAATCAAAGTAACTTTTCTATTGTTAAACAAAGCAAATAAGTACAGAAGCCAAACAGCAGGGTTAAAGTTAAACTACAGATTCTACCTGAGATGATTGCTACCATACTTCACTACATTAATATTTTGCATGCAGAAATTAGAAAATGCCAGCTTTGAAATTAAACTGAATGACTATATGGGAAACATACCCAGATTTGGAAATTAGAAGCTTCTAAGGGAAAGCATAGAAAAAAAATTCTTCCAAAAAGATGTAAATTAATAAGACATTTTAGAGACTGTCTCAGAACTATTCTGAAGTTAATAAATGCCTACACCTCATTTTCCTCCCTGTAGGAAGCATGCCTCTGGTTTATCTACATAGAAAAGAAACAGTAGGTGTCCAGACCATTATCGAATTTCTCCAGAGCAAACAGAATGTGGGGGGTGGGGAGAGAAAGTATGAACCTCTGATGGACAATGCCCCCACCGAGACCCAGCTTTCATTCTCTTGTCTGTCTTTTCTAAGCCTTTCATCGCCCCCACTCAGGGTCACTGAACCAGGCTGAGCTGGCATGAGTATGCCATGGTCATGCCGGCTCCCCACAACTAGGTCACTTGCCTGTCACCTTTATTGTGATCCTATAAAATGGGTGCTCGCTCTCTGGAGTGGTATTAAAAGTCTCATTTTTGTCATATTTTTTGTTTCCTAGTCTATCATTTGAAATTTGGATAGGTGAACCATTTCTCACAATTTGGGGATGTGTCTGGACTTCTGTACCCCTGGAGAAGGAAAGGCTGGTTTAAGGAGAGGCACGCCCCACCCGATTTGGGGTGACCTCTTGGCCTGAGCCCCATCTCTTCACTGATGCTATGGAGTAGACCCGAGACTGTTTTTCTTTGGAAGATGGTGAAAATGACACAAGGGGAATATAAGCAAGGAGACTAGGCAAGCCACATGAATGGGCCAAAGTTATTAAGATATAATAAATAGATGTAACTAAAATGAAGGGTTTATGATAAAGCCTTTCAGTGATAATCCAAGGAATATTAAAATTACATTTTTAAAAATATATTTTATTGATTTTTTATGGAGAGGAAGGGAGAGAGACAGAGAGTTAGAAACATCGATGAGAAACATCGATCAGCTGCCTCCTGCACATCCCCTAATGGGGATGTGTCCGCAACCTAGGTACATGCCCTTGACCGGAATCGAACCTGGGACCTTTCAGTCTGCAGGCCAACGCTCTATCCACTGAGCCAAACCGGTTCCGGCTAAAATTACATTTTGTCACCAATAGTTGGCCTGACATCTCAAGAAAACTAAAAAAGTTAGAGAACTGGAAGGATAAAAGTGTAAAAAAGCTATTAAAAGAGGCTGTAGGGCCTGCTCCCATCCCCCCTCTGCCCTTTATCCAGCCTCATATGCCTATTTGGTAACTTAAAAGCTTTGGAGCATTGCTGGGTTAAATAGTAAAAAATAATAATTTTTAATACCTAGATATTTTGAAATAACAGGATACTGAAACATTAATTAATCTGAGTTTGCCTTGTATGAAGAAGCTAGACGATAAATTTGATTCTATTAATTAAATATGTTTTGTATTTTATTTGGAATATATCCTTTAAAATGTGAATGTATTACTAATCTAAGAAACACTAAGTATTTAACTTGCCACCTAAAATTTGAGGCTTCTAAGAGTTAAAAATTCAAACTAACTTGGGAGAAATTATATGGTTGTGATAATAGAATGCGTGAAGTATGGAAATTCATTTTCGAGGAAAATAACTCTTGCGTTTTCTCTGGAAAAACTAGTAGTTTAAAATATATTATAGTCTTTTTTTAATTAAATCTTTATTGTTCAGATTATTACAGTTGTTCCTCTTTTTTCCCCCAATAGCTCTCCTCCACCCAGTTCCCACCCCACCCTCTGCCCTTACCCCTCCCACTGTCCTCATCCAGAGATGTATGATTTTTGTCCAGTCTCTTCCTGCACCTCCACACCCCTTTCCCCCCAAGAATTGTGAGTCCACTCCCTTTCTATGCCCCTGGTTTTATTATATTCACCAGTTTACTCTGTTCATCAGATTTTTTATTAACTTGATTTTTAGATTCACTTGTTGATAGATATGTATTTGCTGTTCATAATTTTTATCTTTAACTTTTTTTTCTTCCTCTTCTTAAAGAATACCTTTCAGCATTTCATTTTTTTAAAAATATATTTTATTGAGTTTTTACAGAGAGGAAGGGAGAGAGATAGAGAGTTAGAAACATCGATGGGAGAGAAACAACGATTAGCTGCCTCCTGCACATCTCCTACCGGGGATGTGCCCGCAACCCAGGTACATGCCCTTGACCGGAATGGAACCCGGGACCTTTCAGTCTACAGGCCGATGCTCTATCCACTGAGCCAAACCGGTTTCGGCAGCATTTCATATAATACTGGTTTGGTGGTGACGAACTCCTTTAGCTTTTTCTTATCTGTGAAGCTCTTTATCTGACCTTCAATTCTGAATGATAGCTTTGCTGGATAAAGTAATCTTGGTTGTAGGTTCTTGCTATTCATCACTTTGAATATTTCTTGCCACTCCCTTCGGGCCTGCATAGTTTCTGTTGAGAAATCAGCTGACAGTCGTATGGGTACTCCCTTGAAGTTAACTGACTGTTTTTCTCTTGCTGCTTTTAAGATTCTCTCTTTGTCTTTTGCTCTTGGAATTTTAATTATGATGTGTCTTGGTGTGGTCCTCTTTGGATTCCTTTTGTTTGGGGTTCTCTGTGCATCCTGGACTTGTAAGTCTATTTCTTTCACCAGGTAGGGGAAGTTTTCTGTCATTATTTCTTCAAAAAGGTTTTCAATATCTTGTTCTCTCTCTTCTTCTGGACCCCTATAATTCGGATGTTGGTGCTCTTGAAGTTGTCTGTTGGGAGCCATTATAAATCACATATACATCTCCAGCTTACAACAAGAGGTTTCTGGCTCCTCCAAGCCAACTCCCGGTTTGGCCTGGAGTTAAAAGTTAACCTTGCGATTTAGCCTGGAGTTAAATAACATACCCTCACCCTAAGCACAAAGCAAGCTACATCTCCGCTGATAAGCTGCGACATTCCAAAGCCTGTTATATCCTTAACGACTTCCTTTGCCCACCCCCTTCCTCTAGAAACAACATAAATACCCCCCGCTGTAAAAATAAAACTGAGGCTTGATCAGAACTTTGTCTTGCTTCCATTTCTTTGCGTCTCCTATCCTCTCATTCCTTTGCAGGATTTGGTGCGGTGTACCCACGAAGCGTGCCCTGCAGGTCGGGGCATAACTGGCGCCCCAACGTGATCTCTGCTCTCCAATCCTCCTCAGGAACGTTCACTTTTTGTCCGGCCGGACCTCCCTTTGGCGCCACTGGGATCGCCCTGTGAGTCAGCCTGCTTTTTTCCTGGTCGCCGCTCTGCTTACCCGCTTTGCGAGTCAGACCTGTTGCTTTGGTAAGTGAACGCATTCATTTTGGATAGGCATTCTCTTCCCTCATTGCCTCCCCCCTTGCCTCCTGCCTCTAGTCCACTTTGAGCACTCTTTTGTTGTTTCGGGGAAGAGTGAAAGGTACCCGATTTCGGCGGAGAGAACTCCGAATCACTCAGGCTTGTCCCTTGGTTTCGTTCCACGTGGTTGACTCCTTCCAAAAACCCTGTGTTCACCTTGTCTTAGTGGTCTTTCTGAAAAAATGGGGACTCCAGTTGAGACTCTGAAGTAAGTGTTTTTGCCTACTTTAAAGCTTAAACCGTCCACCCAAAATTAGAAGTAAACCAGTAAGAACTTGTGTCACTGTTACTCCGGGAAAACTCCTTGCCTACTTAAAAACGCAAGCCGTCCGCCTTGTGAGCACTCATGGGGTGCCTGACTCCCGACTGGTGAATGCCTGAGGGTCCTAGCAGGTTACCTGCCTCACAAGGGTCCGAGTTGGCGGGTTATACCAACCGGCTGTTTACGTAGGAGGAGCGAGCTGCAAAAACAGCTCCGAGGAAGGCACTTGAAAACAAGTTTCGATCTGGGGAGCTCTGATTCAGGGGTCCGAGTTGGCGGCTTATACCAACCGGTTGCTTACGTAGGAAAACACACCTGTGGCATAAACAGGACTGAAGTAGTCTCAGCAGAGAATTTCAACATCCAGACCTATGACACGTGAACAGGGGCCTCTTTTGAGGTGATGGTTGGCATCTTCCTCGCTGGTTCGTCTCCTTGTCGACTCCTGGGCTGACCTGGTACGGGGTTTATACGTCCCGGAGGCTTACGTGGAAGAGGCTAAGGCATGGGTCAGGCTCTGAGCTCTCATGACCTGTTTCTTAAAGGACTCAGGGAGTCCCTCAAGGCGCGAAGATTTAGGGTTAAAAGGAAAGATTTAAAAGGCTTCTTACAGGACTCAGGGAGTACCTCAAGGTGTGAGGATTTAGGGTTAAAAATATTCAAAAGGCTTCTTACAGGACTCAGGGAGTCCCTCAAGGTGTGAGGATTTAGGGTTAAAAAGAAAGATTTAAAAGGCTTCTTTACTTTAGAACATCTTATGACAACCAAACTTTGGCTAAGATAACCTTGGGTGCTAGCCATGACTTTAGAAAGCAAAATAGGAAAAAATTTAAAATGTCTTCTTCTATTAAGCATAACTTTGGGAACAAATATGCCATCTAAGTCATTTGCTAAAACTTCCCCCAAAGCAGGATGTGTAGGGGAAAGGAAAAAGGAACACATGGCGATCCTATATGGACGCCTCCTCCCCAGTATTCAAATTTAAAATCTCCTTCTCGTAATTAGAAAAGTTTTACAAAATTTAGAAAATGCGTCTGGGATTTCTGTTCACGTGTAAAGAGAAAAACTGGCTTGGAACTAAAAGCGCGCATCATCCGATTTTGGACATTTAGATAGAGTTTTGAGCTAAAAATCTCTTTACAAATGTACAGAATAAAACCCAAGACTGATTATTTCCTAAGAAAAATGGCATATTTGAGCCAGGGAAGAAATGCAGGCTGGTTCTAGCAATAAGATTGGTATATTTCCATAATAAAGAGTGATTTTTGAAATGTTAATAAAGCCTGTTCCAAAGTTAATCTTAAAAGCCTCAAAGAAATTTAGTAAAATTGTCTGTTATAGAAAAGTTACCAAAATAACTGCCTTAAAATAATAATTTAGATTTGAATCTCAAGAATTATTGATCTATATTAATTATAAAAATCTAAGTAGCCCGGTAAAAAACCGGCCCTTTGTTAATTGAAAAGGCTGGCCAAAACATTTCTAATGAGAAAAGGGGCTAGTTGCTTCCCACCTGTAGCAAATTCTTAAAGAATGTGGTCAATTTACATTTGATTAATCCAGGCTAGGCCAAACCTGTTCTTCCAGGGAAAACAGCCGCCCCCCTTCCTCCCCCAGGCCAATATTGAAACTTCCCACCGACCAGCAAGGGGCAGGAAGCAATGTAGCTACAACCTTGTTTGTTGGCCTTCCCCAGAGGAAAAATTATGGTCGTTTTAAAATCAAAGGCTGGAGCCAGGCCTGCCTTGCCAGCCTCAAGTGTGGTTTTTCAAATCTGCTGTGAAACTTAAGACCTTGGAGTTTATACCTAGGTATCTTGAAGTGACATAATACTGAATTAAATAAGATCTAAGTGTACTTCGTACAAAATCTAAAGAACAGAATTAAATCTGTTGGTTGATAATGTCCTGCATTTTTTGAAGTTTATTCCTAAAAATGTCACTGATTGAGAAATGCTAAATATACTTGCCAGCTAAGAGTTTAAAGTTCTGGTTGAATAAATTTGGAAAGATCATATAATTATAGTAAAATTTCAACATTTGTCTAATTGAAAAAAGAGGATAAATTTTGTAATCCCAACCGAAATTTTTAAATATAAAGATCAGTTTAAATTTAATTGATCTCTTAATAATTATAAAAGGTATATAATCTTTAAATCATATATATACGTATATATTTGATGGTCTTCCAAGTTAGATTTCAAAACTATAACCAAGGAATGACTTTGGGACATTTCATGGGCCCTGAAATGTTTTCAAAAGTTTATTCTCTCTTCTTAAAGGTTTTTTAATAAAGCCAATTTAATATACTTGAAATCACATGGAAAGCTTTATCAAATATAAATTAATAAATATATTTTAAGTTTTTGCCTCTGAGAAAGGGCAAAACAAGTAATTTTGTTTAATATTTCTTAAAATACAGCAGTGGAATTTTAAGATGTAATTTGAAATAACAAAAGCTCCTCTCCGCTGCATTTTAAATTAGGCTGGAGGTGGGGCAGCATTTGTCCCTTGTGAATCAAAAGTTTACTAAATTTCCGGGAAGAAGGCTACATAAAATAATCACTTGAAATATATAGCTTTGCGACAGTATTTGTTAAAATCTCAAAAGGCAACCATGTTTCTTACATTTGTTGCTTGTGTGAGAAAGAAAGCTGTCTGGAAGGAAATAAAAAGGTTTCCTTCAGATGCCTAACTAAAATTAAAAATCAATATATTGGGCCTCAAAAGCTAAATTAAATAATTTGTGTTTTGTCTCCTTAAACAAAGTTTATGTAAATTTACCCAAAAACTAATACCAGAAATTTAATTAAGGTCATTTACTGTCCATAACTTAGGACAAGTAAAGTTAGAATAAATGCTATTTCAAAAATTGGCAAATTGGGTTAAATGGATATTCAGGAGAACTTAATTGTCACCTATTAAAAGATAAACTTTTACAATTTTTATATAAGACCTCCATCATTATACCAAAAAATACTATGCAGGAACCAATTCCTGGAGCTTTAACTGTTTTTACTGATGGGTCATCAAATGAGAAAGCTGCCTATCATACTATAAATTCTGACAGAGTCAGGGAAGCCCTAGTTCAGAACCAAATTGAAGAATTCATTAGAAACATGTATCCTCCCCTCCACTATCACCCTTTAGCCTTACCTAAATCACGAGGAGTAGATCTAGACACCCAAACCTCTGATATCTTAGAAGCCACACTCCGTGCTTTAAATGCCTCCAATCCATCCCTTGCAGAAAACTGTTGGCTATGCATGACCCTAGGTACACCTATGCCCCTTGTCATTCCAGATGACATCAGTAACATCACTTCTAATAATAATTGTACCCTCAGTTTGCCCTTTAGAACTCAACCTGTTGCATTCAACTTTTCCTCATGTCTACAAAAACTCCCCCAGAATAATAGTTATGATCTAGATGTAGGCTTCGTTAGCTTTGTTAACTGCTCTCCCGTTCACAATCACAGTTCCTCCCTTTGCCCCGCTCCTGGACGAGTGTTTGTATGTGGAGGTAATATGGCCTATACAGCTCTACCTTTAAACTGGACAGGATTATGTGTTCAGGCTAGTATTCTCCCTGACATTGATATTATTCCAGGGGGAGAACCTGTCCCCCTACCCAGCCTTGATTACATTGCTGGACGCAGTAAGAGGGCTGTCCAATTTATTCCTTTAATTATAGGACTGGGAGTCTCTGGAGCTGTGGCCACTGGCACAGCTGGATTAGGAACCGCATTACATACCTATAATAGATTATCTAATCAGTTAATTGATGTTCAGGCTCTTTCAGGTACTATCAATGATCTCCAAGACCAAATTGACTCCCTAGCAGAAGTAGTTTTACAAAATAGAAGAGGATTAGATTTACTTATAGCAGAGCAGGGAGGAATATGTTTAGCCCTACAGGAACGCTGCTGTTTTTATGCCAACAAATCTGGAATCGTCTAAGACAAGATAAGAAAACTCCAGGAAGACCTGGTGAAAAGGCGAAGAAGAGCTGTTCGAAAACCCCCTTTGGAGCGGACTCAATGGCCTACTCCCCTACCTGCTTCCTGCACTTGGCCCCCTTGTCAGTTTACTGTTAATTTTAACCTTTGGTCCATGGGCTTTTAAGAAACTGACAAGTTTTGTCAAACAGCAAATTGATAGCATCCTGGCCAAACCCATTCAGGTTCACTACCACCGTTTAGCTACTATAGACCGAGAACGTGATTATGATTGCCAGAGCTCCCTCCCCACGGGGACAGCATAAAGCCAGAGGAATGCTTACCTACACTCTATATAGAGGTATGGTATGGGCACCGTCTGGGTGCAGGGCAAAGCACTGCAAGGGAAGGTCAAAACAGAAAATCAAAATTTTCTCGACCGCCTCTGGATTTCTCTGTGAGCACACCTGGTTTGCATAGAGGTTGGTATCCATACATATATAATTGTTGGCTCTGCCTCTCCTCCCCAAAAGATACCAAGAGCCACCAGAGGTGAGATCTGCCGATCTCATGGGAGGAACCAGGTCACTATTCCCCCAGTCGGTTAATGCCCACCCTTAACTAAATGGTAAGGGAGGAATTGTTGGGAGCCATTATAAATCACATATACATCTCCAGCTTACAACAAGAGGTTTCTGGCTCCTCCAAGCCAACTCCCGGTTTGGCCTGGAGTTAAAAGTTAACCTTGCGATTTAGCCTGGAGTTAAATAACATACCCTCACCCTAAGCACAAAGCAAGCTACATCTCCGCTGATAAGCTGCGACATTCCAAAGCCTGTTATATCCTTAACGACTTCCTTTGCCCACCCCCTTCCTCTAGAAACAACATAAATACCCCCCGCTGTAAAAATAAAACTGAGGCTTGATCAGAACTTTGTCTTGCCTCCATTTCTTTGCGTCTCCTATCCTCTCATTCCTTTGCAGGATTTGGTGCAGTGTACCCACGAAGCGTGCCCTGCAGGTCGGGGCAGTTGTCCCAGAGGCTCCTTACACTATCTTCATATTTTTGGATTCTTTTTTCTTTTTGCTTTTCTGGTTGGGTATTTTTTGCTTCTTCGTATTTCAAATCTTTGACTTGATTCTTGGGATCCTCTTGTCTGCTGTTGGATCTCTGTATATTATTCTTTATTTCAGTCAGTGTATGATTAATTTCTAGTTGGTCTTTTTTCATATCCTCCAGGGTCTCACTAAATTTATCAGCGGTTTCTAGAAAATTATTGAAAAATCTTATAACCATGATTTTGAACTCTATATCCAGTAGTTTGCTTTCCTCCATTTCTGTCATTTGTGACCTGTTTCTTTGTCTCCTCATTTTTTATGCTTCCCTGTGTTGATAGAGTGGCTTGTGTGCTAGGTATCCTAAAGGGCCCAGTGGCTCAGTCTCTCCAATTACCCGAGGTGGACACTCTTGGTGCACCCCATTGTGGGCTTTGTGCACAGTCTTGTTGTAGTTAAGCCTTGATTGTTGTAGGTATCACTGGGAGGAATTGGCCTCCATGCCAATTGGCTGTGAGAATCAGCTGTATCTGCAGTGGGAGAACTGTGCTGGAGACACCCTTCTGGGGCAAGACTTGCTTCAGTGGGCTTTGGTGCTCACTGAGTCTGCCCCCTGAGTGTGTCCCTTATGGATCTGAGGAGTTGCAATCTGGATGGTCCCACTCTGACCACTGGGTACACTGGCTCTTGGATCTAAGGAGGTGCTAATTTAGCCTCTGCCTGAGGCTACCCAGCAGGAGCTACGAAGAGATCTGCAGATTCCCCTTCCTTGTTTGGGGTTTGGAGGTGTCTATATGAGGCTCAGCTGTGAAGCAATGCAAGCTGCTGTGGGGCCTTGGGCCTTCTCTTGGAAGTTCTAGGTCTGTCTGGCCCAGCTGCAGTTTGTTAGGTAATTTTCAGATTGCAAAGGGCCAGGGCATTCATATGCAAAAGCCTCTGCCGCAGCTTGGGTGGGGCGGGGTCTCAGGGAATCAACAGGGCAGAGCAAACAGCTATGGCTGATCCTCAGCCCTGCCCTAAGAGGCTCCGTGTCTCAGTGTCCCGGTAATTGCTGCAAACACCTCTGAGAGAAAGCCGCCCTCGAGTTCCGAGTTCTGCCCGCTGCCAGACAGTCCAGTTTCTCCCCATATGAGTCTGGGTCCCCAAAGACTTCCCCCAAGCTGGAGTTCATAGCAGTCGGGGGCTTGTGACTCCCTCCCGATTGAAAAAGACAACCGTGTCCTCAGTTGCCAGCCCTTGCCGCGTGCACCTTCATACCTCTGCACTTTACTTCTGCAGCTCCTCTGAGTCTCAGTGTGCTTTTCTCTTTCCTTCTAGTTGTAGAATTTCCACTCAGCCAGCCTTCCTGTAGCTCTGGATGATGTCTGTTTTGTCTTTTAGTTGTATTTTTGAAGTTGTTGTGGGAGGCAGCAATTTCTGGTGTTTACCTATGCCGCCATCTTGGTTTCCATTCTATATTATAGTCTTTATGTGTATGTGTGTCTGTGTAGTATGTCTGGTAAAATTTCAACCTAGGATATAATATTTTATTGGCCTGATTTTTTTAAAAAAGGATTAATTGTACGGTCCGGACGAAATTTTTAATATTAAAACTGGTTTAAGCCTAATTGATGTCCCTTAGAATAATTACAACAAGTGTTATATAATTTTTGGATTGTGTATATTTGACAGTCTTTCCAAGTTAAATTTCAAGACTTTAACTAAGCGATAGTTTTGGGACATTCCAAGGGCCCTGGAATGACTCAACGACTTATTCTCTCTTCTTAAAAGAAATATTTTTTAAATAAGTTAAGCCTATTTAATATACTTAACATTACATGGGAAGCTTTGTCAAATAAAAATTAATAACTATGTTCTACATATATATATATATAAATAGTTAAAATGAATATTATAGAAATTTCAGTTTGTTTCAGAAAGGAACTTGCAAAGATTCAGAGCCAAGTTCAAACAGGAAACTTTCACACATAGCACATGACCAGTCAGGGCTATCAGACAAGCCTGGTGATTCTCTGTGTCTGCCAGTGATACTCTGGTTTCACATATTGGGAGTTTATGAATTATTTTTAATGCTTAATACACCGCTTGCAATAAGCCATGTGCCCCATTTTAAAATCATACTTTAAAGGCTGAAATTATATATTAAATCTAAAAGTATACAAATTTTATATTATTCTCTATGTCATTTTACAGTAATTATTATTTACTAAGAAATGTTGGGATGACATAAGGAAGGGACTTGCCTGTCACTCTAGCCTGGAACAAAGATAATTGGCTAGCGGGAATGGAGCTACTGCAGGCACAGGAAATCTTAGAAGGTTAAAATCCACAGACAAAGGAATTATTTCTCTCTTGATCCTCTGGCTTTGCTCCTGCTTCCTTGCACTTGCTCATATTCCCTACATAGCCATGTGGTCCTAGAAGCCACATGGCCAATGGCCATGTGTACCCCACACACAATGGACTATAGCTGGGAACACAAGCTAAATTAGCCTGATGCTGGACTGGACTGTGAAAATATGGAATGGAAACTCTGGGCAAGAGCTTTAATCCTAATTCTGCTGAAGACACAGCTGGACTTCTTCTGTGGTAGGGTGGAGGAAGAGGGGACCTTGGAAACCCAGAGGGCTAATCCCATGCAAATCAACTTCCCATGTGAGTCTCAGAAAATTCCTTTTCTTGTGGCATTGCAAGAAGCCCACTTCCACTGACAACAGGTGCTAACTCAGAGGGCTCCCCACCAATAAGAGTTGGTCAAAAATAGAGTGGCCCAGGACTGACTTGTAATTGGTATCTGCAGTTGGGGAAGTCTTGTGGAAATGAGCCCTTAACCTGTGGGATCTGTGTTAACTCTGGGTAGTTAATGTCACAATTAATTGAATTGAATTATAAAACACTCAGCTGATAGTTGGAGAGCTAGATAATTGGCTAGTTCTGGTAAAAACAGCATGCATTTGGTGTTTAGAAATATCTCATAATTACTTCAAAATAAAGTTATTGCTACTGACAAACAGAAGGGTATTTAAGTAGATAATATATTTGGTTGGTCCAAAATCCAAACAAAAAATTTCATGTGTGGATATATGTATATAGATAGATAAAAATAAAGTAAAAAGTGTCACTTTATCCCTATCTCCCAGCCCTTCATTTCCCCTCTGTGTGGGCAGCATATACCATCAGTTTCCGGTAAGTCTTTCCAGAGTTATTTTTACTGCTATAAGAAAATGCTATACATATACATAGACCTGGAACTATTCTATGCAAATGGGATCCCCTTTTCAGTACTTTGTTCTTTTCACTTATATTTAGAGCTCATTATGTACCCATATACATTTTCTCAGTCTTTTTAAGGCTGCTTAGTATTCCAATATAGGGACATACTATCATTTATATAACCAGTGACCTATTAATAAACATTTTAAATTGTTTCTGTTAACGTAAAAAACCATTGAAACCTGTAAAGAATTTTTGTGAGTTTATTTGGGCCAAACTGTCGACATATTCCGGGAAGCAGAACCTCAACGAATTGAGATAGTGCTCCGGAGAATGGCAGGGTTACATCCGTATTTATACATGAAATTCATTGGTGACAGATTTAAGGAGGTGGGATTAAGCGAAGCGGGGAAACCTCTGTGATAGGATAAAAAGTAAAATGATGGACACATACTTAGGTGGGTGCAGGAACAATTAACATGATAAATGAAAGAATCTGTTGCATCTGTCCTGGGCCCAGCACACCTGGTTGTGCCCCAGGGGCTTCAGATACAGGGAAATCACAAGTTACCCAGACATTTCAAGGGTATGTTATCATAGATGCAAAAAGACAGATAGGCTCAGTTACGGTAAATGTTGACCTTATCAGTGAAGATATCGGCTTAGGACCTAACTGCCCATCATAACTGCTTTTAGTTAAGGTTTAATTTCAGACCATCCTTTGTGGTTACTTTAGGTCTCCGAGTCTGCAAAATTGCCATGCAGGCCTCTCCTGAACTTGTCAGGTCAGCATGTGGCCCCTTTCGTCCACATTTCCAACAAAGCTATTAAAAACAATTCTGTAATAAGCAACCTTCTACATCCTGTCATTTTGCATGTCTGTGAGCATATTATAGAATCAATTTATGGGTCAATAATTCTGTATATCAGCAATTCGTTATATTTTACCAAATCTCATCACTAATGTTGAGAGTATCTGTTTTCTCACATGTTCTATAACACAGCAGGTTATCAGGCTTCCTGATCTATGTCAATCTACTGGGTAAAAATAGTATATTTGAGTAATTAATTTCTCTCATTATGAATGGTGCTGAGCATCTGTGCATGTGTGAGTTAAGAGACATCATATTTCCTTTTCTTTGAACTGTCTGCTTATATCTTTGGCTTTCCAATGAGTGCTTTAACAAGCAAAACTTTATTATTATTACTACTACTATTATTTTTGTTGTTATTTTGCTTCTTTGCAATAAACCAGGTCTGACCCACTGGCAGACATCTGCAATCATTTTCCTAAATGCTTTTCCCAGTGCAGAGGTCAGAGGGAAAAGATGAGACAAAGAGACAAGGACAAAGACAGGACCTCAGATGGGCAGGGCTTTACAATTATGGACATCAGAGAAGAAATAGCTTTTAAAGAGGGTTTTGTGTTTTTAATTTCTTGAGTGAATCAATGATAATAGGATAATTGTCATTTTCAGTAATTTAAAGAAGGAATCAAATACTTGACAATATTCACAGGAGGGGAAAGGAAGAAGATTATTAAATGCAAAGTTAATGAACTTCCAATCTCTAGAACTTTGGCAACTAAGGCATTGGTTCCTCCCCTTAGCTGAGCCCTTCTAAACAAGAAAGAAAAAAATTCACAAGAATGCAAACTGTATGTTGACTCAACTTTCAGACAACATTGTTTTAATTACAATTATTATGGTGACAATACCTCAGTGGTAAGTGATTCTTCCAGTTATTTTTTTCCCACTGCAGTCACAATCTATGGATTTTATTTGCTTGCTTACTTTTATTCACCTTAAAAGGTTCTCAAGGTAGAGAACATCTTACTTACAGCATAAGATGGGTTCCTGATCATTAGCTAAAAATCTAGCTGGAGATAAGGATCTCTTTCAGCTGCAGTTTGGGGGTACTTTGTGAACTGTTAGGTCTGATCAAATAATCAAGACAATAGCCCCTTCCCTGGGAAACTGACCTTTAAATCATTTCACAACTGACATTCCCTTTAGCTTAGACCACATTCCATTGTCTAAAACCAGTAACTTTCCCCTCTGGACCTGCCCAGAGAATTCCCCTCTGAAAAAGCCCACCTAGCATCCTTTAAAATTTCTGACTCCCAGTTTCTGGGTGCTGGTACCATTTTTAGGCTCAGCCCATCTGGTTTCCAGATAACCTAATAAATTCATAATTATTGTTAACATGAGAAACCACTGAGTCCTGTAAAGAATTTTTGTGAGTTTATTTGAGCCAAACTGTCCACATAAGCCGGGCAGCAGAACCTCAATGAATTGAGATAATGCTCCAGAGAATGGCGGGTTACATTTGTATTTATGCATTGAAATCAAAGGAAAGGGACATAAGTGGGTTACATGAAATCCATTGGTGATAGACTAGAGAGGCAGAAGTAAGCAAAGCAAGAAAACCCCTGGGATTGGATAAAAAGGAAAATGATAGACACATACTTAGGTGGGTGCAGGAACAATTAACACAATAATAAAGAAATTTGTGGTCTGTCCTGGTGCCCAGCACATTAGGTTGTGTCCCAAGGGGTCCAGAAAAAGAGAAGTTACAAGTTACCCGGACATTTCAAGGGTATTTATACTAATGAAAAGGTAATGTGCTAATTAGACCAGGTTGACCGACCATCTTTCGGACGTCCGACTTTCCTCCAGACAAAGCCATGGTGGTGGGGGCCAAGGCAGAGGCAGTTAGGGGCAATCAGGCCAGCAGGGGAGGGCAGTTGGGGGCAATCAGGCAGGCAGGCAAAGGGGTTAGGGGCAATCAGGCAGGCAGGTGGAGGCAGTTAGGGGCGATCAGGCAGGCAGGCAGGTGAGCGGTTAGGAGCCAGCGGTCCCAGATTTCGAGAGGGATGTCCAACTGCTGGTTTAAACTGGCAGTTGGACATCCCTCAAGGGGTCCCCGATTGGAGAGGGTGCAGGCTGGGCTGAGGGACCCTCCCCCCACCATTTACCAATTTCATGCACCAGGCCACTAGTGTTATTATACTAGATGCAAAAACACATAGGCTCAGTTAAGGTAAAGGTTGACCTTGTCAGTGAAGATACCAACCTAAGATGTAACTACCCAACATAACTGCTTTTAGTTACAGTTTA
>NW_005871069.1:11455405-11457693 GCF_000147115.1 Myotis lucifugus
TCATTCCTAGGATGTCTCAGTACAGCAGGTGGTGGGCTGAACAGGTGGACCACGGGGGATGGGGCATTTTCATAACCTTAGATGGCATTTAAGGTAGAATTATTATTATTAAAAAAGGGCAGGTAAATGGGAGGCAGTCAGATCCTATATATTCTTGTTAAAAGGTATTCTGGATCATTTCTAATTTTTGAGCTACCATGATCTAAATCTTTTTGCTGTTTGTCAAGTTTTGTTTGTCTTGTCCCTGACTGGACACATGCTACGCCCCCTGAAAGTTTCCTGTTTGAACTTGGCTCTGAATCTTTGCAAGTTCCTTTCTGAAACAGAATGAAATTCCTATAACATTCATTTTTAACAAAATATATGTATGTAAATTCAACATAGTTATTAATTTTTATTTGGCCAAACTTCCCATGTAATGTCAAGTATATTAAATCATCTAAGTATATTAAATTGGCTTAATTTTGTTCAAAGATATTTCTTTTAAGAAGAGAGAATAAATTCTTGAGTCATTCCAGGGCCCTTGGAATGTCCCAAAGCTATCTCTCAGTTAAAGTCTTGAAATTTAACTTGGAAAGACTGTCAAATATACACACTCCAAAGATTATATTACACACTCTTTGTAATTATTTTAGAAGACATCAATTAATCTTAAACTGGTTTTAATATTAAAAATTTGGTTTGGACTATAGAATTAATTCTTTTTTTTAGGCCAATAAAATATTATATCCTAGGTTGAAATTTTACCAGACATACTACACAGACACACATACACATAAAGACTATAATATATATATAATATATATATATATACATATATATATATATACATGTATATATATATATGTATATATATATATTTAAATATATCTTTTTATTGATTTTTTACAGAGAGGAAGGGAGAGAGATAGAGAGATAGAAACATCAATGAGAGAGAAACATCGATCAGCTGCCTCCTGCACATCTCCCACTGGAGATGTGCCTGCAACCCAGGTACATGCCCTTGACCAGAATCAAACCTGGGACCTCCCAGTCCACAGGCCGACGCTCTATCCACTGAACCAAACTGGTCTCAGCAAGAATATAATATATTTTAAACTACTAGTTTTTCCAGAGAAAACGCAATAATTATTTTCCTCAAAAATGAATTTCCATACTTCATGCATTCTATTATCACAACCATATAATTTCTCCCAACTTAGTTTGAACTTTTAACTCTTAGAAGCCTCAAAATTTTAGGTGGCAAGTTAAATACTTAGTATTTTTCAGATTAGTAATACTTTCACATTTTTAAGGATATCTACACTAATAAAAGACAAACATGCAAATTGACCATACCTTTGCTACACCTTAAGCCATGCCCACCAGCCAATCAGAGCGACTATATACAAATTAACCCAACCAAGATGGCGGCCGGCAGCCATGGTGCTGGAGCAAGCAGGAGGCTTGGTTGCCCCAATGATGGAGGAAGCCAAGCTGCCCCGACCAGCTCTGAGCTCCACTCAAAGCAACAAAGTTTCAATTATAGAACGTAAATAAATCCCAGAATAAAAAAAGAAAAGAAAAAAAGGAGAGGCTGGGAGCTTCCATCACTGGCGGCCTTGGCAAGCCTGAAAAAGGCCCTCAGCCCCTCACCCAGACTGACCAGGCACCACAGTGGGGACCACCCACTCTAAAGGGGGTGTGGCCAGCCTGAAAACAGCCATCAGCCCCTCACCCAGGCCTGCCAAACCTCCATGGGGTGAGGGTCCCCACTGGGGGGGGGGGCTTGACCAGCCTGCAAACAGCCATCAGCCCCTCACCCAAGATCTCCAGGCACCCCAGCGGGACCCCCACCCTGAAGGGGGTGTGACCAGCCTGCAAACACCCATCAGTCCCTCACCCAGGCTGGCCAGGCACCCCAGCAGGACCCCCACCCTGATCACCCTTCAGGGCAAACCAGCCGGCCTCCACCCGTGCACCAGGCCTCTATCCTATATAATAAAAGGGTAATATGCAAACTGACCCTAACAGTAGAACGACTGGGAATCACTGGTCACTATGACACACACTGACCACCAGGGGGCAGATGCTCAATGCAGGAGCTGCCCCCTGGTGGTCAGTGTGCTCCCACAGGGGGAGCTCTGCTCAGCCACAAGCCAGGCTGACGGCTGCCAGTACAGTGGTGGTGGTGGGAGCCTCTCCCGCCTCCTCAGCAGTGCTAAGGATGTCCAACTGCAGCTAGGCCTGCTTCCCGCTGGCAAGTGGACATCCCCCAAGGGCTCCCAGGCTGCCAGAAGTATGTCTGA
>NW_005871069.1:11457793-11460186 GCF_000147115.1 Myotis lucifugus
CTTATTCATTAATAGATTTATATCTATTCTTTATATTTTCCCTAAGAGGCAAATTCAAATTAATTAATGTTTCAGTATCTTGTTATTTCAAAATATTTAGATGTTTATTATTTAACCCAGCAATGCTCCAAAGCTTTTAAGTATCAAAGACTTTGGAAAATTATGTATAGGGCTATGAGGCTGGAGGAAATGGCGGGGGGGGGGGGGGGGGAGAAGGAGCAGGCCCCCCAGTGGGAGAAATGGCGGGGGGGGGAAAAGGGAGGAGGGCCCAAGGTGCTTGGATATCCAAATTTCCATATTTTTTCTTAGAGATAACACGTTAAGGGTTGTCATTGACCCTAATTTTTTTTGTGGCTTCTGTTCCTGGGCCTCTGAGCCAACCTTTCCCTGGGCCACTTGTTCTACAGTTGTGAACATATTTATAATTATCACTGAAAAGCTTTATCATAATTCCTTCATTTTAGTTATATCTATTTACTATATCTTAACAACTTTGAGATTTTTAAAGCCAATTATTACCTAAAGCATTTTCTTGACCAATTTTGTAACAGGGATATTTCAGCAGCCTTCAGTGGCTTTAATGTGAAATTACTACTTTATCTTCCTTTATAAAGCAGGAGTGCCCCCTTCCCTCACCCCCCTTCACTGCTAGAGGGTACTTCTGCAGATCTGTTCCTCCCAGTGTTATGGGGGAAAAATAGAACATTGGGGACTAGTTATGGTTATGGGAAATATTAATTATGCTGTTAACCATGATTGCCCTTTTTGTTCAAAGAAAGGACATGCTAACCTGGCTGGGAGTCATGTGCCCTCAGGACCTGGGAGTCAACCTTGGAATGTGGTCCATTCTTATTCAAGAACTGTACATTATCATGGAAGCATTAATCTTGTTGCCCAACCCAACTTGTATAGTTTATTTCCCCATGCCTATAATCCCTACTTCCTCATGTATTCTTTGTCCCCAGATTCATAAATAAGGAATGAGAAAATCAAAATCCCTAAAAGATAGAAAGCCAAAATTACATTGCAGACACACAGACAGAAATCTCACTAGCTGTTTCTGGTGACTGAACCCTGAGAGGGAGAGCAAGTAAAGCCCCCAAGATTAAGAATTCTTGGCAGCTGCTGGGATGTTCCTGCAATCTCTCTCATGCTTTCAACCTCACCACACACAACTAGGCTTCACCAAAGTGGGACTTGCCTCCTCTTTAAACAAATTAAACAGAGACACAAAACATCAACACTCTTATATAGGCACGCAAAACACATTAGAAGTTTACACCAGAGAATGTCCGACATTAAAAATACCAAAGTGTTGCCGAAACCGGGTTTGGCTCAGCGGATAGAGCGTCAGCCTGCGGACTGAAAGTTCCCAGGTTTGATTCCGGTCAAGGGCATGTACCTGGGTTGCGGGCACATCCCCAGTAGAAGATGTGCAGGAAGCAGCTGATCGATGTTTCTAACTCTCTATCTCCCTTCCTTTCTGTAAAAAATCAATAAAATAAAAAAATAAAAAAAATACCAAAGTGTCCCTGGTTCGGAAACTGCCCCTCTCTAGAACCTCAGCATTCTCCCAATGGACTATTTTAAAAAATGGGCTGGGGCCTTTTCTAGTTGCCTCTACCTCCCTTTGTCTGGGGGAATCTTCCTAGGACATGTGCCATTGACCACGTGTCTCCCCACTCCCACATCCTGGTTTTTCTGGGGAAATTCAGTAATGGCCTGGCCACCTACTGTTTCTTTTCTATGGAGATAAATCAGAGGCATGCTTTCTACAGGGGAACTGAGGAGGAAACTGGTCTTGCAAGGCATGTCAGGCCATAAAAACTGTGAACAAAGCACTGCCTTGGGCGGGGGGGGGGGGGAGGGGGGGGGGAAGGTCGTTATCGCTGGCCCCAGGACAGATCATTGGATATGGCCTGGTGACCCTCAACACCTGGGGGCCTTCCTGTAAGCCCATGAAAGGGGGAGGAACCATATCTGCAAGACAAAGACCCCAGAAGGTTATAAAAAGTGAAGCCCCCTGCGTGTCTCTTCACTCTGATTTGGAAATTATTCCCAGAGTCCACTAGTGTTAATAAACGGGGTCCCTCCCTTTGTCTAGGAAGCGTGCTGGGTATTTCTTTGGTCTTCTGCAACAGAACAATGGGGTATAGGCATTTATTAACCTCAGAATAGTTCTGAGACAGTCTCTAGAATTTCTTATTAATTTCCATCTTTTTGGAAGAATTTTTTTTCTATGCTTTTCCTTAGAAGCTTCTAATTTCCAAATCAAGATATGCTTCCCATATAGTCATTCAATTTAATTTCAGAGCTGGCATTTTCTAATTTCTGCATGCAAAATATTAAGTAGGTACCCCAAAAAAACTGCATTTTGGCCATTTCTAAGTTGA
>NW_005871069.1:11460286-11501633 GCF_000147115.1 Myotis lucifugus
ATCAGCATAGCGAGGTCTGTCCAGGATCTCTGCCATGTTCTGTCTAGGTTCTCCAGCCAAGTTCTGTAGCCAGGTTCTAGCAGGTTCTCCAGCCAGGTTCTGTGTAGGTTCTCTCTAGGTTCTGTTCTCTCGCTAGGTTCTGCTTCTAGGTTCTGTGTCTAGGTTCTTCAGCCAGGTTCTAGCCCAGATCTCCAGTCAGGTTCTGTTGCCAGGTTCTAGTCAGGTTCTCTTGCCATGTCTTCTTGCTATGATCTCTAGCCAGGATCTGATGTTTATTGTCTTGTTACATCTGTATTTATACCAGCCGATTTTAATCCTGTCAATTTCTATTACAAAGGTTAGGGCGTTTCTTGTCTCCATTCCAGGGAGTAAAGATTATGTAGCTTAACTACCCGCCTGGCACTTAATTAAGGGGTTGTATCCCCTCCCTAACCTCCGGGAAAAATCCTCACCTGGGGAAACAACCTTTCTCAGAGAGGTGACCTTGGTTAAAACACATAGCGCTAAGGGGAGCAAACATATCAAGAACAGTATGCCACATACGCCAGGTCCCCCGAAACATATGCTGTGCAGATGTTTCTTCTCTGCAGCAACTGTGTCAAGCAGCAAGGATGGACCGGCTCCCGGCAATTCTCTAGTTAAATCTTCCTATTTCTGTAAAATACTTGCAAGTAAAGACTTCTTATCAGGAGTATTAACCAGTAAATGAGGGCTGGGGTTTGGGAGCTTCTAGCTTTGGAAGCACAATTTCCCACGTTATTTTTTTATTTTATTGTATTTTTTTTATCTGTAGTCTGAGCAAATTTTCTACACATGGTATGTATTGGGTCAAATGTGGTCTCAGTTTCTCTCCTGGCTGTCTAAAACCACAGGAAAGGTTCAGGGCCCGGGCAGACCAAGCCTTATGGTGGCCCCCTAGATGAGCCATTTAGTTAATTACAGTTGTGTTGGGACTTCCCCATGGGGCTCCTGCATTTCTGACACTTCCACAAAGATTCTTAGTCACCTAAGATCACCCCAAAATCAGACTGGAGGGAGGATGTGCCCCTTTATCTTTGGAACTGAATGAGTTCAGCTCATTTATACGGCAAAGGTGTTTTTTTTGCTCAGACTCTCAGCAATTCCAATTGAAAAGCCAAAATCAAAACCAGCCACCCATTTTTTCCTCCAGTACCGCCTTATCCTGGATTCTGACAACCCTGGTTCCACCTCGAGGATTTTAAAACACAGCTCAAATAAAGACATCCTCTACCAAAGCAAGGGAAGGTCCTGGATCCAAGAGACAACTCACCCAAGTTCACCCAATGGGTGGAGAACAGGCGGGCTCAATGGGCCCTTTGCTGGATCATTGCACCAAGTCCAAGTCCAAGGGATGGCCCTGAGTGAGCTTCTTTGGAATCCTGCCATGACTACACCAAGTGATATTAACGTAAAAAACCACTGAGACCTGTAAAGAATTTTTGTGAGTTTATTTGAGCCAAACTGTCCACATAAGCCGGGCAGCAGAACCTCAATGAATTGAGATAATGCTCCAGAGAATGGCGGGTTACATTTGTATTTATACATTGAAATCAAAGGAAAGGGACATAAGTGGGTTACATGAAATCCATTGGTGATAGACTAGAGAGGCAGAAGTAAGCAAAGCAAGAAAACCCCTGGGATTGGATAAAAAGGAAAATGATAGACACATACTTAGGTGGGTGCAGGAACAATTAACACAATGAAGGAATCTGTGGTATCTGTCCTAACGCCCAGCACATTAGGTTGTGTCCCAAGGGGTCCAGGAAAAGAAAAGTTACAAGTTACCCAGACATTTCAAGAATATGTTATTATACATGCAAAAAGACACATAGGCTCAGTTAAGGTAAAGGTCGACTTTGTCAGTGAAGATAACAGCCTAGGATGTAACTACTCACCATAATTGCTTTCAGTTAAAGTTTATTTTCAGACCATCCTTTTTGGTTACTTTAGGTCTCTGAGTTTGCAAGATTGCCATGCAGGCCTTCCCTGAGCTTGTCAGGTTAGCATGTGGCCCCTTTCATCCACATTCTTTACCCCTTTAAGCCCATTTATACCTCCTTTGGTGACCCTAACATTTGGTGCGAAAAATGGGAAGGTTCCATGGTGAAGGGGAGCCATCTCCCCAGCTTAGGTCATCCAAAGTTTGCTACTTAGAGAGTGGTAGGCTTACCTGGGCTTATCTTCAAATCCTACTCAGGTGACATTATCGCTGGCCTCAATTAGACCTTACTCCTTCCCAAACCAGCCAAGGACGATGCCAGATCAGGACCTCTCCTTCTCCATTACTGAGCCTTCATCCCACACTAGCCAATCTTCTCTAGGTGAGTGACGTTCCACAATTTCCCTCATCTGGAGTCTTCTGTCCACTTACTCCCACTGACTTCTGGAAATCCTCTCTTCACATAAGTCCTAGCACTATGCCAGAAGACTCCTCTGCTGTTTGGTTTCCTGGTGATTTGTTTAGCAGTGGAAATGCCTGTCCTAAACAGTCACCTTTGGACTTGTGGTCTGTCACTCACCTTCCTCTCTTGTGGACCACACTTATTCTCTGTTTGGCCACAATATAAACTAAATAATGAGTCTCAATGGCCTGAAAATGGCATTTTCGATTTTAACACATTGGGTGATTAAGATGACTGCTGTCACCACAATGAAAAATGGTCAGAGATTCCCTACGTCCAAGCATTTTTCATCCTTTAGTCTCAACCTTCTCTCTGTCAATGCTGCTTTACCCATCAGATCCTTCTCCTTTACACAAAATATCATACCCCTAACACTTCTGATTCTGGATCTACTCTTGACCCAGCAAACCACTGATGTCCACCCCTTTATGTGCCCCCTCCCTCACTTGCAGTAGATTCCAAAAACCCAGACCCTCCTAACCAGCAACCACCTTTCCCCCCAGCCCCTGAGAGCCCAAATCCCAAGAATGCACACTCCAATATAGCCTTTTTCCCACCTAACACTTGCTCTGGGGCCACCCAAAGACCACCTTCCTCAACAGCCTCTTCTATTCCTGAGCCCATTCTACCCCTGAGAGAGGGAGTAGGAACTGAGGGCATATAGTCCAAGTCCATGTCTCATTCTCTAGGTCTGACCTTTCCCTGATTTAAAAAAGACTAGGTTCTTTTTCCACTGACCCAACCATCTTTACTAAGGAATTTGAGTACTTGACCCTATGACCTGACCTGGCACATCTATGTCATCCTGTGCTCCTCTCTAACCCCAGAGGAGAAGGAGCAAATATAGCTATCAGCTCAGGATTATTCTGATGCCCTCCATAGACAGGTGCTGATGCAGTTCCCCAAACTGACCCGAGATGGGACTATCAGGTTAATCCTCCAGGGCACTGGCTCCATAGCCATGTAATCACCTGTCTCATTGCCAGACTCAAAAAGGCTACCCATAAGGCAGTCAACTATGATAGAGCTGGTACGAGAATTTCACAGGCTAGAACACCTCAAATCCTGAGAACAAAGCCCTTGCTCAATAAAAGCTAGTTGTTATAAGAATTGGTTGCAAACACTGTCCTGAACACCTCACTGCCATGGTTGACAGAGCAGAACCCCAGTCACGAAGGGGCCAAGAGACACTGTGACAGGTATGGCAATGGCCCAATAAAATGAGGGTGGCACCAGAACCAGGGTCAGCAAGAAGGAAATGCAAGTCTCTAGAATCAACTCCTAAACCACCCTCCAGATTTACATCAACTAGAAAAGAGACAGAATAACAGAGTAAACCCAATATATGATTTTAAACTGGATGAAATGGGAACAACCTTACCTGACAACTCAAATATTTTCTAACATCAAGAGATATGAGAGAAAGTAGAGTGAAATGGGAGCAGTGAAGTTAAATCTCGTTAATGGTTCTCTGACCATGTTTTGTAAGTACATAAATTTATTTTAGTGCACATTTGATTTATATTCATCAACTCACTGATCCACATCTGTCCATGGAAATCCTAGAAACCACCAGCATTTATCAATCAGTAGTTTCTCTGTCAACTACAATGATTTTTAAAATAAGTTGTATATGCTTTTCTGATTTTAAACATAATAAAATTTGAATTTTAAACAAACAAAACTTAAACTTAAATCACTAATCACCCCAGTAACCACATCTACCATTGTAAGCATTTACCCTAACTTTTTATTTATGCACTAGTGGCCTGGTGCATGAAATTCGTGCACATTAAAAGGGAATTAATTAGAGGAAATATTTTAATATTGCTATTTGCCCTTTCTGTACAATAGAAGTGTCAGAGATGAAAGAAAATTAGTAAAATGTATATGAAAATAATATATAAATTTCATAATAAATAATCACAGCATGATATAACAACAAAAACATGATATAAAAACAACACTGATGCAATGACCAATAAATTGATTAAACTTATTCTAATATTTCCCTGTATACCACATTAAGAGTGAAAACACTTTCAGAGTGCTTGACTAATTTCCCCTGTGATGAAGTATTTACAACTTTAACTTTAACATCACACGCTCTTCATATGTATTTTTAATTATAATCATTGGATATCTAATATTTTGTATTTTTTTTTTGTTAACATTATGTCATGCACATTTTCCTAGGGATTACACAGAAATAAAAACTTGCTTGTAAATCATTTGAATACCTATATAATATTCCATCATTCAAGTAAACAAAAATGTATTGAACTGTTCTATTGTTGGACATTTATATTGTTTCCAATTTTTCATTATGATTATAAATCCTATAATAAAATCCTTTTACCTAAATCAATTGCCATGTCATATTCTGAATTTCTAGATTTGAAATTATTTCATTTTAAAATGATATGAACTTCATATACTTTATATATTTTTATTTTAAAATCACTTTTCAAAACAATTCAATATCTAAATGTACATTTCCTTAAGCAGTATTGATTGGCCCTTTTCAACTAGCCAATGATGAGAACTATTCTTTCTTTAACAAAATGCTCCATATTTCTTTGGTCCTTTTTCTTCTAGTCATCCATCCATTAATTCATTCATTCAACAAAGAGTTAGTGAGTGCTTAATATTGAAAAAAAAAAATACACACACACACACACACACACACACACACTCTAGAGGCCCGGTGCACGAAATTCGTGCACTTGGGGGGGGGGTGTCCCTCAGCCCAGCCTGCACCCTCTCCAATCTGGGACCCCTCAAGGGATGTCCAACTGCCCATTTAGGCCCGATCCCCAATGGGCAGTCGGACATCCCTCTCATAATCCAGGACTGCTGGCTCTCAACCGCTCACCTTCTTGCCTGCCTGATTGCCCCTAACCACTTCTGCCTGCCAGCCTGATCACCCCCTAACCACTCCCCTACCAGCCTGATTGCCCCCAACTGCCCTCCCTTGCAGGCCTGGTCCCCCCCAACTGCTCTCCCCTGCAGGCCTGGTCCCCCCCAACTGCCCTCCCTTGCAGGCCTGGTCCCTCCCAACTTCCCTCCCCTGCTGGCCTGATCGCCCACAACTGCCCTCCCCTGCTGGCCATCTTTTGGCAGCCATCTTTGACCACATGGGGGCAGCCATCTTGTGTTGGAGTGATGGTCAATTTGCATATTACTGCTTTATTATATAGGAGATTATATATATATATATATATATATATATATATATATATATATATATATAATCATTGCTTGAATAGAACTGTAGCGAGTGCCGGTTCTGAGCTGAGTAATCACTGTTCCCAGTGCTGATTGTAGCCTAAACAACAGCCTACGCTCAAGGAGGGCTAACAGATAAACAAGCCCAGAGGTGCAGGCAGTCCCAGATGGCAGGGGCCCTTCTAGCCATGGCACGGAAGACTGAATTTCATTTTAAATGCAATGGAAAGCCATGAAGAAGGTTTAGAAAGAGCATGACATGGTTTTATTTACATTTTTAAAGAATCCTTCTAACTGTTGGTGGTAGAAAGAACATAGGGAGACAGGAGAGTCATCCATTAGCCTGAATGCCTATGCTTTCTGGCCAGAAAATTGGTATGAGGGACTTGTACAGAGGAGGTGAGGGTGCAGAGGCTCTAGATTATTATTGGCAAATATTTTACATGATTAGTTTTATTAACCTCTTATTTCTTTTTTTTCTTCACTGTTATAATAACTTTAATTTATCTTGCATTTTACAGAAGTCTATGAACAATTTTTAAAAAGCACCACCTTACCCCATCTTGTTTCTCTGACAGTTGTTCAAGTAGGCAATGAGTATGTTGAGCATTGGCATCTTGCTAGGTTTTTAGAACAACCAGCCATACACCAAAGAGCGTGGCAGCTTTTCTATCTTGTTTTTTTAATACAATGGTATATCCACTCTGATGGTAAACCTGTCCAGCCAAATTTCCACAACATACTTTGAAAAATCAGTGGTGATTAGCAAATTAGTTAGCTTTGGCATGGAGCTGTGCTCACTTGCCCGTGACACCCTAGAAGCTGGTTCTGATTCTGGCAACAGAGCATTGAGAATGACAAGTTTCACACTGTAAGAAATAGAGTCGGGTGTCCTTTTGCAGGATTGTGTCAGGTGATCAGCACGTGTGACAGGTGACATATTCCCTGATATATCTTCTCAAAACATTTTCTATCTGTTTCTGTTGGAATCTTCCTTTGATTACAAGTTGGTTATTACCATCTATAGAACCACTTGTACCCAATTCAGCCAATAAAAATGCAAGGAGATTTGGGCTGACGATGTAATAGTTTGCAGATACCTGTAAAGTTGACATAAGAAGTTTTCTTGGTTCCTACTTGGACGACCTGTGCAGGTTTCATAACAAATTTCCTTTTTTCTCCAGCAACCATATCTGAATTCTTTTCCCTCATGATGTTGAACACTTGATTCAGTAGCTCCTCATACGTGTAGTCTCTTTCTGAGCCTGCCCAAACAGGGCCTGTCTGGTTACTGAGTAAGATACCATCATCTTTTTTGCTGTCTTCATCTTTTAAGGCTTTGTCATTCTCTAGAATTTCATCCTCATCTAGGAACTTGACATTTTTCTTTTCTGCTTTTTTTGCCAAGCATAATGTCAAGGTCATCCTCTGGTTCAGCTGGTTCTTAAACATCACTTTCAATCTTAAGATCCTTTTCAGTGGTTCTCAACCTTCCTAATGCCACGACCCTTTAATACAGTTCCTCATGTTGTGGTGACCTCCAACCATAAAATTATTTTTGTTGCTACTTCAGAACTGTAATTTTGCTACTGTTATGAATCGTAATGTAAATATCTGATATGCTATATTTGTTTTCCGATGGTGGGGACCCACAGGTTGAGAAAGTTTACACCTTCTTCCGCCTCATCAATATCAAATATCTACTTTTTTCTTCTTTTTCTTTTGATTAAAGAAGTTAAAGTCATCTAGATCATCAGAGGCATCTTTTTTCCTACTGTCCACTTCATCAGCCTCTACATCTTTGTCCTCAGTGGGCTCTGGCTCCACTTCTTTTGTTTCTGAGGGTTGAGTTTCTTCTGTCTGGGCATTCCCTTCTTCATCTAACATAAAAGGCCTCTTCTTGATCATAGTAGGATAAAAAATCATCTCGTCTCTGCACTGGCTGTGGCTCAAGTATGCTCTGCACAGACGAGAAGTCGGACAGGTTAGCCTCAGGCCTCACCAACACCTCTCCCATAGCCACACTAGCTAGCCTTTTATTTCTTATTGGGTTGGAAATGTATTCCTGTTGTCATTTCACTTTAAATTTTTTACACAATTTTTGACATAGGAAATATAACATGTCTATATATCAAGTTAATTATTTTCCTTCTTCATAATCCTCCCTTGCCCTAAATTTACTTTTTTTGTGTGGTTAATGGTTTTATAAAACATGATATTAAAACTTTAATTCTTTCGGTCACAGTTTTGTCTGAGGTCTAAAAAAGTTGAGACAAAAAGGGTGGCAGGTACTCCCACATTCCAAAGTAGGTGTCTAAACTTCAATGCCTCAAAGCACTGGCAAGAGTGAAGAATACCAGTGTGTGCCCCATAGAAAAAGCTTAAAAGGATTGATAATAAAAATGGCAAGGCAGGGCGGCTTTCTCATGAGGGAGTAGTTGGAGTGAATCTCTCAGCTACTTTGAAGGGAGAAACTGGAAACTTTTCCTCTTCACCTCAAGCCCAGTGGGGGCTTCTAGGATGCCACTTGGGGAGCTTGGTGTGTGGTTCCCCAGGGTTTGGGGACACAGTGAACTAGAGTGAGACTCAAGCCAGTAGTCCAGGGATATATTGGCTGCTGTAACCCATGGCAGTGAAGGCTGAGTTTAGGAAGTAACAATGGATCAGTGTTTATTTCTCAGAGACCAGGTGGGGAGAGGCGTGGTGGTGCAGAAATGCTGTTTGAAAGGGATCTTCTACAGTGACCACCCCTCATGGTTTGCCTGAAAGTCTCCCATCCCGGAAACCCGCTCAGTCCTGGGCAAACCAGGGTGGTTGGTCACCCTACCCCTTGCCCAAGAAGTCTTGCAGAAAGTAAGAGGGCAGCCATCAGGAGAAAGAGAGTGAGGTGGGAAGTGAACATAAGCTCATGAGAATCGTGCCCCCAGAGGAGCTGCAGTGGAAGGGGCCAGCAGAGGAAGCTTAAAAAACAACAACAACAACAAAAACCTTGCATGATAAACAGTCAGCTTTAACTGTTGGGGAGTCAACATCAGAATACCTCAGTGCCTGCCTGAACTTCATGCTGCTCGCCACTCCTACTTTTATGACTAAACCTGACTGGAAGGACTTATTATCCAAAAGTGGTTGGATGAATGATGGAACCTTCCTGCCCCAAGACAATACGCAGATACACAAGCTTGCAGGGATGGCAATGAGAAGCATGGGAACCTCAGATGTTGAGCCTCTCTTTCAATATCCCAGTCTCAGGCAATGCATGGAAAGGTGGGTCTCACAGATTGTTCCCAAGAAGCCAGTTTTCTGAAGATGCATTCATCAAGTTCGATTTCTTCTTCTCAAGGCTTATAAGGTAAACTGTATTTAGTGTTACCTTAATTCTTTGTTGATTCTTATGGAAATGTGCTATTTTGATTATAGGAGTTTTATCCTATGTAGTCACATGTTCACTCTTCAAAATACCCCTTAGAAAAACTTCACAAATTCTCAACACTCAGCACATTAAGATTTAATTGAAATTCTATTAAAATACATTAGTCTTCAGGGATTTAATATCAAGTTCAGTCTTTCCAGACTGTTGAGATAACTTTGCCACTTGCAAACAGTGAGGCCACAGGCAAGCTCTTTTTTTTATTGATTTTTTAAAAATTTTTATTTATTTATTTTTAAATCTTTATTGTTAAGAGTATTTAGATGTTCCTCCCTTTCCCCCATTGCCCTCCCTCCACCCAGTTCTCACATTGCCCCATCCAAGGCTTTCATCACCTTATTATATATGTCCATTGGTAAGATCTTTGGTTAATCTCTTCCCATCCTTCCTCCCCACTTCCCTCTGAGATTTGTCAGTTTGTTCCATGTTTCCATGCCTCTGATTCTATTTTATTCACCAGTTTATTTTGTTCATTAGATTTCTTGTTAGCTTATTTTGATTTTTAGGTTCAATTGTTGATAGATATGTATTTATTG
Organism: Myotis lucifugus; assembly: GCF_000147115.1. Classification (NCBI taxonomy): domain Eukaryota; kingdom Metazoa; phylum Chordata; class Mammalia; order Chiroptera; family Vespertilionidae; genus Myotis; species Myotis lucifugus. Next base: position 11,469,901 of record NW_005871069.1, read on the forward strand.
CCATTTTATTGTTCATATTTTTTTTATCTATTTCTTCTTCTTCCTCTTCTTGAAGAATACCCTTTAACATTGCCTGTAATACTGGTTTGATGGTGATGAACTCCATTAGCTTTTTCTTGTCTGTGAAGCTCTTTATCTGACCTTCAATTCTAAATGATAGCTTTGCTGGGTAGAATAATCTTGGTTGTAGGTCCTTGCTTGTATCACCTTGAATATTTCTTGCCACTCCCTTCTGGCCTGCAAAGTTTCTGTTGAGAAATCAGCTGACAGTCATATGGGTGCTCACTTGTAGGTAACTAACTGCTTTTCTCTTGCTGCTTTTAAGATTCTCTCTTTGTCTTTAACCCTTAGCATTTGAATTATGATGTGTCTTAGTGTGGGCCTCTTTGGATTCCTCTTGTTTGGGACTCGCTGTACTTCCTGAACTTGTAAGTCTATTTCTTTCACCAGGTAGGGGAAGTTTTCTGTCATTATTGCTTCAAATAGGTTTTCAATATCTTGCTCTCTCTCTTCTCCTTCAGGCACCCCCATAATGAGAATGTTGTTATGTGTGAAGTATCCTTGGCCTATAAAAACTAGCAGGGATTGTGGCTGAGTGTCAGAGAGGCTGCTGGAGACCCAAGTGTTCCTTTTAAAGAGCCGGATATATGAACTTACTCGGACTCAATCCCTCTGAGCTCTAGCACCAGGTGGCTTTAGGGAGACCCAGACACATATGGGGAGGAACTGGATTGTCTAGCATTAAGGCAGAAACTCAGGGTCTGCTTTCTCCCAGATGGAGTGCTCATTGGGGTCAGTGTTCCTATGCTGGGACCTCCCCCATTTCAGAGCTGGCTGGCAGCCATATCTGAGTTTCCATCAGCCTGGCTCACATTGTTCACTCAGCCCTGGTGATTCCTCGAGATCCTGCCCCATCTAATTTTCAGTTCCACCCAAGATGTTTGCAGAAGCTTTTCCATATGAATGGCCTGTCCTGGCTCAGGCTTCAGACTTGGCTAAAATCTCTCAAACCTGCCTTGCTTCACAGCTAGGCCTTGCCTAGGCACTTCCTACCCTAATACAAATAGCAGCTGTCTCCAGATCTCTCTGTAGCTCCTGCTGGGTGGCCCCAGGCAGTGACTGACTTTATCCCTCCCTGGGATCCCCAGAACCAGTGTACCTGGTGGACAGCTTCAGACCATACCAGATCACAGGCAAGCTCTTAACCTTTGAGGACTCAGTTTCCTCAGTTGTAAAATAAGGCTATAATCACGCCTATTTCAGAGAGTTGTGATAAGGGTTAAAATCTACACTAATAAAAGAGAAACATGCAAATTGACCATCCCTCCACTATGCCCACCAGCCAATCAGAGCAATATGCAAATTAACCCAACAAAGATGGCGGTTAATTTGCATACACAAGCTTGGAGCGAAGACTGAAGACAGCGTAGAAGGAAGCCAAGCACTGCAGAAGGGAGAGAAGCAGCAGAGAAGGGAGGGAGTGAAGTGGCGGAGATGGGAGGGAGCCAAGGCAGTGGAGATGGGAGGGAGTGAGGCAGCGGAGACAGGAGGGAGCAAAGTGGCAGACATGGGAGGGAGCGAGGCAGCGGAGATGGGAGGGAGAGAAGCGGCGGACAAGGGAGAGAGCGAGGCAGCAGAGACAGGAGGGAGCTGAGGCAGCGGAGAAGAGAGGGAGCCAAGGCAGTGGAGATGGGAGGGAGCGAGGCGGCGGAGACAGGAGGGAGCGAGGAGGCAGTGGAGATGAGAAGAAGCGAGGCAGCGGAGAAGGGAGCGAAGCCCGCCTTGTGGGCTTCGCTCCCTTCTCTGCTTCACTCCAGCCTCAGGAAGCCCTATTCTTGCAGGAATAGGCCCCAGGAAGCCCTATTCTTGCAGGAATCTTCCTGCAACGGGCCTCTAGTAAGTTAATAAATGGAAAACACTTTAAAAAGTGTCTAACATGTAGTAAATGCTATGTGCTTGCTATTCTGTCATTATTATACAGAGATGTGGTACATGTGGTTGCTTTACACAGTGTCAATCTAGCTTAGCTCAGACTCTACTTCTCTCTCTTCTTTCCCTTATAGGATTAGTGTTGCCACAGGAAAAATGTATATGACATTTGAAGGGAAGAAATGAAGCAGTAGCTGGGAGCACAGATCTTTCAGTTTAAGCCCAATGTCCCCTTCAGCTCTCTGAATCTGGGTGGGATTCATGTGCTGGGCTCCCCATGGTGAAGGTGACAGGTCACCCACATCATGGAGATGGCAGGAATGAGAGAAAGATGCAACTTCCATCTTTCCTGCTTTTCCCCACTTCAGACCATATTTCTTTCTCACTTGCCAACTCTGCTGACATGAGGCCAGTACCATATTCAAAACCAACTGCCATGCATTGATTTCCTAACTGCTTCCACAGTGTGTAACTTGCAAACAAGCCCCTTACTCCTCATCACTCACAATGATTCAGCCACCCTGATAGAACCCTAGTTGATATGATGACTCTCTGTGTATCCAAATTCCTTCTGTATGACTTTCAGTAAAATATTGTCATTTCATCGTGTATGTTTTGCACATTTTAAAAATATATATATTTTTATTGATGTCGGAGGGGAAGAGAGAGAGAGATAGAAACATCAATGATGAGAGTGAATCATTGATTGGCTGCCTCCTGCACGGCCCCCACTGGGGATTGAGCCCTCAACCAGAGCATGTGCCCTTGGTCAGAATCAAACCTGGGACCATTCAGTCTGTAGGCTGACACTCTATTCACTGAGCCAAACCAGCTAGAGCTGTTTTTCACGTTTTTAATAGGCTGGCTCTTAGCTACTTTATGTTTTTTGTTGACATTGAGAATGGGATCCTTTGTTTTGCTTATCATGTCTTCTAATAGGTAAACTTAGAGAAATTATTGATTTTTGTATATATTATATTATATCTTGGCACTGTAACCAACTCTTTTATTCATTCTAGAAGGGTTTTTTCCCCTTTGTGTTGAATTTATTGGAGTGACATTGATTAATAAAGTTATATAGGTTTCAGGTGTACAATTCTATAATACATCATCTGTATATTATATTGTGTGACCACCACCCCAAGTCAAGTCTCCTTTCATCACTATTTATCCCTCTTTTACCTTCTTCTACCACACCCCAGCCTTTCCCTCTGTTAATCACCATTCTATTGTCTGGTTCTGTGAGTTTTGTTTTTTCTTAATCCCTTCATCTTTTTTACTCAGCCCTACAAACTCCCTCCCCTCTGACAGCTGTTAGTTTATTATCTATCTATGAGTCTATTTTGTTTGTTAGTTTAATTTGTTCATCATGAGTGAAATCATATGATACTGGTCTTTCTCTGGCTTATTTCACTTAGTATAATACTCTCCAGGTCCATCCATGCTGTCATAAAAAATTAAGGAATCCTTCTTTTTTAGATCCACATAGTATTTTATTGTATAAATGTACCACAGCTTTTTTATCTGCTCACCTACTGATGGGCACTTAGGCTGCTTCCAAATCTAGGCTATTGTAAATAACACTGCAGTGAACACAGGGGTGAATATATTCTTTCTGATTGGTGTTTCGAGTTTCTTCAGATATATTCCTAGAAGTGGAATCACTGAGTCAAATGGCAGTTCCATTTTTAACTTTTTAAGGAAACTCCATACTGTTTTCCATAGTTGCTGCACCAGTCTGCATTCCCACCATTAATGCACTAGGTTCTCCTTTCTCCACATTCTCACCAGCACTTGTTGTTTGTTGATTTACCAATGGTAGCTATTCTGACAGGTGTAAATGGTACCTAATTATGGTTTTAATTTGCGTTTAGAAGGTTTTTTTTTTCAGGTACTCTTTATATCACTTAGGAAAGGAGAAAGTACTGGAAGCACAGTATCGTACCCTTTTCCTCTTCTTAGGTGTGTCTAGCTTGTCCCGTAAGAAACTCTCTTTATTTCCCTCCCATTCCCTCTTTTCTCCCTGAAAGAAAGTATTTCTCCCTCTGTGGCTCTTCAGCACAATATTTGAAGCTACTTTTCAGATGTTCTTTGGAAAAGGGTGTTTGTGAAGCTCTTCCATGATCTTCCACTGCTAATAAAAAATAAAGCAACTGCCTTCCAGACCCCAATTCTTCCTGGCTTTACCCCAGCCCTGGGAATGGGTTTTTCAGTTCAGCTCATATTATAGAGGGTCCTTTTCAGCCAGTGATAATCAGATCAAATTGCAAACATGAAACATAAATGACCCAGAATCTGAATGGACTCACCCCTGGTGAAATTTCAGCCCCACAGAAACTGGGTCTGCTTTACTAAGAAAATCTAGTACAGAGCCAAAGAAGCCAAGAAGGCTGAAAGAGGGGACAAAGATTAAATAAGAAAATCATAAACACTTAAGGAAAAGAATAATTTTGCTCAGTCCATGCATTTAGTAAAAATTCAGTTCTTAATGGCCAGAATATACCATCATTGCTTGCATGAAAAGGACAATTCATCATCCACAGCTTAGTTGAGTCACTGGTATTCAACACACAACACATATCACACTTTAAAATGCCATAAATAAAAAAAGTATCAGTGGTTCTGCTGAATGAAAATACTGTGCTTTCTCAAAACATATAAAAGCATATACTTTCCACTCACTGGGCCCATGAGCCAAATCTTACCCATCACCTCTGATTGTATGGACTGCAAACTAGGAATGGCTCTTCTTTTATAATTTTAAATTGTTGGGAAAACAAATGAAAAATAATACTTTGAGACATATGAAAATTATATAAATTTTAAATTTCAATGTTGTTAAAAGATAAACTGAGGCATATTAAAAATTTTAAGAGTTATTTGAGCAAAAATCAGCTTGAATCAGGCCACCAAACCAGCTGTGGTGAGAGTACTGCAATGACAGGAGGCAGGAGAGGCTTTTATAGGGAAGAGGTAGAGGCAAAGTGGAGACATCAGATATCATTGACCTGCTTTAGCTCTACACCCAGCTGCCAGTGTGTGCATGGCTGTCCTTGGGCTTCAATTTCGTAAACTTGAGGCATCTGCAGGTGCAGATTTGGGTTTTCTTATGTAGTTGCCCCAGGATTGGAGCCACCTAAACCTAATGGCCTCCCTGTTTAACTAATTTAACAGTGCCCATACTAAAATTGTATTGAAACAGAGCCACACTCATTTGCTTATATTGTCTGTGGCTTATTTCTCATTAAAACAAGAGCTGAGTCTTTTAAAGAGTATGGCCTAAAATGCTTACTGTCTGGTCCTTTCCAGAAGACATTTGCTGACTCCTGGATAGGGTTTCATACCTGGGCACTAGTCATATTTTGGACCACTCCCTGTCTATCCTTGTCTCTTTTAACAAAACATCTCCAAACACTGCCAAATGTCCCCTGGGAGGGTGTCAACATCCCTCCCAGTTCAGAACCAAGGTTGTAAGTGATAGAAACACCAACCCTATAGTTTTTACAAATCTGTATCCATGATTTAGGTTGTTAAAGGTTAAGAAAAGAGGAAGAAGGGAAGGAAAGGGAAAGGAAAAAACACAACTATATCCTTGTGAAATTTTTAAAATACCATTTTTAATTTTAAAACTCCCCACACAAAAAATATATAATGGTATTAAAAATACAACTCATGTGGATTGTAAGTTATGCAGGGATCATAAAGGTACATTTGGTTCTCAAGACATCAGCCTGCCTCTTAGCAGCCCCATTAATGTAATATAGCTCCTCCTACTTGCAAAGACTTCCTACATGTTAAATTTCCAATAATGCTCAATCGTATGCTGAGAGTACTATCCAGAAATGATGCTTTACAAGGCCTGGACCTTATTTCAGTAGCTTCCAGAGAGTTCTATGATGAAAGAATTTACTCAGTCCCTGAAGGACTCACTCTGGGCCTTTCTGCTCAGAATTCCTTTTGCTTTAACCTTGTTGAACCTTCCCTGACCTCAGCGTCTTTGACTTTAACCTTGCTGTGCCCTCAAAGACAAGCTGCCCACCTGTCTCTGGGAGTCCCAGCTTAAACTTAGCCTGGTATCCAGACATGTATGGCATTTCTGGAAATTGAGCAGCCAGCTCTGTAGTAGCCTGTTTTCCTAGGGACTATGCACCTCCTGAAGGAGAACTCATCCTGAGGGAAATAGGTGCCAGACACAGGGGCTTAGCACAGGAACACCTGAAGGGGGAAGAGGAAGGCCATGGATCTAACGAGCTGTCTGCCATTTCCCTGTGCCTAGGCCCCCAGGCTGGACTCACATCTCTAAAACCAACCTGTAAGAGTTATTAACCTAAAACACCATAAGACATGGGACATTTGTCTACCTAAACAATGAATTTTGATGCTTGAAAGTGTTAAACTTTCTATTTTAATTTTCAAAAAAAGTTAAAAATATAATTCTCATGTAATTATAGTTAGCATGTATCAAATACTTATTTAATTTAGTAATGAAGGAACTAACAGGATGAGAAGCTGGTTCAAGAAAGAATATGAGAAGCTAATACAGTAGATCCTCATTATTTGCAGATTCCATTACTTGCAAATTTGTCTACTCCAAAAAACTTATTTATAACACCCAAATCAGCATTTATGGCACTTTTGCAGTTGTGTTTGGAATGTTCATGGATATGCAGAGCTCATGGACAGAGAGGCAAACAATTTGAGGCTCCAAACATAAGATCCCAGCTGAGGCCAAGCAAGGAGACCTGACCCTTTTGGCCCTGACCCTCCACCTGTCCAGCACAGCCAGCACAGGCCTTCTGATACTGAGAGACATGGTCTGGTATCCCTGGTCAGCAGACATCCATTTTTCTGGACCTCAGGACTGCTCTACTGCTGCCATTCTATAAACACTTTTACAGTTAAGCTATATGTAAAAATCCTTTTGCAAAAATTATTATTGGTCCCAGTTCTCCCAAACAAAAGGCTATTTTGTATACACCAAGGCATTTAAAACAGGTGTTCTGAGTCAGAAATGCTCACTAGTCAAGTATTAAAAAAAAAGAAACTTTTCCAATTTTCATGCACTTACCCAAATGAAATTTTTTCTGGGACAAAGTTTCTCCTGGGAAACATGTATCATGGAAATCTCCCAAATATCTGGGATGTGTCATACAATGCTTTTTCCCATCCCTTCTAAATCACCTGTCATTTTGGCTTTGGCCTGTTCCTTACTGACTAGAGTTCTAAGCATAGCCAAGAATAATATATGTTTTCTGAATGATTTTCCGGCCATTTTCACAGAAACCTGGAAGGAGATGGCCGCTATATTTAAAGGAGCTGACAGTAAAAAGAGAAGGCAACACAAATAAGGCTTAAACACTTAGAAGGTATTGACATTGAGACAAACCACTGTGAAAGTGGGAAAGGTCTCTGTTATAAAAGCATAGCATCATACTGGAGCATGAATTCCCATCCTGCTGTGTACATACCACACACTATTGGAAAGAACCTGCCTAGTTTAGGCTCGGGGTCAGTTCCACATCACTGTGTAGAAGCCACAGTCCTCTCATTCTGCACACGTATGAACTCAGGCCCACACCGTGGCTGACTGGGTGTAGCATTAATGGAGTACAGCCCTTCACATGGGCGACACTGTACTAACATCCATTCTTACAGGTTGGATAGATTTTGGTAGCTATAGAAATAACCAAACTTCACACTGGGGACTGATACTGTTTCAGTTCTAATTTCAGAATAAATTAGTAAAAATATCAGGTTCTGTTATGTAAATGCGTCCCTGGGTCCAAATATTTCAGCAACAGGAAAGGAATAACGTATGCAGAGGGCATTCCAAGTCAGTGAACAGTCAGCCTCCATCCACTGTGGTTTCAGGGTCTGTCTATTTTTGGTTAAAATATAGGAAGTTTTTTCCTTGTTGTTGCTTTTAAAATATATTTTTATTGATTTTAGAGAGGAAGGGAGAGGGAGAGAGCGAGTTAAAAATGTCAATGATGAGAGAATCATTGATCAGCTGCCTCCTGCAAGCCCTACACCAAGGATCATGCTGTCAACCCAGGCATATGCCCTGACCAGGAATCAAACCATGACTTCCTAGTTCATAGGTCGATGTTCAACCACTGAGCCATGCCAGCCTGGGGCAATAAAATGTAGAAGTTCTTATATGTGTCATTTGGTAAAGATGTAGGGAGTTCATAGACTCTGTGCTAGGAGAGGTACATATATTTCCCATTTGATCCCACCAACAATGCTGTGAGGCTGGAGGTCATGTTTCTTTATTCAGATCAAATTCAATCTCAGTCTATGTCTTGATTGGTCACAGCTGCTGGGAAATTCAATGTCAGGGTTATTAGGCCTGCTCACTAGGGTCATGGGCAGGTCCTGGGGTCCTTACCCACAGAAGAATATTTCAAAGGGTGAGAAGCAACCAGGATTTTGTTCCCTCTTCGTTATGTGTGTTAGCAAAAGCCACATGTTCCCTTGAGATCGTGCTTCTCTTTGGACAAAGGCATGAGACCCTGGGGACATCCATTATCTGATATCTCCTGCCAGGTCACCTAGAAGGTCTCAGGCCCTGACCCTTGCTCAGCCGAGGCAATTATTTTCCTGTTCTAAGCTGCTTCTGTGTGCTCTTGGAACACTCTCCTCCTGACCTTGCCTCCCTCACACAGTTCTCTAAATGGGATCCTGGGTGGTTGTGAGGGGAGTAGGGAGCTGGTTCTAAATGCAAATTATCAAGCCCTACCCAAACAACAGAACTGAAATCTCTGAGGTAGGGGTCAAGCAGAAAGTGTTTTGATAAACTCTCCATGTGACTCAGATGCAAGGCTACATTTTGAGAAAGACTGACATAGCCATTCAATTAACTCAGATTTTTTTAAATCAAAAGGATCAGGTAACTTTTGTTTTACAGTACCTTCACCCTGACTCAAGGAAAGGGAAATAGACACTAAACAAAAAACTTGCAGCAAGGACCAAAATAGACATTTTCCCAAAGACATACAAGTGACCATCAGGTACATAAGCAGATGTTCAGCATCACTGATCAGCAGGGAAATGCACATCAAAACCACATTATGTATCACTCCATGCCTGTTTTGGTGACTACTAGAGGCCCGGTGCATGAAATTCATGCACGGATAGGGTCCCTAGGCCTGGCTGGTGATCAGGGCTGATTGGGGCCTTCCGGCTGCTGTCTGGGGCTTTCCTTCATTCCACGCCGCCCCCTGGTGGTCAGCTCACGTCATAGCGAGTGGTCGAACTCCTGGTCAGTCAAACTCCTGAGGGGACAATTTGCATATTAGCCTTTTATTATATAGGATTATAAAAAATTGATAATAACAAGTACTGATGAGGATGTGGAGAAAAGGAAACCCTTGTTACTATTGGTGGGATTATTAATTCATACAGACACTATAGAAAACAGTATGGAGGTTTCTCAAAAATTTAAAAATAAAACTACCATATGACCCAGCAATGCTACATCTGGGTATTTATCTAAAGAAAACAAAAACACTAACTCAAAAAGATATATGTACCCCCATGTTGATTGTAGCATTATTTACAATAGCTAAGACATGGAAACAACCTAAGTTTCCATTGATGATTGAATGGATAAAGCAAATGTGGTACATATGTGCAATGGGATATTATTAAGCCATAAAAAAGAATAAAATCTCACCTTGAGGGCATTCCACAAAGTGAAATAATCAGACAGAGAAAGACAAGTAGCATATGATCTCATTTATATGCAGAATAAAAAACCTGAGCTCATAGAGAGAAAATATTGGTAGTTGCCAGAGGTGGAGTGTGGGGGTGGGAGAAATGGGTGAAGGGATCAAAAGGTACAAACTTGCAGTTATAAAATAAATGTCATGAGGTGCAATGCACAACATGGCGACTACAGTGAATAACACTGTATTGTATATGTGAAAGTTGCTAAGAGAGAAAATCATAAAAGTTCTTATCATAAGAAAAAAAACATTGCATCTATGAATGGTGATGGATGTTAACTAGACTGTGGTGATCATTTTATGATATATACACACATCAAAGCATTATGTTATACACTTGACACTAATAAATGTCATTTAAACCATAAATAAATAAATAATGGGTGCTCAATAAACATTTGGAGAATGAAAAAATAAAAACATAAGCAGCCTTCTTATTTTTCTAAAACAGATAACAAAAACATCAATTAATACCTTAGTAAATATTTTAATAAACTATTCAGCCACATAAGGATTCACTTGAACAATAATAGGTTTCTGAGCAAGCAAGTTCCAAGAACAAAAATATGTGGTTTAGGTGGGATGATTGGGGTCAGGAGTTAGAAATGAGATCAAGGAAATGAAATTATAGGTGAAGAAAACATGCTACACCAAGGATGGGAAAGAAAAATGATGTTTTTCTAGACCAACATGAATTCCTAAATATGCTGGTCATCCAAACCTTCGCTTCCAAAAGTGAAGCCTCAGAATGGCCTTGAGGTAGAAAATGAAAAAAGGCAATGACTTATACTGCTCAAAGAACAAACAGAAGGAGTACTGAGCTTCCTGAGGCTGTGAGGAGACAATGTCCCCTCTTCCCTTGCTGTGTCAGGTGCAATGTGCCTGTGGACACAGCTGGGGACCACCATGTCCCAGGCTTTGGCCTCTGGGTGTGACCAGTGGAGTGTGAACAGAAGTCACATGTCTTATTCCAGGCCTGGGAATTAAGACACAACACAGGCATCCTTCTTCCCACTTTTCTTTTCCATGAACTGAAACAGGGAGCTGCTAGTGACCCACCTTTGACCAGGCAAATGAGTGCAAACACCCAGAGTGAACTTCAGAGGGAAAGTGGATCCCTGAAAGTTCATGTGGAGCAGAGAAGCTCACCTGCCCATCCTGGACCACCAAGGTGAGAGAAATAACCCTCTTTTATCCACTAGTGCAGTGGTAGGCAAACCGTGGCTCGCGAGCCACATGCGGCTCTTTGGCCCCTTGAGTGTGGCTCTTCCACAAAATACCACATGCGGGCGTGCATGTACAGTGTGATTGAAACTTTGTGGCCCATGCACAGAAGTCGGTTTTTGGCCTGGGCGAATCTATTTTTGAAGAAGTGGCGTTAGAAGAAGTGGGGGGTGTCGGTTGGTCGGGAGATGGGAGATGTGGCGCAGGCGGGCCGCGGGATACGCAGCGTGGGGGAGGTTCATTGTTTTGAGGTACGTTCACTGAGGTTGACCCTTTCCAACTCTCCCATCCATACTCGTCTATCTGAAACAAGTATACAAGACGAGTGTGGATGGGAGAGTTGGAAAGGGTCGACCTCAGCGACCGTACCTCAATCAGATTGAGGACGTTTTTAGCAAAGGCCAGCTTAGGAGTACCCTAATTAAGTCAATAACAATGTACCTACCTATATAGTTTAAGTTTAAAAAATTTGGCTCTCAAAAGAAATTTCAATCACTGTTCTGTTGATATGTGGCTCTGTTGACTAATGAGTTTGCCTACCATTGCACTAGGGTGTTAAGTTCTTGCCATAGCAACTTACACTTTCCTGTAACTAATACCAAAACCAAGAACTTAAATGAAAGATCAAGGCAGTCTCTTATGATTGGTTAAAGCCCAAATGGCATTAAAACCCCCACAGTGCCTGGCACACAGCAGGTGCTTCATAAATAGTGACTAAATGAGTGAGTGTGGCACCTTTAGGAGCGGTTGGAACAAGAGATGCCCAATTGTCTCATAGAATAATTTGCCTGAAAGTAAATCTAAGTGGAGTGTTGCAATCTACGATAAGAAAAGCAAACAGCACAAAAATCACAACCTTAGATTAAAATACTGTGTGAATCTGTGTGCACAATGTCGAAGCATTGCTTATTACACATCAGTCATTTAAGTGATTTGCAGATAGTAATCTCAGTCACTCATTTTCTAAAATAAAAGACTTATCATGAACAGACATATACAGACAGGTAAATTCTCCTTGTAACAAGTTTGATGAGACATCAGAATTTCTATGCTGTCCATGATCCATAAAAAAATGAAGACCCATTGCTGCAGCATGCAAGACAAATGCAGAGTCACTGTTTATTTACTCTGTAGAGGGCAGTCTTATGTAGCATATAGAACATGACACCAACTCCATTCGCTGAACATTTTGAAGGCCTAATATGTGAGAGAATTGCATTACAGTGAAGAATTCAAAGATAGCAACAAAAATAATTAAATAAATAAATAAATAAATAAAGATATCAGAGGCAGAGTACATTGCATAGAACAGTGGTTTAAGTTTCTAGAAATGGCAACTAATGGGCCTGAACAGCTCTGGCTATGCTGACACTTTCTGTGGTATCTCTTTGCAATGCCTATCTCAAAGGTTGTTCTAAGGCTTAAATAAAATTGTGTCCATAAAGTACATGGTATATCTGACCATTAGCAACTGCTAGTTCCTTTCTTCATACCCTGTATATACAAAATGTTTCACTGGTGATTTGTTCTAGAGCAATAAAAAATATTTTTGCCTATCTCGAGCTCCCACATGTATGCCGGTGCTCCCACACTCTGCACCCAGAGCAAAGAAAGAGCACTGCATTTTGTAAACCAAAGGATAATTGTCTATGATGGAGATCAGGGGTTTCAGATGCAAGCAAGAAAATTCCACTCTCCACTTCAAAAATACAACTAAAAGACAAAACGGACATCATCCAGAACCACATGAAGGCTGGCTGAGTGGAAATTCTACAACTAGAAAGAAAAAGAAAAGCACACTGAGACTCAGAGGAGGTGCGGAAGTAAAGTGCAGAGGTACGGAGGCACACGTGGAAAGGGTTGGCAACTGAGGAGGACATGGTTGTCTTTTTCAATCGGGAGGGAGTCTCAAGCTCTCAACTGCTCTAAACTCCAGTTCCGGGCAAGTCTCTGAGGACCCAGACTCATATGGGGAGAAACTGGACTGTCTGGCATCAGTCAGAACTCCAGGGCGGCTTTCTCTCAGAGGTGCTTGCAGCCATTACCGAGGGACACTGAGACACGGGGCCTCTTAGGGCAGGACTGAGGAGCAGCCATAGCTGCTTGCTCCACCCTGTTGATCCCCTGAGACCCTGCCCCACCCAAGCTGTGCGCAGAGACTTTTGCATATGAAAGGCCTGGCCCTTTGCAATCTGAAAATTACCTAACAAACTGCAGCTGGGTCAGAGAGACCCAGAACATCCAAAAGAAGGCCCAAGGCTCCACAGCAGCTTGCATTGCTTCACAGCTGGGCCTCATCTGGGCACCTCCAAACCCCAAACAAAGAAGAGGAATCTGCAGATCTCTCCATAGCTCCTGCTGGGTAGCCTCAGGCAGAGGCTAAATTAGCACCTCCTTAGAGATCCAAGAGCCAGTGTACCCAGTGGTCAGAGTGGGACCATCCAGATTACAACTCCTCAGACCCATAAGGGACACACTCAGGGGGCAGACTCAGTGAGCACCAAAGCCCACTGAAGCAAGTCTTGCCCCAGAAGGGTGTCTCCAGCACAGAAGTTCTCCCACTGCAGACACAGCTGATTCTCACAGCCAATTGGGCTGGAGGTCAATTCCTCCCAGTGATACCTACAACAATCAAGGCTTAACTACAACAAGACTGTGCACAAAGCTCACAAAGGGGTGCACCAAGAGTGTCCACCTCAGGTAATTGGGGAGGCTGAGCCACTGGGCCCTCCCTATAGGACACCTAGCATAGAAAGCCACTCTATCAACACAGGGAAGCATCAAAAATGCGGAGACAAAGAAACAGGTCACAAATGACAGAAATGGAGGAAAGCAAACTACTGGATATAGAGTTCAAAACCACACTTCTAAGGTTTTTCAAGAATTCTCTAGAAACTGCTGATAAATTTAGTGAGACCCTCAAGAAATCTAGTGAGACCCTCGAGGTTATGAAAAAGGACCAACTAGAAATTAAGCATACACTGACTGAAATAAAGAATATTATACAGAGTTACAACAGCAGACTAGAGGATCGCAAGAATCAAGTCAAAGATTTGAAATATGAAGAAGTAAAAAACACCCAACCAGAAAAGAAAAAAAAAAGAATCCAAAAATATGAAGATAGTATAAGGAGCCTCTGGGACAACTTCAAGCGTACCAACATCCAAATTATGGGGGTGCCAGAAGAAGAGAGAGAGCAAGATATTGAAAACCTATTTGAAGAAATAATGACAGAAAACTTTCCCTACCTGGTGAAAGATATAGACTTACAAGTCCAGGAAATGTAGAGAACCCCAAACAAAAGGAATCCAAAGAGGACTACACATCATAATCAAAATGTCAAGAGCAAAAGACAAAGAGAGAATCTTAAAAGCTGCAAGAGAAAAAAAGTCAGTTACCTACAAGGGAATACCCATACAACTGTCAGCTGATTTCTCAACAGAAACTATGCAGGCCAGAAGGGAGTGGCAACAAATATTCAAAGTGATGAATGCCAAGAACCTACAACCAAGATTACTTTATCCAGCAAAGCTATCATTCAGAATTAAAGGTCAGATAAAGAGCTTCACAGATAAGGAAAAGCTAAAGGAGTTCATCACCACCAAACCAGTATTATATAAAATGCTGAAAGCTATCCTTTAAGAAGAGGAAGTAGAAGAAAAAGGTAAAGATACAAATTATGAATAACAAATACACATCTATCAACAAGTGAATCTCAAAATCAAGTGAATAAATAATCTGATGAACAGAATAAACTGGTGAATATAATAGAATCAGGGGCATAGAAAGGGAGTGGACTGACTATTCTTGGTGGGGGAAGATGTGTGGGGGTGCGGGAAGAGACAGGACAAAAATCATACACCTATGGATGAGGACAGTGGCGGGGGAGTAAGGGCAGAGGTGGGGTGGGAACTGGGTGGAGGGGAGCTATGGGGGGAAAAAAGAGGAACAACTGTAATAATCTGAACAATAAAGATTTAATTTAAAAAAAAAAGAAAATTCCACTCTGGTGATTTATGCTAAAAGCTAGTTTATTGGAAATAAATTCAATAACTTTTAGAAGCCACAGAAAGCCCCAAAATGATTGCTCATTTCTATTTTTCCTTGGCCATAGGGACTGTTGTTATAATGTCACTGTTAGCATGGCCACCTTGGGACACTTCAGTGGTTTTCTTGACTATCTCCTAGTGCCATATCCCACTTCTATACCAGCTGCTGGGCCCTCATGCTGCTGGGCCCTCATGCTCGCAGGCCTGGCCACTAGCCTGGGTCCTAGACAGACAGCACTGGAGATGGTTCCTGCTGTGTCTGGTGTGCTCAATGCTTTGCTTCAAACATCACCACGTCTTCTACAGCCTACTTCACCAGTTTCCCCTAAGATGTGGTTACGCCAGTCCATCTATCCACCTCTGCAGAGCCTTCCCAGAGGTTGCACCCAAAGGCAGGTTAGCACAACTTGGAAGTGCAGGAGAGCTAACAGCCAAGTGAGGGAGACTGATCCATGGGGGATGGAAGGAAGAAAGAGGCCAGCAGGCAACTCCTGACCTCTGCTCTGCTCCTGCTGGACTGTTCTGAGGCGGGGCTCGTGCAACGCTGTGGACCTGTCTCATACAACTGAGCACTTACTATGTCCTGAGGGAGTATGGCCATGTCAATGTGTTTAATCCTCACTTGAGGATATGCTTGTTGATTTGAGAGAGAGGTGTGTGTGTGTGGAGAGAGAGAGAGAGAGAGAGAGAGAGAGAGAGAGAGAGAGATGAGCGAGAAGATCGATTGGTTGCCTTCTGTATGTGCCCAGTCCAGGGATGGAACCCAAAACCCAGATACATGCTCTGACCAGAAATTGATTGCAACCTTTCGGTGTCTGAGACATGGCCATATTTGTAATCAGTGCTTTTTATCGTCTTTTCCTACTGCCCTGCCTCACTTCCCTTTTTCTCCTCACGCTTATTTCCCTGAGATTGCTCTCCTCAACAAAAACTTGGCATCTTGTTTTTTCCAAGCTCTTTTATATAGGAAACCCATTCTAAGTCAGGGCCACACCCTCAAATTTCCAGTTGCCAGGCTGAAACCCTCAGTTAACTGATACTGGGCTACCAGGCCCATGCCCTGTGGCAGCTAGCTGGGGAAGGAATATCTCTCACGCGTATGATGCTATAGTGGGAGGGGGCGTCCTGCCTCTTATCTACTTGGAATTAACCCCAAACAGGAAGATTTTTGTATTCTGAACAGCTTGGCCTTAGTACGCCCTCCCGGCCCTGGGTTTCTACACGTGGCCTGTCTTCCCTCTGTGCAGCACTACCCAGGGCATCTCCACTTCCATCTCCCAATTCTGCCACTCAGTCCTCATATGTTCTAGACCCTCTGCTCTGAGGTACTGGATGCTCCCGTCTTCTCCATTAGACCAATAGTCCACATTGGCCCCTTCTTCCTAGCTTTCCACATTCCAAGATAAAGAATTCTATTCCCCTTTGCATTTCACAGTCCACTGGCTATGCAGCTGCCTCTCACCTCACCCTGGCACTGGGCCCCCTGCCCGATTCAGCATTCCAATTCTCTACTGCTTGAAAAGTAAGAGTAGATAGTTGTAGGAATAAAGAAAAAATGCTGGACATCTTACATCTTTTAGGATAGAGGAAGATTAAGCAGAGTCAGTAAGGATCCAATCTTTGGATTTGAACAAGGTGACCAAACAGTTCAGCCCTTCTTTTTTAAAAAGTGTCTGGGGACAAGGCCAGACTGCCTTCAAAGGGGAGTCCCGGTGACTGCAGATGTGGAACTATAGTGGTAGTCATCATGTTGCTGCCTACTTGGGCGAAAATGTACACATTGGTGATTGAAAACATTTTTCATTTATGCAAATGGAAATGGGGCCAAGAGACATATGAAAAAAATGCTCAAAGTCACTAATCATCCAAGAGATGCAAAACAAAACGACAATGAGGTACCATTTCACATCTGTCAGAATGTCTACCATCAAGAAATCAACAAACAAACAAACAAACAAACAAACAAAAAAGAAATCAACAAATGACAAGTGCTGGTGAGGATGTGGAGAAAAGGGAACCCTTATACACTGCTGGTAGGAATGCAGACTGGTGCAGCCATTATGAAAAACAGTCTGAAGTTTCCTCAAGAAATTAAATATGGAACTGCCATTTGACCCAGTGCTCCCAATTCTAGGAATATATCCTAAGAAACCTGAAACACCAATCAGAAAGAATGTATGCACCCCTATGTTCATAGCAGCCCAATTACAAAGCTAAGATCTGGAAACAGCCCAGGTGCCCGTCAGTAGATGAGTGGATAAAAAAGCTGTGGTACGTTTATACCATGGAATACTATGCAGCAGTAAAAAAGAATCTGTTACCTTTTGAGACAGTATAAAGGGACCTGGAGAGTATCATGCTAAGTGAAATAAGTCAGTCAGAGAAAGACATATGATCTCATTCATATGTTGAATCTAAGAAACAAAATAATCTAATGAACTGAGTGGATCCAGAGACTCAAAGTATGGAATCTCAGAAGGAAGGCAGGGAAGGCAGGGAAGGCAGGGGAGGGTAGGTGAGTGGGAGGTAATCAACCAAAGACCTTGTATGCATATATGCATAACCCATGGGCACAGACAATAGGGTGCTGAAGGCCTGAGGTGGAGGAGGGGTGGGGGTGGGCTGAAGGAGGTTAATGGGGGGAAAAAGGAACATGTGTAATACTTTCAACTATAAAGAATTATTAAAAAACAAAAACAAACAACAACAACAGCAACAAATTTTTGTTGTTCTTTTTGGCCAGTCCTCCCTTGCTCTGATCAACAGGCTCTCCTCTCAGACACTTCTGGGGACCCTGAGGTGAGCCACTGCATTGCATGTGTCTCTCATTGTCACAGGTGCCCGTTTGGGCAAATCTGTACTGCAGGGGGCTCCACTTAGAAAGGGACATCCTTTCCATTGTGGACATTATAATTTGTAACACTTTTTCTGAGAAATTGGGGTAAAGTGCTTTGTTGTAATAAACTCAGTTTTTGAGAGTTAGCTAAGCTACTCCATGTATTCCTGCCATAGTATCCAAGCACCTGCAGTAACCTTAAGTTGACAGGAACCCCCTCTTTACCAGCAAGGGCCCGGGGCCTGAAGCACATAGGAGATAATACTATGGCACCCACTTTTAAGAAAAGAAAAAGCCTCCATTGCGAGATTGACCAGCAAGAAGACAGGAGACAAAATTCAAATTTGTCTCCCAGATCAATTGGAGTTTTATGGTTAGATTTAAAGGGTTAAAAGTAGGGAAGTTATGCATATTCATTGGGATTCCATCATCTGGCGTAATGAAGTTTTATTGCACAGGCTGGGACCCCTAATAGGACTTCACAGAGATGCGAGAGCATTCAGGGGAAATTTGCATGTAGTTGTGGGGATTTCAGCCTACTGACATTAAATGGTCTTTTTTAGGGCAATGTTTTTCTTTCTATGAAGGCTTTGAAACCCATAGAGGCTTGTGGCTCCCCTTTCAGGAAATAGGAGGTTTATTCAGTTCCCATTGAATATGACCTGAGACTTCTGTGCACTCTGGTCCTGCAGAAAACAGCTGATTTAGGGTTGACTGGGCTCATCTGTTATCCTGCTGCCATACCTCATGCCCTAGAACAGGGGTCCTCAAACTACGGCCCGCAGGCCACATGCAAATACAAATATTGTATTTGTTCTCATTTTGTTTTTTTTTACTTCAAAATAAGATATGTGCAGTGTGCATAGGAATTTGTTCATAGTTTTTTTAAAAACTATAGTCTGGCCCTCCAACGGTCTGAGGGACAGTGAACTAGCCCCCTGTTTAAAAAGTTTGAGGACCCCTGCCCTAGAAAGTGCGCACAGAGTAAGACTTCCCGAACAGCCTCCCCACCTCCCAGCACCTGTGTTCATTATGCTTCTTCATGGATTTACCAACACTCGCTTTTTAAATTTGAAATGACAAATCCAGCCTTAGTCTGGGAACCCCAAAGCACTTCACTCAGGGCCCTACTAAAGACATGTGCCCTAGGTCCTGTATTTCTCTGTCTTCACCTCCCCCTGGGTCCCACAGGCATGTCTGGTACCTCTTTAAGAAACTCTGAGCAATAAATTTCTCTGTTTCAATTTATCTGTGGCCTGTGGTTGAGCTGCACCCACGTCCATCATTGTGTGCTGTACTTAGTGAATGTGAATTTGACAAAGTCATAATATAAGGGTATTACAATGATTTCCTGGCAGAGGTAAGGGGTACTGAAGAATGAGCGCCTCCTTCTAACTTACAAAGATGCCTTCAAGCTGGCAGCAGCTGTTACTCATCCAGCAACTTCTCTGTGAACCCAGAACTTTTAGGGAACATCTTGCAGTGCTCCTAACTGAGCTTCTGTGCTGGTTAAAGCAATAGCATAGAGGAGATGTTCCTTTCAACTGAGGCTGTACGGGGGGTTATAAAAGCTTCAAAAAGGAGGTAGCCACAGCTGCTGACATGGTAAATAAGGGAGGAGAAGTATATTCCTGGTAGAATGACATAGGCAACAGTGTTTTTGGAGAACTCTGAACAGCTGGGAATGTTAGTGTAGAGATGCGAGGGGATGTCAGCCAGGAGATGGAACTAAAAAGCCAAGAAGCATCTAGATGGAGAGCCCTTTATGCTGCACTCAGAACATTTTGACTTCCAAAGCACTAAAAACTGAGATGGAACAGATTAATGATAAGAGAGCTATGATTTTATTGTGGACATTGTAATGTTGTAACACTTTACAACAAATGGTTTTATTCCCACTATATGGAGAATTGATTAGTTGGAGGCACAATTCTTAGACTGTCATGGTGGTCCAGGTGGAAAACCATGATGGCCTTCACTGAGCAGCCCAGAGCCGTCCAAACGCTGCAAATCATCAATGCAAAACATCTTAGCATTTGAAGTTCAATAGAAATTGGTAACTTTTTGAGAGTGGTCCAGGTGAAGGAGACAGGAAGATGAGCCTGCTGAAATCCTGGATTTGGGGTGAGGGAGGAGTGAAGAAACACAGACAAAGAACAAGTATGGAGTTGGAGAGGTAGTTTCTAAAATTCTCATCACCTGAAACCCTCTGAGCACACCCCACTCTCTGCCTAAGGAAATTGTGACAAAGCCTTCCCAACTGCATGGGAGTTGGGCAGGGAACTACTCTAGCCTTCAACTTCCTGCTTCACCTTCATACACTTATTACTCCAATTCCAGATTCTCCTAGCTCCCCCTCAGCTGGCACTCCCCACCAAGGGACTGGCTGGAAATCCAATCTTCATGATTTGCAACCACAGACTCCAGATATACCACCCACAGAACCCCAGTAAAGAGCAAGTGCAGGGTTCCAAACTCTGCACAAATGAAGTCACTTGGTAGAGAAAGTGTAAATTATATGCATTCTTCTGACTGTGAAACCATAGTCTACACTCTGAAATCACTGCCATGCTCACAGATGGTGGGTCTCAAACACCAAATAACAGTGCCAAAGAGAACTTTAGAATCTGTATGCACCCCATGGCTTGGAGGTCTCCAGTAGCACCCTTGTTACAGGGAGGGATCAGCTCAACAAGAAGCAAGGAAATAGTGATCTCAAGACACAGAGAAAAGCTAGACCCTATTGTTACCCAACTTGGAAATTTAAAAAAAAAAAATCAGTGGAGAAGTAAACATCAAGAAAAACTCCAAGCCAACCTAAGAATTTGTGTGTGTCATAGAGGTTAAACATTGCCTATTTCTTAGAATAAAAATGCATTCAAAATTTTTATCATAAAGCCAGAAGAGTCATATCTATCTCTTTTCCAATACAGTTTCTCTGGGTTGGTTTAGACATTCTCTTCTAAAAAATTGTTCCAGCAGGTCTCTCTCTCTGCACATGGTGCCAAAAACTTATAGAAGTTGCAATGGAATATTTTTGTTTTGCCTATCCATCTTACAATGTAAATGGATATGTTTTCAAAATATGTCAAAACTCTTTTTTTACACTATTATGTTCCATCTGGGTGATGATTATAAGTGTGTTAACTCTGTGATAACTCATCAAGCTACACATTTTTACTTTTTTGGCACACTTCTTGTTCAAACATATACTGCAAAAACGTTTAGTTTTGTAAAGGTAAAATCTTAATTTCACTTCTACTTATATGTTTTCTTGCTTTTATGTTTCATTTTTAAGTACATAAAATACTAGAAGTTGGCTATTTTATTTATTTCATTGAATTTTATACATATTTTATAATGATACTTGGAGTGTGTGTTAAAATGAAAAATAGGGGAAAAAATTAAAGCATAGCTGTAACATTTTTAAAAAATCAGACTTGTTTGGGAAAGTCAGGATTTCCCAATAAAGCTGCATTGTTTCAAGTTGCAAACTTTCAGACAAAGGCATTGTCATTTTGGGATCCAGGCTTTTGAGATGGATCCCAATGATGAGATGGATTGAAAATTGGGCCTTCTTTAAAAAGTTTGTTCATTTCTGTTCTCAACCAGTTGACATATTCTAAGCAACAGAGTGTACTGGGCTGCATATCCGGGCGCGCTGTGCTGTCTGTTCCTGGAGCAGACAGATAGGAAGGTACTGACATCAGGTCAGGCCTTGAGATATGGTCTCATGGTCCCTCCTCAATATACTGTGCTCTCTGTTCCCAGAAAACATAGATAGGAAGGTGATAATGCTATACTGTGTCGGGAACAAATTGCGTAAACAAGGCTTTGTAACTTTGTAGTTTTTGCAAATAAATATGCTGTAACTTTTGCAGTCTGGACCACAGTTCAGCCTTTTGCTTCGGCAGGGTGCTGGAACTGTCATCAGCTGGCCAGCTTAATAAAGGCACCTAAATTTAAATTCTGAGTCGGTGGTCTATCTCTCTGTCAACCCATAACATTTGGAGGCCCCAGTGAGATACCCGGCATGGAGGAGAGGGACCCCTTATTTAGGGCTGGAGGCTCTCCCCCGGCAGGGAAGAGAGGGACCCCCTATTCAAGGCAGGAGGCTCTCCCCCACTTGTCGCCGGGCACTCAGCGAGATACCCCACACCTGTGGAGAACGACTACCAAGGAGGCCTCCAGTCCACCCAAAACTTTCAATTCGGAAACCGAGCCACCTGGACTCTCGAGAGAGGTAAGGACCGGTCGTTAAACAGGAATTGGGACGTCCCATGGAAGGACCTATACGGAGGGCTGGAAGCAACGGTACTCCTGGTCCTGACCCGCGGCCATGACGGTGGCCGGGGTCCTGGTTTGTGCGACTCTAGGCTGCACTGGGTTTGTCTGTCTAGTGTTTGTCTGTCTGATATTTGTTGTTTGGTGTTTGTTGTCAAAATGGGTCAGGGGTCGTCGTCTGCTTCTGTGTGCACCCCGCTGCAATGTTTTCTTAAGAATTTTCAGGACTTCAAGAAGAGAGCCGGAGACTACGGATATAATGTTAATGCTTTTGATTTGCAGAAATTCTGTGAACGGGAGTGGCCCACTTTCCAGGTGGGATGGCTGGACATAGGGACTTATGATTTAACCACCGCTTTTCGGGTTCACCATGTTGCCTATGGCCGGCCGGGTCACCCCGGCCAAATTCCCTATATTCAAGTGTGGGTCAATATTTTGGCTGAAAAACCAAGGTGGTTAAAGAGTTGTCAGAATAAGAAAAAGAAATTGGAACAGAGACAGACAGTCCTCTTGGCTTCGGCCCAGAAGGACAAGACTCCCCCTGTTCTCCAGGATCCAAGTGAGGAGGTACTCCCCAGGGTCAGGCCTCCCCCGTATGCTTCCCCACCTGCCGGCCTGACTGACGATGGCTAAAGACCCTGGCCCAGAACCTCTGCCTCCTCCACAGTCGGTTTCCTTTCCTCCGAAAACACCAGTCCAGGACCCGGCTTCGTTCTCCCCTCCTCACACTAGGCAAGGGACAACATATGGAGAGAGAGAGGGAGAGGGGAAGAACCTGCAGGACCCAGCAGCATCCGCCAGTCCTGCAGTTCCTATGCTGCCACTACGGCAGGCAGGCCCTTTAGATTTGGGTCCAGACGGGCAACCTTTCATGGTCTATGTCCCCTTTTCTACCAGTGACCTGTACAATTGGAAGAATCAGAATCCTTCTTTCTCCCAGAACCCACAGGAGTTAATCTCTCTTTTAGAGTCTGTGTTTTTTACCCATCAACCTACCTGGGATGATTGCCAACAGTTGATGCAAACTCTTTTCACTTTGGAGGAGAGAGAGAGAGTCAAGGCGGAAGGGAGGAGATTTGTACTGGGTCCGGATGGGCAGCCTACCTCTGACCAAGATAGATTAGAGGCTGTGTTTCCCTCCAGGCGACCTGACTGGAATCCCAATAGTGAGAGGGGAAAGGAGGCTCTCGATCGGTATCGCCAGACTCTATTGTGGGGCATCTGAGCTGCTGCTCGGAGACCCACAAACCTCTCTAAGGTGACAGAGACAGTCTAGGGGCCTAATGAGAGTCCGGCAGCTTTCCTTGAGAGGCTGTGCGAGGCCTATCGGGTGTATAACCCCATTGACCCTGATGCCCCAGAAAATCGGAGGGCTGTCATTGTTGCATTTGTTTCCCAGTCGGCCCCAGATATTAGAAAAAAATTGCAGAAGTTAAAAGGCTTTTAGGGGAAATCAATCTCTGAGTTGGCTGAGGTAGCCCAGAAGGTTTTTAACAATCGGGAGGACCTGACGGCAGGTTTAAACACCCGGATGGCCAAGGTCCTCCTGGCCCTAAACGAGGAAAAAGGCCCAAGGGGCTGGAGTGACAATAAAAATAGAGGAAAGCCTCATGGGAGAAAAGGAGTACAACCCAGGCTTGGGAAAAATCAGTGTGCATTTTGCAAAAAGGAAGGACACTGGAAAAGGGAGTACCCTGAACGTGGGGGGGAACCGACTCCCGTGCTGGTGGAGGAGGTGGATTAGAGTTGTCAGGGCTCAGCTGGCCCCCAAGAGCCCAGGATAACTCTGACAGTGGGGGGCCAAAAGGTGGACTTCCTTGTGGACACAGGAGCCACCTTTTCTGTCCTGCAACAGCCAGTGGGTCCGGTCTCTAAGACCAAAATCCCTATCAAAGGGGCAACTGGAAAAGTGAAATCCTACCCATGGACTAAAGGTCTGATCAGCGACCTAGGAAACGGCTCAGTGACTCACTCATTCCTAGTAATGCCAGAGTGCCCTTACCCTCTGCTAGGCCAGGACTTGCTGAGTAAATTACGGGCCACAATCTCTTTTGAAGGGCCAGGGCCAGAGGTCAAGTTGCAAGACCCAGGGACTGCAGGGATCTATCTCCTGACATTGCCCTTACAGGAGGAATATTTACTACATGAGGAGGATCCTGGGGAAGTCTCAGCAGATGCCTATCTCCAACAATTAAGACAGGCTATCCTGGGAGTCTGGGCGGAGGACAATCCGCCAGGGTTAGCTAAACACCGGCCTCCAACTGTAGTCCAGCTGACCAGCAGTGCCACTCCAGTCAGAGTCCGGCAATATCCAATGAGCCAGAAGGCGAGAGTGGGAATCGCCAAGCACATTAAGAGGCTGAAAGAGGCTGGAATCTTGATTCCTTGCCAATCTGCTTGGAACACTCCCCTGTTGCCAGTACAGAAACCAAGGACTGAGGATTTCAGGCCGGTGCAGGACTTAAGGGAAGTAAACAAGAGGGTTGAGACTATCCATCCCATGGTTCCGAACCCTTACACTCTTCTCAGCCTCCTCAAGCCAGAACACCGGTTCTATACTGTTTTAGACTTAAAGGATGCCTTTTTCTCCCTTCCCCTGGAAAAGCAGAGTCAACCTATTTTTGCCTTCGAGTGGGTGGACCCAACAGAGGGAGAGTCTGGACAGTTAACTTGGACTAGGTTGCCACAAGGGTTTAAGAACTCACCCA
Organism: Myotis lucifugus; assembly: GCF_000147115.1. Classification (NCBI taxonomy): domain Eukaryota; kingdom Metazoa; phylum Chordata; class Mammalia; order Chiroptera; family Vespertilionidae; genus Myotis; species Myotis lucifugus. Next base: position 11,494,661 of record NW_005871069.1, read on the forward strand.
CTCTGTTCGATGAGGCCCTAAACCAAGACCTCCAGGAGTTCCGTCAGGACCATCCACGGGTGACTCTGCTCCAATATGTAGACGACCTCCTACTGGCCACGGAGGAGGAACAGGACTGTAGACAGGCCACTCGAGAGTTGCTGACCACCCTAGATCATTTGGGGTATCGGATCTCAGCCAAGAAAGCTCAGCTATGCACTACCCGAGTAACATATTTGGGTTACAACATAGAAGGGGATAGGCGAACTTTATCCAGTAGCAGAATAAAGGCCATCTTGTCAATCCCCAGGCCTACCACCAAAAGGCAGGTCCGGGAGTTCCTTGGGGAAGTGGGTTATTGCAGGCTATGGATACTAGGTTTTGCAGAAATTGCAAGACCACTATACTCTGCAACGGGGGGAAAGGAGGCCGCCCTGGTCTTGACAGAAAAGGAAGAAGAGGCTTATAAGAGACTGAAAGAAGCCCTGGTAAGTGCCCCGGCACTCGCCCTGCCAGACCTAACCAAACCCTTTCAGCTATATGTAGCTGAAAACAAAGGGGTGGCGAAAGGGGTCCTCACACAACCCCTAGGACCATGGAAACGCCCTGTAGCTTATTTCTCTAAGAGACTTGACCCGGTGGCCTCAGGATGGCCCAACTGCTTGAGAGACATTGCAGCCACCGCCCTGCTGGTAAAGGAAGCCTCAAAGCTAACCTTTGGCCAAAATCTCCAAGTAGTTGCTCCGCATGCAGTTGAGACCTTATTAAGGAGCCCCCCGGAGAGATGGATGTCCAACGCCCACATTACCCAGTACCAGGTGTTACTGCTAGACCCACTACGAGTCAGCTTCCTGAAAAAAGCTGCCTTAAACTCGGCCACACTCCTCCCTGACGAGGAGGCAGAGCCCCCTTTGCATGACTGCGAGGAGACATTGACTGCCCTCACTTCCCTCCGAGAGGACCTTGTGGACCAGCCCCTGCAGAATCCAGATGAGACTCTCTACACGGACAGGAGCAGCTTCGTAGAGGGAGGTACCCGGTATGCGGGGGCGGCAGTGGTGACACAAAAGGAGGTTCTCTGGGCACAGGCCTTAGGAAGAGGCACCTCAGCCCAAAAGGCAAAACTTATAGCACTCACTCAAGCCCTCCGTTGGGGAAAAGGAAAAAGAGTGAACATTTTCACAGACAGTCGGTATGCTTTCGCCACTGTACATGTGCATGGGGCCCTATATCAGGAAAGAGGCCTCCTGACCTCAGGAGGAAAGGACATTAAAAATGCTTCCCAGATACTTAGCCTCCTGGCAGCCATATGGGGGCCAAAAGAAGTGGCAGTAATTCATTGTCGAGGGCACCAGAAGGGTGATAGTCCCGAAGCATAGGGAAATCGACTTGCAGACCAAACCGCCAAGGACGTGGCTAAAAAACCAGTAGGGCCCCTAGAAGTTCTCATAGCCCTGCCAGCACGAAGGCTCCCAGAGAAGCCTACTTATCTGACGGGGGAGCAGAGGCTAGCTGTGAAACTAGGGGCCCAGGAAGGAGAGGCTGGATGGCTAATCCTGCCAGATGGAAGGCCTATAGTGCCAGAAGCCCTGGGGCAGACCATCGCTTCCCAGACCCACCAGAGCACCCACCTGCGGGTAACGAAGCTATCAGAACTACTGGGAAGAGAATTTTACATCCCAGGGCTCCAGAAAATATCCCAAGATGTGGCTAGGAGGTGCCAAGTGTGTGCCCGGGTAAACCAAGGGCCCCCTGTTGTGGCCGCACCGGGGCAGCGATTCCGAGGACAGAACCCTGAAGAACATTGGAAAGTGGACTTCACCGAGATACCAAGAGGACAAGGAGGGTATAAATACTTGCTGGTTTTCATTGATACCTTCTCTGGCTGGCCTGAGGCATACCCAACCAAGGCAGAGACAGCACACGTAGTAGTTAGAAAACTCCTCACTGGAATTGTCCCCCGGTTTGGCCTGCCACTATACATGGGGCCCGATAATGGCCCAGCATTCATCGCCAAAGTTACACAATCCATAGTTAAGGCCCTGAGGGTTACCTGGAAATTGCATTGTGTCTATAGGCCACAGAGTTCTGGACAGGTAGAGAGGATGAATCGGACCTTAAAGGAAACATTAACTAAGTTAACATTAGAGACTGGCGAAAACTGGGTAAGTCTCCTTCCTTTTGCTCTCCTCAGAGCTAGGTGCACTCCATACATAAAGGGACTCACCCCTTTTGAAATTATATTTGGCAGGCCACCACCTCTTCTTCCCCGCCTAAGGGAGGAAGAACTTGCCCGACTGTCTACCTGAAATTTGCTTAAGTCCTTACAGGCTTTGCAGAGTAGTGCCGCGTCGGCACGATGGGTGGTGAGAGCCGTACGAGAGGAGGACGTGCTGAGATCCAGTCCAACACAGCCTGCCTTCTCTCCGGGAGATCTCTTTTGGGTGAAGCGTCACGACCCTGGCAGCCTGGAACCTAGATGGGATGGACCCTACCAGGTGGTGCTGAGCACTCCAACCGCCATCAAAGTCGCAGGAAAGAGGCACTGGATCCATCGTACGCAGGTTAAGAAAACGAACGACAGCGTCGAGGGATGGCGAGTCCAGAAGACCGGAGACCTGCTGAAGGTTAGACTCACTCGGTGTTCTTCCTAACTCTCCTCTTCTGCCTGCAGCCGGGACTGGGAAATCCCCATTCGGCCAGAAATTACTCTTGGGAGGTCACACGTACTATTGATGGGACTGTTATAGGCTCTGTTGTTGGAATAGGGGCGCCTGTCATCCTGACAGATCTCTGTAAACTGTTTGGAGAAAACTGGGGAAATTCCCGTAGCAAAACTGCATCGACTGGGTATGGCTCGGGGGGCCATCCCCGGGTCACCAAAGCCAGGGGTTACGGGTGCGGAAACCTAGCCCTAGAGCAAGAATTGTGGCACACTCGACATTATGTCTGCCCCCGGGAAGGGGGTAGTAACTGTGGAGGAGAGGGTGACTTCTATTGTGCCTCTTGGGGTTGTGAGACCCTAGCCCCATGGAAAAAACCTCCCACCGACAAGCTCCTCCGTCTGAACAGAGAGGTTTGACCTGGGGCCCCGAAGAAGAACTGCACGATCGGAAATTGTAACCCCGTCCTCCTCATGCCTCTTGCCTGGTGGACTGACCAATGGGAAGGGGGAAAGACGTGGGGACTAAGACTCTATGTAAGCGGCCGAGACCCTGGCCAGCTCTTCACCATTCAACGCCGGACTCTTCCCCAGTCGTTCAACCCGATTGGCCCCTTGCGTCCCCTAAACAAGCCAGAGTGGCCGAGCCAGTCACAGCACCCAGCCCCAGCTAAACCTCCTGGTTCCCCTGGGTCACAAAGGTCTGGGAGCCCCAGCCCTACTCCACCTGCAGCCACGACCTCGCCAGCCCTTTGGGGACCTACAACAGCTTTTGGATACAGGCACAGGAAAACCAAACCGGAAGCTTCTGGGAACCTTGGACTTAATGTTTTCTTTCCTAAATCGCACCTCCCCAAACCTGACCTCGGATTGCTGGCTGTGCCTCAACCCTGAACCCCCTTATTATGTTGGGATAGGGGCAGGGGCCCAGCTCGGGAAGGACGCTTCTGCCATCAAGAACCTTTCGGCAGAAAGTCTGCCAGACAGATTGTGTATGTGGGGACACAAACACCAAGGACTTACTCTTGGGGACATCTTAAACCCCGGGACTTGTGTGTACCCTATGAAGTACCCCCTTAGCAGTTCCACCTATACAGATCTATATAATTCATCTATCATACTTCCAAAGAATTATACAGGAGAGACCCCCACCTACTTAGTAGCTCAGGAGGGGACTTGGTGGGCATGTACAACTGGTATAACCCCTTGCATCTTCTCTCCAGTCCTCCAGAATCCTATGGACCCTGGACAATGCATTCTAACTCATATCCTCCCACAGGTATATTACTATTCGGGAGAAGGGGGCCGAGAACATTTAAACCTCGAACCCAGAAGGGTTAAAAGGGCCCCCATCCTAGTCCCCCTCCTTATGGGAATAGGACTAGCAGGGTCCACGGCTGTCGGAACAGCCACCCTAGCAACCGGCCACCAGAATTATAAAGAGTTAAGTAGGCAGATAGATCAAGATTTAAGCTCTCTCAAAAAATCTGTTAGCCAACTGGAGGACTCCCTTGGTTCACTCGCAGAGGTAGTATTACAAAACAGACGAGGCCTAAATCTGCTTTTCCTGAAGCAGGGAGGCCTCTGTCTGGCTTTAGGGGAGTCTTGCTGTTTCTACACCAACCACTCGGGGGTGATCAGGGAAAGCCTTAGTCAGCTGCGAAAATGGCTGGCTGACCGAGAAGAAGCTAGAAGGGCTGAAGGCAATTGGTATGAGAATTTATTTTCCTGGTCCCCCTGGCTAACTACCCTGCTCTCCTCCTTGGCAGGACCAGTTGTTCTGCTCCTCCTAGGGCTCATATGGCCCCTGCATTGCCAGATGCCTCCTCAATTTCATACAAAATCGAATACAGGCTGTAAAGTTAATGGTTTTATACACCCAATACTCCAGAATCTTAGAGGAGGACGCTGAATCAAAGATTTGATTCCCAATAAGACCAGTAGGGAATGTACTGGGCTGCATATCGGGGCGCGCTGTGCTGTCTGTTCCTGGAGCAGACAGATAGGAAGGTACTGACATCAGGTCAGGCCTTGAGATATGGTCTCATGGTCCCTCCTCAATATACTGTGCTCTCTGTTCCCGGAAAACATAGATAGGAAGGTGATAATGCTATACTGTGTCGGGAACAAATTGTGTAAACAAGGCTTTGTAACTTTGTAGTTTTTGCAAATAAATATGCTGTAACTTTTGCAGTCTGGACCACAGTTCAGCCTTTTGCTTCGGCAGGGTGCTGGAACTGTCATCAGCTGGCCAGCTTAATAAAGCCACCTAAATTTAAATTCTGAGTCGGTGGTCTATCTCGCTGAGTCAACCCATAACAGAGAAATGGTAAAAACCACCGTTTGCCAAGTTAGCAAATGACACCTGAAATACAGTGCTTGAGAGAAATGCTTATCATTAACATAAAAATGGAAAAATTAAAATCCTATTACAATTGTTGAGACCAGATTTCTTCAAAACATTCAGATTGGTGTTTTCATTTCTATGCTTTAATCTCGAGCTTTCACCATTTTTTCTTTTTCTTTACTTTATTATGTTACTAGAGGCCCGGTGCATGAAGATTTGTGCACAGGGGGTGGGTCCCTCAGCCCGACCTACACCCTCTCCAATCTGGGAGCCCTCAGGAGAGCCCTCTCCAATCTGGGAGTTTCTGTCTGTCTTTGCAATCATATGAGCAAATTGTCAGAGACCCCAACCCAGTTTGGTTTTGTGCTCAAAGAAAAGTAGAAGTCTTTTTTTTTTTTCTTTGCTCCATTGGTGGAGATTTTCTAAAAGTTTCAGGATATCTTCCTTTTAATTTTTCCTTGACACTCTGACTTTACTTATGTCTCTCACCTTTGCTTTCCCTCCATCCCCCACCAACAACAGTAACTTGCTTCAGGCTCACTTTGCTCTAGTGCAAGGGTGGGCAAACTTTTTGACTCGAGGGCCACAATGGGTTCTTAAACTGGACCGGAGGGCCGGAACAAAAGCATGGATGGAGTGTTTGTGTGAACTAATATAAATTCAAAGTAAACATCATTACATAAAAGGGTACGGTCTTTTTTTTTTTTAGTTTTATTCATTTCAAACGGGCCGGATCTGGCCCGTGGGCCGTAGTTTGCCCACGGCTGCTCTAGTGTCTAGGACAGTGGTTCTTAACCTTCTGGCCCTTTAAATATAGTTCCTCATGTTGTGACCCAACCATAAAATTATTTTCATTGCTACTTCATAACTGTAATGTTGCTACTGTTATGAATCATAATGTAAATATCTGATATGCAGGATGGTCTTAGGCGACCCATGTGAAAGGGTCGTTCGACCGCCAAAGGGGTCGTGACCCACAGGTTGAGAACCGCTGATCCCGCAATGCATCTGCCACCAGAACTACGATTCCCAGGATTCCTGGTGCTCCCTGCACTCTGGGCTTCTGCTTCCGGTCCAGGGGCTGCCACCAGAACTATGATTCCCAGAATTCCTGGTGCTCCCCATGCTCTTGGTTTTCACTTCAGGTCCAGGGGCTGCAGAAACGAAAAGGACTGGGAACTTCAGCTGTGCCCAGGCCAGGCTGAAAGGACCAGACACTCCAGTGGCATCCCCAGGATCCAGGCTGCTCAGCACATGTGCGCTGCCCACAGGCCCGCCATGGCAATGCAGAGGTTGTTCCCGCCCCCCCTTCCCCCCTTGGCCACTCTGTGCCTGCGTGTGTAGGCCTGGAGCAGCCAGGGGATGGGAATGCCATCTTTGTCAGGTTAATTTGCATACTCATTCCTGATTGGCTATGGGGTGTCGCAAAGGGATGGTCAATTTACATATTTGTCTATTATTAGTGTAGACTAGAGGCCTGGTGCACAAAATTTGTGCACTCAGGGGATCCCTCAGCCTGGCCTGTACCCTCTTGCAGTCCAGGAGCCCTCGGGGGATGTTCGATTGATGGCTTAGGCCCGCTCTCCATGGGGAGAGGGCCTAAGCCGGCAGTCGGACATCCTTAGTGCTGCCGCGGAGGCAGGAGAGTCTCCCTCCACTGCCGCTGCGCTCGCCAGCCATAAGCCTGGCTTCTGGCTGAGCGGCACTGCCCCTGTGGGAGCGCATTGACCACCAGGGGGAAGCTCCTGCTTTGAGCATCTGCCCCCTGGTGGTCAGTGCGTGTCATAGCGACTGGTCATTCCACTGTTTGGTCAATTTGCATATTAGCCTTTCATTATATAGGACTAGAGGCCCGGTGCACAAAAATTTGTGCACTCGGGGGGCGGGGGGAGCGAGGTCCCCCAGCCCGGCCTGTGCCCTCTCGCAGTCTGGGATCCCTCAGGAGATAACAGACGCTGCTGGCTTAGGCCTGCTCCCGGGTGGCA
>NW_005871069.1:11502330-11513516 GCF_000147115.1 Myotis lucifugus
CAGGGGATTGGGGGAGCTCCCCCTATTCAGGCACAGAGCAGGGCCCGTGGGGGGGGGGACGCGTTGGGGCACCGCACCCTGTCACACACCAGAGCAGGGCTGATCAGGAAGTTGGTGTGCTGCACCCTGTCAAACACAGAGCACAGGGCAATCAGGGGGTTGGGGAGCTCCCCCCTATCAGGCACAGAGCAGGGCTGATCAGGGGGTTGGGGCGCCTTCCCCTGTCATGAACAGAGCAGGGCGGATAGGGAGGTTGTGGCCCCGCCCCTGTCACACACAGAGCCGCAGGGCGATCAGGGGGTTTGGGCGCTGCCCCCTGTCACGCTGATCCCGGTGCCAGGAGGCATATTACCCTTTTACCATATAGGATAGAGGCCTGGTGCATGGGTGGGGGCTGGCTGGTTTGCCCTGAAGGGTGTCCTGGATCAGGGTGGGGGTCCCCACTGGGGTGCCTGGCCAGTCTGGGTGAGGGGCTGAGGGCTGTTTTCTGGAAGCGAGTGACTGAAGCTTCCAACCGCTCCTTGTTTTCTTTCTTTCTTTTTTTTTTTTTTATTCTGGGCCACCTTTAGCTCTGAGGCCTCACTGCTGAAAACATCGATACAAAGTTTCGGTCCGCTGGCTTTCAGTCCGGCTGGTTTCTGGTGTTTTGTTTAGCTCCTTATTTGCAACATAGTACATAGTTGCTTAGAGTTGCAGCTGAGAGGCCGGCAAGTGAGGCGGGGAACGTTGGAGTCCGCAGCAAGCAAGCCTCATGCTCGCTTCAGTGCCTGGCTGCCGGCTGCCATCTTGGCTGACAGTTAATTTGCATATACTCACTGATTAGCCAATGAAAAAGGTAGTGGTCGTATGCTAATTACCATGTTTCTCTTTTATTAGTGTAGATACCTATCACTTCTTTCCATCTCTATATTTAAGCCCTCTTTAATCTCTCACTTCTCAAATTCTAAAGAAAGAAAAAACAACATTTTAGTGAGGCAAACCTCTAATAAAGAATATAATTTCCCTTTACAGAACAAATAGGCCATAAAAAACTTCACTCTGTCTGACTACTAATAAGACAGACAATATGAAGTAAAAATGTTTTATTCCAAGTGACATTGCCACTTACTTTTTAATAGTATTAGAGTAATTACCTTAATTCTCTCTTGGAAGAAATATCCATTAAGATTCTTTAATGAAAAAAACATATATTTGTAATGGACCAAATGGCAACATGCCATTGCCTGAAGCAATCACCCTGCCCAATAAAGGGAGATCCACATTCAAGCACTGGTCCTTTGAGCGTCAAGTGTTACAGGAGTTTCTCATCAGCAGGATGCTATGACAAAAGCACTCCAAAAATTGGCTTACCCTTTCTTACTATATTGTGGCCACATTCTAAATATGTTTTTAAAAATATTATTAGTAGGATAATGGATAGTCCCAACATTGTAGACCTTATGGTCCTATTTTTTTTGTTTTGTTTTTTTCTATGTCTCCGAGCTATTCAAATCAATAAATAGCACAAATCCTCTCACTAGAAACATTTTTTCATTATTTTATGTCGAAGTATTTCTTCCTGCCTTCCTCATTCCAATGAGAGCCACATCTCTGCCTTTTGCTTTGCTTATTGTTTTCTCTTCTGTGTTCAGCTTCTGTACAATCGTGTTTCTGCTCTAGCTCTTGCTCCAGCCTCATGTTCATTTCAGCCTCCACCATTTTTTCCTTGCAGACCTCTTTGATTTCAAATGACAGTTTAAGATTTTTTTCTTTTAATTTCCAGAGGTCCCTGTTGCCATAGTGATATCAATGATGAGGAAGATATAACTGCTTCCATTGGCACTCTGGTAGCTATAACAAAGTCAGTTAGCTGAGAATTGTGTGGAAATTTGTGAGAAGGGTGCTAGTTCACACCTTTCTTCAGGGAAGTTGCCAAGAAATGCTTATTAGTTAATGCTATTTATAGCAGGAAAATTCAGATTTATAAACTTAAGGGGAGTCCATACTTTAGGAACTAAGAAATCAAGACACCAGTCCTCACATACTGAAAAATTTGTCTTGGTTTTTCTCCCTCCCCTGCCTTGGTTTGTCCTCCCTTCTTATTGTATTTACAATTTGATATTAAAAAACATACCTGCTATGAACTGAATTGTGTCCCCTCCAAAAAAAAATCACATGTTGAATCTTAACCCCCAATGTGACTGCATTTAAAGATGGTGCTTTTAAGAGGTCACCTAAGGTTAAATGGGGTTATAAAGGTGCACCCTAATTAGATCAAACTGGTAGCCCTATAAGAAGAGGAAGAGAAAGAGATCCTACTCTTTCCATGTGAGGACACAGCAAGAAGGCAGCTGTCTGAAATCCAGGCAGAGGCATTTACCAGGAATTAAATCTGCCTGTACCTTGATCATAGACTTCAGCCTGTGGGAAAATAAGTTTCTGTTGTTTAAGTCACCCTATCTATGGTATTTCTATGGCAGCTTGACCTGACATACAGTACTTTAATACTAACGTTTATAGATCTTTTTTTTAATTTTTACTTTTTGATAAAAGTATTACAAAGGGTATTACATATGTGTCCTTCCCCCGCCCCCACCCTTGACAATCCCCTGCCCTCCCTTAACCCCCAGAGTCTTATGTCCATTAGTTATGCTTATATGCATGCATACAAGTACTTCAGTTGATCACTTACCCCCCTGCCTCCTGCCCCCCAACCCTCCCTGGTCTTCCCACTGCAGTTTGACAATCAGTTTGAGGCAGCTCTGCCTCTGTATCTATTATTGTACAAAAGTTTGTAATGGTCTTTATTATCCATGAATGAGTGAGATCAGGTGGTATTTTTCCTTCATTGACTGGCTTGTTTCACTTAGCATAATGCTCTCCAGTTCCATCCATGCTGCTGCAAATGGTAAGAGTTCCTTCTTTTTTACAGGAGCATAGTATTCCATCGTGTAGATGTACCACAGTTTTCTAACCCATTCATCTACTGATGGGCACTTAGGCTGTTTCCAGGTCTTAGCTATGGTGAATTGTGCTGCTATGAACATATGGGTGCACATATCCTTTCTGATTGGTGTTTCTGGTTTCTTGGGATATATTCCTAGAAGTGGGATCACAGGGTCAAATGGGAGTTCCATTTTTAGTTTTTTGAGGAAACTCCATACTGTCTTCCATAGTGGCTGCACCAGTCTGCATTCCCACCAGCAGTGCACAAGTGTTCCTTTTTCTCCACATCCTCTCCAGCACTTGTCGTTTGTTGATTTGTTGATGATAGCCATTCTGACAAGTGTGAGATGGTACCTCATTGTTGTTTTGATTTGCATCTCTCGGATGATTAGTGACTTTGAGCATGTTTTCATATGTCTCTTGGCTTTCTGAATGTCCTCTTTTGAAAGGTGTCTATTTAGATCTTTTGCCCATTTCTTGATTGCATTGTTTATCTTCTTTTTGTTAAGTTGTATGAGTTCCCTATAAATTTTGGAGATTAGGCCCTTATCAGATATGACGTTGGCAAATATATTTTCCCATGCAGTGGGTTTTCTTGTTGCTTTGTTGATGGTTTCTTTTGCTGTGCAGAAGCTTTTCATTTTGATGTAGTCCCATTTGTTCATTTTCTCTTTGGTTTCAAGTGCCCTAGGAGCTGTATCAGTGAAGAAATTGCTTCAGCATATGTCTGAGATTTTGTTGCCTTTGGATTCTTCTATATTTTTATGGTTTCCTGTCGTACATTTAAGTCCTTTATCCATTTTGAGTTTATTCTTGTGTATGGTGTAAGTTGGTGGTCTAGTTTCATTTTCTTGCATATATGTGTCCAATTTTCCCAACACCATTTATTGAAGAGACTATCTTGGCTCTATTGTATGTTCTTGCCTGCTTTGTCAAATATTAATTGAGCATATTGGTTCGGGCTAATTTCTGGACTCTCTATTCTATTCCACTGATCTATATGTCTGTTCTTGTGCCAGTACCAGGCAGTTTTGAGAACAGTGGCTTTGTAATACAGCTTGATATCTGGCATTGAGATCCCACCTACTTTGTTCTTTCTCAGGATCGCTGCAGCTATTCGGGGTCTTTTTTTATTCCAGATGAATTTTTGGAGAGTTCGTTCTAGATCTTTGAAGTAGGCCATTGGTATTTTAATGGGAAGTGCATTGAATTTATAGATTGCTTTGGGTAGTATGGACATTGTAATGATGTTGATTCTACCAATCCAAGAACATGGTATGTTCTTCCATCTGTTTATGTCTTCCTCTATCTCTTTTTTCAGCGTCCTGTAGTTTTCTAAGTAGAGGTCTTTTACCTCTTTCGTTAAGTTTATTCCTAGGTATATTAATTTTTTTGATGCGATGGTAAATAGGATTGTTTTTATAATCTCTCTTTCTGAAAGTTCACTATTGGTGTATAGAAATGCCTCAGATTTCTTGGGGTTAATTTTGTATCCTGCTACATTGCCAAATTCATGTATTAAGTCTAGTAGTTTTTTGATGGAGTCTCTAGGATTTTGTATGTATAATATCATGTCATCTGCAAATAAGGACAGTTTTACTTCCCCTTTTCCAATTTGGATGCCTTTTATTTCTTCTTCTTCTCTAATTGCAATGGCTAATACTTCCAGGACTATGTTGAACAGGAGTGGTGAGAGTGGGCATCCCTGTCTTATTCCTGTTCTTAGGGGAAATGGTGTTAGTTTTTGTCCATTGAGTCTGATGTTGGCTGTGGGCCTGTCATATATAGCTTTTATTATGTTGAGGTATGATCCTTCAATTCCCACTCTGCTGAGAGTTTTTATCAAAAATGGGTGTTGGATTTTGTCGAATGCTTTTAATGCATCAATTGATATGACCATGTGGTATTTTTCTTTCAATTTGTTTATGTGATGTATCACGTTTATTGATTTACGGATGTTGTACCATCCTTGCATCCCTGGGATAAATCCTACTTGGTCATGGTGTATGATCCTTCTGATGTAGTGCTGGATCCGATTAGCTAAGATTTTGTTGAGGATTTTGGCATCTATGTTCATGAGTAATATTGGACTGTAATTCTTTTCATTGTGTTGTCTTTACCTGGTTTTGGTATTAAGGTGATGCTGGCTTCATAGAATGAGCTTGGAAGTGTTCCTTCCTCTTGAATTTTTTGTAGTAGTCTGAGGAGGATAGGTTTTAGTTCTTCCTTGAAAGTTTGGTAAAACTCCCCTGAGAAGCCACCTGGTCCTGGGCTTTTGTTTGCTGGAAGCTTTTTGATGACTGCTTCAATTTCTTCCATAGTTATTGGCCTACTGAGATTTTTAGATTCTTCCTGATTGAGTTTTGGAATGTTGTATTTTTCTAGGAATTTGTCCATTTCCTCCAGGTTGTCTAGTTTGTTGGAGTAGAGTTGTCCGTAGTATTGTTTAACAATCATTTGTATTTCTGTGGGGGTCTGTTGTTATTTCGCCTCTATCATTTCTGATTTGGTTTATTTGGGACCTCTCTCTTTGCTTCTTGGTGAGCCTGGCTAGAGGTTTGTCAATCTTGTTTATCGTTTCAAAGAACCAGCTCTTGGTTTCATTGATTTTATGTATTGTTTTTTTGGTCTCTATGTCATTTATTTCTGCTCTAATCTTTATTATCTCCTTCCTTCTGCTCACTCTGGGCTTTTCTTGTTGCTCTCTTTCTAATTCTTTGCGTTGTAGGGTTAGATGATTTACTACCATTTTTTTCTTGTTTTTTGAGATAGGCCTATAGAGCTATAAACTTCCCTCTCAGGACCCCTCTCATTTTGTCCCATAGGTTTTGGATTGTTGTGTTTTCATTGTCGTTAGTGTCCAGGATGTTTTTAATTTCTTCTTTGATGTCATTGGTAACCCAATCAATATTTAATAACATGCTATTCAGCTTCCAAATGTTTGAGTATTTTGGGTTGTTTTTATTGTAGTATATTTCTAACATTATGCCATCGTGGTCTGAGAAGATGCTTTTTATGATTTCAATCTTCTTGAATTTGTGGAGACTTTGCTTGTGACCTAATATGTGGTCTATTTTTGAATATGTCCCATGAGCACCTGAGAGGAATGTATATTCCATGGCTTTGGGGTGAAGTGTTCTGAAGATGTCAATTAAGTCCATCTGATCTAGTGAGTCATTTAGGATTGCTGTTTCTTTGCTGATTGTTTGTCTAGCAGACTTATACAGTGATGTCAGTGGTGTATTAAAGTCCCCTACTATGATTGTATTGTTGTCGATCTCTCCTTTGATATCTTCCAGGAGTTTTTTTTTTTTATGAATTTGGGTGCTCCTGCATTGGGTGCATATATGTTTACCAGGGTTATATCTTCTTGTTGTATTGATCCCTTTAGTATTATGAAGTGGCCTTCCTTATCTTTTGTTATGGCCTTCACTTTGAGATGTATTTTGTCCGATATAAGTATTGCTACCCCAGCTTTCTTTTCCTTTCCATTTGCCTGAAAGATATTTTTCCATCCCTTCACTTTCAGTCTGTGTGAGTCCCTTCTAATGAGGTGGGTCTCTTGTAGACAGCAGATGTATGGGTCATGTTTTTTTATCCATTCACCCACTCGATGTCTTTTGGTTGGAGCATTTAGTCCATTTACATTTAAAGTTATTATTGAAAGGTACTTGTTTGTAGCCATTTCTTTTTTTGTGTGTGGCTGTTTTCTTTCTGAACTTGTTATTTCTTCTTTTTACACCAGTACCTTTAGCATTTCTTGCATGGCTGGCTTGGTGGTGATAAACTCCCTTAGCCTTTTTTTGTCTGTGAAGCTTCTTATTTCCCCTTCAATTTTGAATGATAGCCTTGCTGGATAGAGTATTCTTGGGTTCAGTCCTTTGCTTTGCATCACTTTGTAGATTTCCGTCCATTCTTTTCTGGTCTGATGTGTTTCTGTTGAGAAATCATTTGATAATCTAATGGGAGATCCCTTGTATGTAACTTTCCGTCTCTCTCTTGCAGCCTTTAAGATTCTCTCTTTGTCCTGAACATTTGCCATGGTAATTATGATGTTTTTTGGTGTGGGTTTTTTCGGGTTGACCTTGTTTGGGACTCTCTGTGCTTGTGTGACTTTTTTCTTCCCCACCTCAAGGAAGTTTTCTGATATTATTTCTTCGAATAGGTTTTCTAATCCTTGTTCCTCTTTCTGTTGTTCTGGCACCCCTATTATTTGTATGTTGTTTCGTTTCATGTTGTCCCAAAGCTCCCTTAGGCTCTCCTCCTGTCTTTTAATTTTTTTCTCCAATTGCAGTACAGTTTGAATGTGTTTTGCTTCCTTGTCTTCTAATTCACTAATTCTGTCCTCCGCTTCTCCTAGTCTACTGTTGATACTTTCAATGGTGTTTTTTATTGCAGCTATGTTGCTCTTCATTTCTTCTTGGGACTTACTTAAGTTGTTGATTTTTTCATCTGTTTCTTCTAGCTTCTTGCATAAGTAGTTGATTTTTTCATCTGTTTCTTCTTGCTTCTTGCATATCCGGTGCATGTACTCTAGGACCCTTATTCTGAATTCTTTTTCTGTCATGTTGCATGCCTCTTTCTCACTTAGCTTCTTTTCTGGTGAGTCCTCCTTTTCTTTCCTTTGGGGGTTTCTTTGTCTACCCATGTTTGATCTCACTGACATATCTAGTTGTTGAGTCATCCAGTGGCTGCTCCCTGGGTGGCAGTGGCTCCTCGGGCTGTTGTTGCTCCTTGGGCAGTTGTGGTAACAGCTGCTCCTCCATTGGTAGCAGGGCCTCTGGTGGGTGCTGATCACAGCTGTGGTGTCTCTTCTGGCTGGTGGAGGGAGGCTTCACACACAGTAACTGTTCCCCAGACAGAGCTTGTGGTGATCAGGAGGCCCGCTGTTGCTTGAATCTGCTGCGTTGATTTAAAGGCACAAAATACAACACAACAAGGCACAACGTACCAGGCACTTAACATGAATGTATTTACGATAATAATAACCCCAAACAAAGGTGGCCACCCGAGCTAAGAGAGTTAGGAGATAAGGAAGAAAGAAGAGAAAATGATAGAAGAGAAAAAAGAAAGAAAGAAAAAAAGAAAGAAAAGGAGTGCAAAAATGAAATTGGAAAAAAGGAGGGGAAAAAAGAAGTGGAAAAAAAAAGTAAGAGAGAAAAGAGAATGAAGTATAAGAGGGGAAGAGACTATTTATATGAGGAGAAAACTCCTATAGAACTGCCACTAATACCAACAAATTACAGCAACAGATTCCTGGAGATGAATACAAACTACAAACAACCAATAATATCAAGTGACACAAGGGAAAACAGAAGCACAGAAATAACTGGGGGGGGATGGGGGGGTGGCAGAAAAAATAAAAAGAATAAGCAGAATAACCTCACAAACAATCCTAAAAAAAAACCCCAATATACTCATCAATCAAGCAAACAACAATAAAACTATAGAGAGAGAAAAGTAATAGAAGAAGAAGAAAAAAAAATTGGATAGTGAAGGAAGATAAGGGAAAGGTGTATAAGGATTTAGAGCAGGGGATTGGACATAGGATATATAAGTAGGGTGAAATTTTGACAAGGGGTAAAAAGAATAGGGAAAATCTAAAGCTGGAGTAGGGTAAGAGAAACAGGACAACAAAAGGGAAAAAGTGGGGAAGAGGGTTTAGCACAGAGGCAAAATTGAGGTAGAGAAAAATGTTGCTAAAGGAACGATGAAAATAGAATGGAGAACATTAGTCCCAAAATAAAATAAAGACAAAATAAAATGACATTTTAAAAAATGGTAAAATGGTAGCGGTAATAATACTAGTTAAAAATAAAAATGTAGTAATTGAAAGGGTAAAATCAGGTTATGTGGAAAAAAAAAAGAAAAAAAAAGAAAAAAATGTTTTCTTAGTTAAAAGGTGAAAAAGTAATTAAAAAAATAAAAATAAAAATGTGCCGTAATGCAGGTGCTTCAGATCTTCTACTCTTCTTTTTGGCACGCCAGGAATTCAGGAGAATGTTGAATTTCCCTCTGATACACTGTTCCTCCATGTTGTAAGCCACAGTCCTGATTTTAAGGCAGGCCGTATTGGTTCCCCTTACTGCCTTATCTGTATTTACAGAAGAGTCAGTTTGTGGCTCTGCCTCTGGGTGGCAGTGTGACTGGATTGACCTCTGAGGCTATAAGCCTTCTCTGACCAAGAGTTCTCTATTGTACGTGAACCAGCTCTGCCCAGAGCTGGCTCCCCAGGTGCCACTCCCAGCTCTGTTTCCCAGGCTCCCCAAAAACAATCTTCCCCTACAAGCTCCACTAGAGACCCTAACTGGGCAATCCCATGCACTGGGTTCAACAATCAAACTCACAGATTTAAGAGGAAGTGTGTAAACAAGAGCCTGGGAAGCTGTGCGAACTCGCAGGGCTCCACCTTCCAGATCTGCGAGGAGTCTCTGCGCGCGCTCTTGCCCCTGGCACCAAGTAGCCGGCCGCCTGGCAAGATCTGAGGTTTCCCCTTTGCATCCAGTCCAACTATGGGCTTATTTATAGTGTTACCTTCTGCCAGCAGCCCTGCGGGAGCCCTTCCCCACTTGTGGGTCACGCTGGCCTCAATAGGAGCGGACTTGGGGGGTGCAGATTTCCCTCCGAGCGCGCATTCTTCGCTCCAACCTGAATTGCAAACCGCACCTTTGAGGGAAGTCTAACCTTTCCGTGGGGAGAAGCAGGTCTCCTCTGAGTTCATGTAGTCGTGCTGCTTGAGAGCCGTTGCCTCCGGGTTAGTAGCCGATCTCTGGATGCGGATAACAGCTACTCAAGATGGCGCGGTCTCACCGCTGAGCTGGCACCCAGGGGGAGGTCTCAGCCTCAATCTCTAACCATCCCCATTTTCTAGGAGTTCTCTGTCTTTCCTGGCTGCAGACTGTCTCTCAGCTGAATCTCCTCTGCTTGTTCGGGCTGTATGTTACCCGTTTCAGCTGCTCGCCCTTATCTGCTCCGGGACAAAGCACCAACACGTCCTTCTAAACCTCCGCCATTTTCAATTCTCCACGTTTATAGATCTTTTTAAGTGCTTTTTATTTTAGAGACATCAATTTCTGAAAATAAGGGAATTATACAATATTTCAATGTGCATTTTCAATATTTCATCCTTGAATATGAGATGAACCAGGAGAAAACCATGACAACATTCATTGTAATTATTATGATCCTTGTTTTATTATTGTTGTTACAGCTTTCTTATTCTCAAGAAAATATAAATAAATATGTAATTGTCCTCATTTTTATAGATACTATAACTCATGAAAAGCAGGACAAAATTTTTCTTTTGTTTTTTGTTTTTGTGTTTCTTTGTTTGTTTTTTTGTTCTTCGTTTGTTTGTTTTTTGCAATTGTGTCACCACCTTGATTATAAAGCTAGATAGCTTGCAATCATTCACAGTGGTCTTCCCATTTGTGCCAGCTCATGTTGGGCAAGAAGAGAGCAGATTGCATCAAAGCATCAAAACTTGCTCAGGATTTATGTCAAAAGACCTAAAAGTGCTTTTAAAATGTAAAGTATATTAAAAAAATAAAAACAAAACAAGAAAAAACACCTTTCTGGTGACAGGTGTGATGGTACAAAAAAATGCCAGAAAGCCCTAGCCAGTTTTTCTTAATGGTTAGAGTGTTGGCCTGTGGACCAAAGGGTCTAGGCTTTGATTACTGGTCAAGGGCATGTACCTCAGGTGTAGGTTCCCAAGTCCCAGTCAGTAAGGGCGCATGTGGGAGGCAGCCAATTAATGTGTCTCTCTCACATCAATGTTTCTCTCTCTCTCTCTCTCACCCCCACCTCCCTCCCTTCCATTCTCTCTAGAAATCAATGGAAAAATGTCCTTGGGTGAGGATTAAAAAAAGACCAGAAAAACCTGTCCCATCTTAAAGTGTGTTAAAGTGAAGGACTTCGACACAGAATTGTGCTGATACAGAGGTTAGGGATTGCTTGCTCATCGGCTATTGCAGTGGGTTCTACCAAAGTGTCAATCCCATAACATGAATGTATTTGATCAGATGTGAGACACCATTATGTTGACAAAAGCAGTGTCAATATGCTATATTATTAATGCATAACTCACAGAAAATTTTGAAGTGCAAATATAAGAATTCCCACGAAATTTCAAAGAAAATGAAGGTGCATCTTGCAGAATGATATGGAAAGTAATTTATAGTTATGATTGTTCTATGTGTGCTATATAATCAGCTGATTGGTCCTTATAATCCTATCTAATAATAGACAAAGATGCAAAT
>NW_005871069.1:11513616-11554314 GCF_000147115.1 Myotis lucifugus
TGTACCTTCGCTACGCCACCATTGGCTAATCAGAGTGATATGCAAATTAACCACCAACAAAAATGGCGGCTAATTTGCATATACCGGCTGTGAGCGAAGACTGAAGACACCATAGAAGGAAACCAAGCAACGGAGCCGAGGCAGCGGAGACAGGCGGGAGAGAAGCAGCAGAGATGGGTGGGAGAGTAGCGGCAGAGACAGGCTGGGGAGAAGCAGCAGAGAAGGGCAGGGTAGAAGCAGCAGAGATGGGAGGGAGAGAAGCGGGAGAGAAAGGTGGAGTAGAAGCAGCAGAGATGGGCAGGAGAGAAACGGCAGACACAGGTGGGAGAGAAGCGGCAGAGAAGGGTGGGAGAGAAGTGGCAGAGATGGGTGGGGTAGGAGCAGCAGAGAAGGGCGGGAGAGAAGTGGCAGAGACGGGCAGGGTAGGAATGGCAGAGATAGGAGCGAAGCCCTATGCTTGCAGGAATCCTCCTGCAACAGGCCTCTAGTGATCTAATAAGAGCCTCTGTGTTATTATGATAATAATAACTTCCTATTATGTGCCAGGACTATGCTAAGTGATTTACATCTAATACCTTTAATTTTCACTACAAAGTTGAAAGATAAAAAAACAATAGATGAGGAAAAGAGTTCTGAGAAGTAAGGTGACTTGTCTAACTTGCTCACATTTCCAATATTTCCCCTTAATGGTCTAGGATTTATTATTTATTTATTTATTATTTATTTATTTATTTTAAAAATATATTTTATTGATTTTTTACAGAGAGGAGGGGAGGGAAGAGGGATAGAGCGTTAGAAACATCGATGAGAGAGAAACATCGATCAGCTGCCTCCTGCACACCTCCTACTGGGGGTGTGCCCGCAACCAAGGTACATGCCCTTGACCAGAATCGAACCTGGGACCCTTCAGTTCGCAGGCTGAAGCTCTATCCACTGAGCCAAACCGGTTAGAGCGATGCTCTAGGATTTAAACTGACACGGATACTGCTGTAATTAGCTAGTTATCTACATATATGAAAGCCTAAGTGACCGTTATGACCGGTCGCTATGATGCGCACTTACCACCAGCGGGTAGACACTCAATTCAGGAGCTGCCCCCTGTTGGTCAGTGCGCTCCCACAGCCAACCTCCTATGGTCCCTCCCCTCAGCTGGCTGGGGACTGGGTGAGATGGCCTCGATCTCCCTGATCGCCGGCCAGGCCAAGGGACCCCACCCGTGCACGAATTCGTGCACTAGGACTCTAGTTAATAATAAGAAAGTAGCAAAAGAGGAACCCAGACATTATAGCCATGTTATTTGGGCAGCTCTACCAGGAACTGCAATTTCACACTGCTGAGGGATCCAACAAAGGGGAGATGGGCATATGCACAGTAAAGTTGGGATGACTAGGAAAGATGACTGTCAAACCTTGGAACAGAAATCATTGACTAGAAGAGGTGGAGCCAATGCAAGCCCATGAAAATTTGGGGATACATAATCCTCTAAACAAAGAAGTTCAATCTCTTGTTGCACTTGGCTCTTATTGCTCTTTGCTCTGGGCTCTCTTGCATTTACCCATATGGCACCTGGACCATGCAAACCCCATACCCAATGGACTAATGGACTGCAGCAGCAAACACAAGCTAAGCTAACCTGATGATGGACTGGATTTGGCTCTAACATGTAGTGGAAAATCTGGACACTGGTGCTGATGGTAGCTCTGCTGAAGCTCCAGGTATACTTCTTCCTTGGGGGTGGGGAAGGAGACAAAAGCAAAAGGAATCTTGGAAATTCAGGGGTGTAATTCCACAAAAATAAAACTCTTTACAATATTGCATCCTCCTGTGCGAGTCTCAGAAAATTATTTTCCTTGGGATATTGCAAGAATTCCACTCCCACAAACAACAGGTAAGCTCTCCCAACTGATAACAACACCACAGACCAAAAAAAGATCAATCCAGAGAGGATACCAGGGTCTCTAAGTTTGTCTTTATATTCAGCTGCATAATTTCTGGAGTCACAACTGAATCAAATTAATTGAATAATTGTTGCCAATGAATATTACCTTTAATTTGATTGGTTTAATTCTTGAACTATCTGGAAATTAAATCTAAGTGCTTATTCTTACCACTTCCCCTTAATGAACCAGGTAGAATGTGGCTTGACAAAAGAAAATTATATTTGTAAAAACTTATGTGACTACAGTGGACAACTTGTGATTTTGAAGGAAGGGCAAAGTGAATTGCAGAGATATCAGCTTCCACACTGCCGAGCACAGAGGCTAGTCCAGCAGCCTCTTGCCTCCTTATGTCTTATTATGTAAGATGAACAATCCCATTTGTTTGCATTTCTAAATCTGGTAGTTTATATCTTGCAACTCATCACATTTCTAACTAGATATAAAAATGCAACATACTAGAAGATTAAAAATGGTGGGGGAGTAAGTGGATGCTACACGGACATACTCCCAGGACCAAACTGGAATTACAACTAAAATACAGAAAAACTTCCTGAATAATCAATGGAAGAGTTGCTGGAGAGAATCCTGATAACTGAGGACTGAAAATGGAGACTGCATAGAGACTTGTAAAAGGGGTAAAGGTGTGAAAGGGATGGCTGGGCTCCCACAGGCAGCAACTGAAGTTTTGGAGAGATATCTCAGCTGTGAGGGATTTTCACTGAGAAGTTTGGGTTCTAATACCCAATCTGGGTCCCCCAGCAGAGAACACCAGAACTGAGAAGGGTACCCACATAACACTGGCTATGAAAAGCAGTGGGGTTGCTGTTGGCCGGGGAGAGATGGCTGGAAATTCAGGCACCCTCAATGCACACAATTCCCTGTTGAGAAACTCACCTTGTACTCCAGTAGAAGGAGGGAATAGTGAACTGAAGTTATGTGAGCAGAAACCAGGATCAGGAGCTCTGGGGTTAGAGCTCAGAAGGCAGATACCTCAATTTCCTGTGCTGAGTCATTCCCTCACACTGTGGAGGTCATCCTTCTCAAGCAGACGATTGCTATACAGGCAGCTTTGCCTCCGGGGGAAGATAGCTGAACCACCCTATTGGAAAACACCTTCCACCATTGCTGCAGACTCTCTGAGGTCCAATAAGAGACTGAGAATAACACTTAGCCTCAAGGCAGAAGCAATTGCCCCACCCTGTTGGAAAAAAAAGTCTCACCACATCTGTGGATGATTGCCTGAGGGCAATTCAAGATAGAATCCTATCAGTCTGTACCCAGAGTTGGTCTTTTGAGGACTTGAGTTTCTGCCTGAACTAATTAGTCAGAAACAGTGCTTGGCCTTGTCCTGCACCAGAGATTGAGAGGCATAGCAGATCTACCTAATATTTAGTCACAAACCCAAACAGGCAGCCAAAATGAGGAGACAAAGAAGCAACCCCAAAATGAAAGAACAAGAGAATTCCCCAGAAGAAGAGATAAATGAAATGGAGATAAGAAATTTATCTGATATAGAGTTCAGAATAATGATCGTAACAATGCTCAACAGCATGAGAAAAGATATAGTAACTGTGAAAACAGAAATAAAGAATAACATAGCACAAATAAAGAACACATTGGAAGGAATACACAGCAGATTAGGGGAGGGTGAGGATCAAATCAATGAATTAGAAGACTGGGTTGAAAAAATCACTCAATCAGAGAACCAAAAATAAAAAACAATTAAAAAACAGCAGGACAGCTTATGGGAGGTGTGGGACAATGTGAAACGTAACAATATTTGAATAGCAGCTATGCCAGAAGAGGCAGAAGGGAGAAAGAGACAGAGAATGCGTTTGAAGAAATAATGGCAGAAATCTTCCTTAAACTGATGAAAGAAAAAGTCACACAAGTTCAGGAGGCACAGAGAGTCCCAAGCAAGAAGAACCCAAACAGGCCCATACCCAGACACATCATAATTAAAATGCCAAAAAATAAGACAAAGAGAGTGAAAAGAAAATGGGGAGGGGGGTGGGCTTGCAATCTAGTTCAGTATTTGGTTAAGACTAGTCTTACTTCCCCACTCTGACTGACTTGGGTGTAACTACAGAGCCTAACCCACAGCTGACTTGGGCAGAGCTTTGGAGACCCTCAGGGGCCCGCCACAGGGGGAGATATATAGGTCAGAGCCTCCCCATGAGTTCAGTTCAGGCTTTGGATCTGGAATTCCCCTGGACTAGCAGATCTGCAAAATAAACGTTAAAGTTTCCTCTCTCAGAGTGCTGGCTGATCATTTTCCTGTGCATTCTGCCACAGCATTTGGTGCATTTGGCCGAGAAAACATCAGTTAAGCTGGCTCTTAGGCCACTGCTGACAAGAGATCGGACTTCAGGGCACTGGCTTCAGGCTCTGGGACCCAAGAAAGGTGCGCCACCAGCACATTCTCCCTTCCTAAACTCCTGGGGCCCAGAGGGACTGCGCTGACTCAGTGCTCTGGCGGACCCAAAAGAGGCAGGAAATACCTTTCTGGGACTTCCTGGAGGGAAGTCAAAATCAGACTTCTGAAACTGTAAGTTTTTCCCTGGAGAAACGGATCTGAG
Source organism: Myotis lucifugus (assembly GCF_000147115.1). Taxonomy (NCBI): domain Eukaryota; kingdom Metazoa; phylum Chordata; class Mammalia; order Chiroptera; family Vespertilionidae; genus Myotis; species Myotis lucifugus. The sequence goes on from NW_005871069.1 coordinate 11,518,136, forward strand.
TTCTGGCCTATCCTATGGGACAGAAGAGGTAGCTGGCCCCTAACTAGGTAATTATTTATTTCAGGGTAGCTCAGATAATCTGGAGAAACTGCTTCTAGATGGTATTCACCATGTCTGGGACTTCCTGGGAGGGAAGTCAAAACTTGGACTGGCTAAGGGTCCAAGTCTGACCTGCCTTTTAAAAAGGTAGAGAAGCATTCCTAGTCAGTATTCTACTGCCTCTGTTCAGGGACTTGTTCTGTATCTCTGCGCAATTGAAACTGATTTGGTGAATGCAGGGTATTTTGTGGTGTAAATGTGGTGTGTGCCAGTGTTTGTTTGTTTCTGTTTTGTGTGGTTTTTTTTTAAAAAAATCTTCTAAACCTCTCCTGCATTTCTGTGGTGATTGAAAGTTTAGTGGGGAATGTAATCTATCTTTATTGTTTAAATATGTCTCTTTGTTGTTTGTTTAAATTGCTTAACTAGTGAAATTTCTGTTTGTGTCTCTTAAAAAATATGAATGTATTGCTAATCTGAAGAATGTTAATTACTTACATGTCACCTGAAAATTAAGGTTAAGAATTCTAACTAGCCCTAACTGGTTTGACTCAGTGGATAGAGCATCTGCCTGCAGACTGAAAGGTCCCAGGTTCGATTCCAGTCAAGGGCATGTACCTTGGTTGTGGGCACATCCCCAGTAGGAGGTGTGCAGGAGGCAGCTGATCGATGTTTCTCTCTCATCGATGTTTCTAATTCTCTATCCCTCTCCCTTCCTCTCTGTAAAAAATCAATAAAATATATTTTTTTAAAAAGAATTCTAACTAATTGGAAGGAAAGTATGGCTTTGGTGCAATAAAGCATAGGCATAGAAATCTATTTTGAAGGAGAAAAAAGGTAATTTCTAAAGCTGGTTATTTCTGAAAGTTATAAGAATATTTGTGTCTAATACACTTTGATATATAATCTTTTGGTAAAATCAAGTTTGGTAACCTTCCTAGGGTTTAAATTTTAAGAAACTTTTTCTTGACCTAGAATTAGCTTTAGATCATCCCAATATGCTTTGAAATGCCTCAAATGTTGGTTTTCTCTCTCAAGAAGGAAAATTTTATACTGAAAGTACATAGGAGCCTTTGTCAAATACAGTTATAACTAATAGTTATTAGTTATAATATTATACAATATTGGGTTTTACAGAAAGAATTTGCCGGGTATTATAGTGTGAAAGTAGTTCCCTGGAAGTTAAGAGAATTCTGTGAATTAGAGTGGCCAGCCTATGGTGTGGGTTGGCCCTCAGAGGGAACTCTAGATGTCCCAACTGTTAGGGCCCTCTTTGAGGTCACCACGGATGACCCTGGCCATCCTGATTAGTTTTCTTAAATAGATCAATGGCTAGAAATAGCTCGGCACAGGCCTCCTTGGATCTGCCTCTGCGTGTGTAAGAAAGGACAGAGTAAGGTTTTAGTGGCAGGAGAACAGAAGCAGGTCCCTCACCAGGAAAGTCAGACCCCTGTTCTATGGGGACCCCCCAAGGAAGTGTCGCCAGTTTTACCACCTCCATATGTGCCTCAAGTGGCACCCAATGCTCCTTTGCCTGGTCAGGGAAGCTTACTTAGATACACCACCTCCTTCTGTCTCCCCCCAGCTGGACTCTCCAGAGCCAGTTGGACAGCGTTTGTGCTCAGCTGATCAGGGACCCAGGCCACCCCCAGCTTTCCAGATGCCTCCCCCAGTATTGGGAGAAGACTGGACCCTACAAGAGGGGGGATCAGTCTTTTACTACCAGCCTTTCACTATGACTAATCTCTTAAATTAGAAGCATCACACTCCCGCTTATTCTGAAAAATCTCAGGCCATGGTTGACCTCCTGGAGTCAATTTTTCAGACCCATAAGCCTACCTGGGTCGGTTGCAAGCAAACCTGATCGCTGTGGCTGTCATAGAAGCTAAGTCCCAGAACCCTCAGGGAGGAAGGAAAGGGAGACAGCAAGAAGCCAAGTCAGGAAAAGGAAGGACGGATCTTAAACCGGACCAGTGTGCCTATTGTAGAGGATTAGGATACTGGAAGAATGAATGTCTGAGCCACCAGAAAAAGCAGGCAAGGCCATCCAAACCACCCAGCTGTTATTGGCCAGAGCCGCCTGAGGCAGACCGCATCAGATTAGCGGCAGCTGACTCTGACTAGGACAGACCAGGCTCTTTCCAGCTGGGCCCCCATGAGCACATGGTCAAAATGAAAATCGGGGGCCAGACTGTGAACTTTATGGTTGATACAGGGACAGAGCATTCAGTAGTTACTCAGAAAGTACCTCCCCCCTCAGGACGGGAGGTCACCATAATCGGAGCTACCAGGGACCACACCCACAGGCCATTCTGCCACTCCCACCGATGTCAGCTAGGTGGCCACCAGGTAGTTCATGAATTCCTGTATTTGCCAGACTGCCTGGCCCCTCTAATGTGCAGAGACCTTTTGACTAAGATGGGAGCAGAAATCACCTTAGCCTGGGATGGCTCAGCAAAACTGCACTTAGGTGAGGAGACCTCTTCAATGATCTTGTCTTTAGCAGTGCCTAGGGAGAAAGAATGGAGATTTTATACCTCCCAGTCAAAGGACTCACCATTAGAGCCTGAATTAGAGAAGGAATTCCCACTGGTCTGGGCAGAAGGCCTTTTTCTGCCATCAGCTGGCACCCTCCAGTCAGCCCTTGTTTGCCTTTGAGTGGGAAAACCCAACCACAGGGGATAAGGAACAGTTCACCTGGACCAGACTGCCACAAGGGTTCAAGAACTCCCCAACTCTTTTAGTGAAGTACTAGCATCAGATTTGTCCAAATTTCCAGGACAGGACTAGGGGTGCGTTCTACTCCAATATGTAGACAATTTTCTACTGGCTAGCTCCACGCGAGCTCAGTGTTGGGAAGGAACACGAGCCCTTCTAAGACTCTTAATGAAACAGGTTACTACTGGATGTCCAAAAGGAAGGCTCAAATCTGTCAGAGGGAAGTCAAATACCTAGGTATCCAAATCACCCAAGGGAAACAAAGACTGGGGACTGAAAAAAAAATGCAGTATGTGCCATACCAGTTCCCAACACCCAGCGACAGATTTGGGAATTCCTTGGGGCAGCAAGGTTTTGTCAAATTTGGATCCCAGGATTTTCAGATCTAGCTAAGCCCCTCTATGAAACCTTAAAAGGAAAGGAAAAGGCACCCATTAACTAAGGTCCTGAGCAGGAAAAAGCCTTCATGACCATAAAGGCAAAGCTCACTGAGACGCCGGCCCTAGGACTCGCAGATGTGACAAGGGACTTTACAATGGGGTAGCCCTAGGAGTTCTGACTCAGGAGTTGGGACTCTGGCAGAGGCCAGTAGCCTACCTCTCCAAACAGATTGACCTGGTTGCCTCCAGGTGGCCCCCATGCCTCAGGGTCCTTGCAGCCACAGCTTTATTAGTCAAAGAGGCAGACAAGCTCACTCTAGGACAGAACTTAAATGTTAAAGTGCCTCATGCTGTTGTCACCCTAATGGAAGCTAAGGGGCAACATTGGCTGACTCATGCTCGGATGACTCAATCAGAGGGAACCCTTGAGTATGATTGTCTAGAAGTCCTAGAGGAGGTTTACTCCAGCAGGCCAGATCTAACAGACATGCCTCTACAGAATCCAAACTTAGTATTGTTCATGGACGGCAGTAGCTTCCTAGATAAAGGAAAAAAGATGAGCCAGATATGCAGTGGTATCAAACTTTAAGATAATAGAGGCATAAGCCCTGACTGAAGGATGATCAGCACAGAGGGCAGAACTTTGGACCCTAGTCAGAGCCATAAAACTCAGTAAGAATAAGCACACCAACATCTACACTGACTCGCTCGCGCTATGCCTTGACTACCCTGCATATCCATGGGGCCATATACAAGGAAAGGGGGCTCCTGATGGCCATAGGAAAAGGAATCAAAAATCAGAATGAGATCTTGAAGTTACTAGAAGCAACCTAGGAGCCCAAGGAAGTAGCAGTCATACATTGTAGAGGACACCAAAAAGGAAAAGATTCAGTATCAAAAGGGAACCATCACACAGATGCAGCAGCAAGGCTAGCTGCTAAGGAGTGGGCAGAGCCATCACAGATCATGCTGGTTTCTGAATTACCTGAACCTCTGAAATACACCCCTCAAGAAGAAGAATGGGCCGAACAAGAAGGAAGTAAAAGGACGAAGGAAGGTTGGTGGATACTCCCAGGTCATAGGGTCTATGTTCCAGAACAGTTAGCTCGTAGAGTAGTTCTCCACCAGCATGAACTTACCCATTTAGAGAAAACGGCTCTAGAAGTCTTGTTAAGCAGATACTATCTAATTGCCCATCTCCCCTCCTTATGTGCCTCAGTCTCTCAGTGCTGCCTCCTCTGTGCACAGAACAATACAAGGCAGGGTCCTGTAGGACTAATAGGAATTCAGCACTGTGGGCAGGCTCCTTTTGAAGATCTAGAGGTAGACTTTACAGAAATAGGGACTAGTAGAGGAAATAAATTCTTTTAGTTTTTGTCTGCACCTTTTCAGGCTGGGTTGAGGCATATCCTACCCGCACGAAGAAGGTGAAAGAAGTCACTAAGGCATTACTGAAGGACGTAATTCTGTGGTATTGAATGCCGTTAACCATTGGGTCAGATAATGGCCAGACTTTATAGCTGAGGTAGTACAGCAGGTAGCTAAGGCCTTAGGAATTAAGTGGAACTTACATATAGCCTACAGGCCCCAGAGTTCAGGGAAAGTAGAATGCATAAACTGGACTCTCAAGCAGGCTATGGCTAAGCTATGCCAGGAGACAAACTTACCCTGGACAGATATCTTACCACTTGTGCTCCTGCGGGTGCACTGTGCCCTGAGAGCCAGTAGGGTTCTCTCCATTTGAAATTCTCTATGGCAGACCCCCTCCCTTAATTCGACTAAAGGGAGATTTGGGGGAAATAGGGAACTTAGAAATTCAAAAACAGCTACAAAGACTTGGGAAAACTGTCCTTGAAGTCCACAGATGGGTTACTGGTCGATTGCCCATCTCTCTAGAAATAGCTGTGTACCCTCACAAGCCTGGGGACCAGGTTTGGGTAAAATATTGGAAAAAGGAACCCCTTAAGCCAACCTGGAAGGGACCTTATCCAGTCGTACTAACCATCCCCTCAGCTCTTAAAGTTGCAGAACTGAACACCTGGATCCACCACTCCCAGGTAAAAGCAGCCCACCAGCTAGACAATCAGCATCCAGACTGGAAGGTGACCTCTGACCTGAACCACCCCCTACAGATCATCTTCAAGAAGACAGCGGATCCTGCTGACCGACCTAAATCTCCTTATCCCCTCTTATCTGGATAATTATTATTTTTGTTTTTTTTCTAACAGTTTTATTCTGTCTTCATACGAGTGTCACCAGAACCCCAGACTGGTACCAGGAGAGGAACTTCTTTGCCCTTGATACTATGGAATGGCATGCAGAACTCAAGGAAATGGAAACCAAGGATCTGAAACCAAGATTACTATATCTAACAAGGCTATCATTCAAAATAGACATTAAAATAAAGAGATTCCTGGAAAAAAAAAAAAAAGGCTAAAGGAGTACATCAGCACCAAGCCAGCATTACAAGAAATCCTAAAGGGACTGACTGCTGTAATGAGAAGAAGAAAAGAAGAAATAGAGAGAGAAACCTAGATATACAGAATTAAAATGGCAATAAATAAGTACCTATCCTATCTAATAATAGACAAACATGGTAATTGACCATACCTTCGCTACGGCTCCCATTGGCTAATCAGCGTGATATGCAAATTAACCACCAACAAAGATGGCGGCTAATTTGCATACTGCAAGCAAGGCGGGACAGTGCAGCCGCCAGCGTGAGTACCATCCAGGCCCCCGTGTGCGACCCAAGAAGCCGCTTGCCTGCCTCCTGTGATCGGATCTGATCCCAGGCCACAGGCCGGCCCTAGAAGCCCCAGAAGCTGCCCAGAAACCAGTGATCAGGGAAAGATGGGGGTCCCCTGCCCAGGCCTGACACCTCAGGTGGAGGTGTCAGGACTGGGCAAGGGGTCGATCCCAGGATCGGAGGGTGATGGAGGTCGACGCCTCTGGCCAAGGTGTCAGGCCTGGGCGGGGGCTGGAGCCGGCAATCGGAGGGGTCATATTCTGCCCTAGCTGGTTTGGCTCAGTGGATAATGCCTTGACCTGCCGGTGGCAGGGTCTGGGTTCAATTCTGACCAAGGGCATGTACCTAGGTTGCAGGCTCCTCCCTGGCCGGGGCCCAGGTCAGGGCTCATGCAAGAGGCAACCAATCAAAGTGTTCCTCTCACTTTGATGTTTCTCTCTGTCTTTCCCTTTTTCTTCCACATTCTCTAAAAATCAATGGAAACATATCCTCAGGTGAGGATAAAAAAAAATAAAAAATAAATTATTATTATATGAAAGACACATCTTGAAAATGCCTAAAGAAAGTTGTCATTTTTTCATGGTGAAGGGACTGGAGTCTGTGTTGATGAAAAAACCTTGCTGGCTGCGGTGACTGGCAGTGGCTGCAGCAGCGGGGTGATGGGGCTGGTGCCTTCCCCTGATCAGCCTGGTCACCTCCCACAAAGGGAGGCCAGACTGTGGCTTAGGCCTGTTCCCCAAGGGGAGCAGGGAGCAGGCCTAAGCCATCACTAGGACATCCCCTGAGGGCTCCCAGTATGTGAGAGGGGGCAGGCTGGGCTGAGGGACACCCCCTCCCCAGTGCACGAATTTCGTGCACCGGGCTCCTAGTCCATAATAAACTTAAATGTAAATGGGTTATATTCTCTCGTCAAAAGACATAGGCTAACTGAATGGATACAAAAACATTACCTAACTATATGCTGTCTATAAGAGACCTACCTGAGAACAAAAGACACACACAGGATGAGAGTGAAGGGATGGAAAAAAATTTTCTATGCAAATAGAAAATTTTAAAAAAGCAGCAGTAGCAAGACTCATATCTGACAAAATAGTCTTAAAAATGAAGGTTATCACAATAGACAACAAAGACCACTAAATAATACTAAAGGGATTGATCCAACAAGAGGACATAACCCTAGTAAACATATATTTACCCAATATAGAAATACCTAAATATAAAAAAGAAACAACTTCTAGAGGACTTCAAGGGAAAGGTTGACAACAACAATATAGTCATAGGAGGGGACTTCAACATGTCGCTGACTTCACTGGATAGATCTTCCAGACAAAAAATTAATGATACGTTGACTATATCAGATGGATTTAACTGACATAGACATTTCACCCCAAAGCTGCAGAATATACATTCTTGACTGGAGGCTAAAGCCAACAATAGCTAGCATATTAATGCAAGAAGAAAACATTGGAAGGCCAATGGACTTTGATATTCAGTAGGGCTGAAAATCAACATAATACTGCCCTGATGTGGGCTCAATGGCTCAAGGCAATTTCCTAACCTGATAATCCTTATACTTATTGTTGGTGCTCTTGTGCCAGCATCTAGAAGGGTTCAGGAATCTGGAGAAGGCTGTGCGTAGATGTTAAATAAGAATCCAGGGACTAATAAAGAGTCCAGAGATGAGATATAATTTTGAAAGGCATTGGGGGTCAGAGGAGCTTAGCTAAAGGAGCTAAGTTCTAAGGTCTTAAATCTAAGGCTTTAGGTACTCTCGTCATCCCCAGGACCCCATGCTTTTTATTAACACAACTTGTCCTGAGTCGAGGCAGAGATATACACTTCAAAGGGTCAGGGTTTACTACAGAGTCCATTGTCAGAATGGGGGTATTAGCCTATGGCTGTTCAGGTGTTTGGCCAGTGGGAGGCAATAACATGTAGATTAAGATGCCAGAAACAAAAGCGGAGAAGTAACCACTAACACCACAGAAATACAAAGGATTGTAAGAAAATGCTATGAACAACTATATGCCAACAAGCTGGATAACATGGCTGAAATGGACAAATTCCTAGAAAAATACAATCTCCTAAAATTGAATCAGGAAGAATCAGAAAACCTGAATAGGCAAATAACAATGATGAAATAGAAGCAGTAATAAAAAAATAAAAATAAATAAAAAACCTCCCAGCAAACAAAAGCCAGGTCTGGAAGGCTTCACAGGGGAGTTTTACCAAACATTCAAAGAACTATCACCTATACTCTGCAAACTATTCCAAAAAAAGTCAAGAGGAAAGAACACTTCTAAGCTCTTTTTATGAGGCCAGCATTATTCTAATTTCAAAACCAGGTAAAGACACTACAAAGGAAGAGAATTACAGGCCAATATCCCTAGTGAGCATAAATGCTAAACTCCTCAACAAAATATTAGCTAATCAACTCCAGCAATATATTAAAAAGATCCTACACCAAGAAAAGTGGGATTTATTTTGGGGACGCTATGTGGGTACAATATTTTCAAATCAATAAACATGATATATCACATAAAGTATAAAACAAAAATCACATGATCATATCAATAAATGCAGAAAAAACATTTGATAAAATACAGCACCCATTTTGATAAAAAAAAAAAAACTCTCAGCAAAGTGGGAATAGATGGAGTATATCTCAACATGATAAAGGCCATATATGATAAACCTACTGCCAACATCAATGGCCAAAACTAAAATAATTTCCCCTAATAACAGAAACAAGACAGGGATGTCTGCTTTCACCACTCTTATTCAACATAGTACTGGAAAAAAAAATAGAGAGAGAAAGATAGAAACATCAATGTGAGAGAGAAACCTGGATCCATCCATAAGTTGCCTCCCATACATGCCTTGATTAGGGATTGAACCTGCAACCTAGGTATGTGCCCTGACCAGGAATCAAACCCACAACCCTTTGGTGTACAGGACTACACTCCAACCGACTGAGCCACCTGCGCAGAGTTTTTCCATGTCTTTTCCATGTCTTTTGATAGCTGATATTTTTGTCCCTGAATAATACTGCATTGTCTGGATGTACTGTAGTTTATTTATCCATCAACCTACTGAAGGACATTTGGTTGCTTCCAAGTTTTGACAATCATGACTAAAGCTACTATAAATATCCATGTGCAGGTTTTTGTGTGGACATAAGTTTACAACTCCTTAGGATAAATACCAAGAAACAAGATTGCTGGATCATATGATAAGAGTATGTTTAGTTTTGTAAGTAACTGCTAAACATTCTTCCGAAGTAGCTGTACCACTTTGCATTCCCACAAATGAATAAGAGGTTCTGTTACTCCACATGCTCATGTGCATTTGGTGGTTTCAGTGTTCTGGATTTTGGCCATTCTAATAGGTAGGTAGTGATATCTTATTGTTGTCTTGATTTGCATGTCCTTATGACATAGAATGTGGAGCATCTTCCCATGTGCTTATTTTCCCTCTGGATATCTTATTTGATGAACTGTCTATCCATATCTTTTGCCTATTTTTAGTGGAGTTGTTTATTCTTTCATTGTTCAGTTTTAAGAGTTCTTTGTATATTTTAGATAACAGTCTTTATCAGATGTTTCCTTTGCAAATATTTTCTCCCAGTCTGTGGCTTGTATTCTCAGTATCTTGATATTGTCTTTTGCAGGGCAGGAAATTTCAATTTCAATGAAGTCCAGCTTATTAATTATTTTTTTCATGAATAGTGCCTTTGGTGTTGTATCTAAAAAGGCATCACCTAGGTCACCCAGGTTTTCTATGTTATTGTCTGAGTTTTATAACCATTTGCTTCACATTTGTGTATGTAATCTATTTTGCATTAATATTTTTAAAGGGTGGTATATGTCTAGATTCATATTTTTGCATCTGGATGCCCAATAATCACAGTACCATTTGTTGAAGAAACTATCTTTGCTTTGTTTTATTACCTCTGCACCTTTCTCAAAGAGTAGCTAACCATATTTTGGGGGGTTTATTTCTGGGCTCTAGATTCTGTTCTGCTTTTTCCAATTCTTTCACCACTACCACAATGTCTTGATTATTGTAGTATTAGAGTAAGTTTTGAAATTGGATAGTATAGTCCATTAACTTTGTTTTTGTCTTTTAATATTGAGTTGGCTATTCAGGGTCTTTTGCTCTCTGTGTAACTTTTGAATAAAAGTTTATTTATATTCACAAAATAACTTGCTGACATTTTGATTAAGATTGTGTTGGTTGTCTATTGATCAAGTTGGGAAGAACTGACATCTTGACAATATCAAAGGTTTTTCTTCCATGAACATGAAATATCTTTTTATTTACTTACTAGAAGCCTGGTGCACAAAAATTTGTGCACTTGGGGGGGTCTCTCAGCCCGGCCTATGCCCTCTTGCAGTCTGGGACCCCTCAGAGGATGTCCACCTGCGGGCTTAGGCCCACTCCCTGGGGAATAGGGCCCAAGCTAGCAGTCAGACATCCCTCTGGCAGCCAGGCAGCCCTCGGGGGATGTCCACTTGCCAGCGGGGAGCAGGCCTAAGCTGTAGCCGGACATCCTTAGCGCTGCTGAGGAGGCGGGAGAGGCTCCCACCACCACTACTGTACTGGCAGCCGTCAGCCTGGCTTGTGGCTGAGCAGAGCTCCCCCTGTGGGAGCACACTGACCACCAGGGGGCAGCTCCTGCATTGAGCGTCTGTCCCCTGGTGGTCAGTGTGTGTCATAGTGACCAGTCATTCCCAGTCGTTCTGCTGTTAGGGTCAGTTTGCATATTACCCTTTTATTATATAGGATAGAGGCCTGGTGCACGGGTGGGGGCCAGCTGGTTTGCCCTGAAAGGTGTTCCGGATCAGGGTGGGGGTCCCGCTGGGGTGCCTGGCCAGCCTGGGTGAGGGGCTGATGGGTGTTTTCAGGCTGCCCACACACCCTTCAGGGTGTGGGTCCCCACTGGGGTGCCTGGCTAGTCTGGGTGAGGGGCTGAGGGCCATTTTCAGGCTGGCCAAGCCCCCCGGCGATGGAAGCTCCCAGCCATCGTCATTTTTTTCATTTTTTTTTATTCTGGGATTTATTTACCTTCTATAATTGAAACTTGGTAGCCTTGAGAGGAGCTCAGAGCCAGCCAGGGCGGGCGGGAGGGAAGCCTCCTGCTCGCTCCAGCTCCGTGGCTGCCAGCCGCCATCTTGGTTGGGTTAATTTGCATATAGTCACTCTCATTGGCTGATGGGCGTGGCTTAAGGCATAGTGGAGGTACAGTCAATTTGCATGTTTGTCTTTTATTAATGTAGATTTTTTTATATCTTTCATCAATCAGAGTTTTATAGTTTTCCTCATATAGTGCTTATACATGTTTTGTTAGGTTTATACCTAAGCATTTAAATTTTCACGTTGCTAATGTAAATAGTAATGTGTTTTAATTTCAAATTCCATTTGATCATTGTTGATATACATGAAAAATGATTGACTTTTGTATGTTAACTTTATGTCTTACAACCTTGCTAGGAGATTTTGTTGATTCTTTTTGTTTTCTGCATAGATGATCATATCTTCTGTGAAAAAAGATAGTTTTCTTTTTTTCCCCACTCTGTATACCTTTTATTTCCTTTTCTTGTTTTATTGCATTAGTTAGTATTCCCAGTACAATGTTAGAAAGAAGTGGTGAGAGACGACATCCTTGCCTTATGACTGATCTTAGCAGAAAAGCTTAGAGTTCCTTATCATTAAGTCTGGTGTTAACTGTAGGTATAAAGTAGATATTTTTTAGCAAGTTGAGGAAATTTCCCTTTATTCCTCATATTTTATGAATTTTTATCATGAATGGTTAATGCATGTTATCAAATGCACTTTCTACATCTATTCATTATCATGTCATTGTTCCTCCTTCTCTTGTTAATGTGATGAATTACATTAGTTGATTTTCAAATGTTGAGTCAGCTTTTCATACCTGAGATAAATACCACTTAGTCATGGTGTATAATTATTTTTTATACATTCTTAGATTTCATTTGTTAATATTTTTTAGGAGTTATTGGTATATAGTTTTTTTTCTTGTATTGTCTTTTTCTGGTTTTGGTATTATGATAATGATGGCCTCATAGAATAAGTTATGAAATATTGTCTCTGCTTCTATTTTCTGGAAGGCATTGTAAAGAATTGGTATGTTTTTTTCTTAAATCTTTAGTAGAACTCATCAGCGAACCCATGTGGGCCTGGTACTTTCTGTTTTTTCCCCCCAATTAATTATTGACAATTTTTAATAGCTATAGGCCTATTCAGATTGTCAAATTTTCTTTTTGAGTTTTAGCAAGTTGTGTCTTTCAAATAATTGGTCCATTTCATGTAGGCCACATTTGTGGCCTTCGGGTTGTTCATAATACTTATTTGTTTATTATCCTTTTAATGTCCCTTCAATCTGTAGTCATGTCCCCTTTTGCATTTTTGATAATAATGTTTGTCTTCTCTCATTTTTCTTAGCCAGGCTAGAGGTTTATACATGTTATTGATCTTTGAAAGAACCAGCTTCTGGCTTTGCTGATTTTCTCCATTGATTTCCTATTTTCAATTTCATTGATTTCTGCTGTTTTTTTATTATTATTATTATTTCTTTTATTCTGCTTACTTTAAATTTAATTTGATCTTTTATTTTTCTAGAGGTTAAAGTTTAGAGGATTGATTTTATATTTTCTTTTCTCTTCTAGCATATACATTCATGGCTATAAACTTTCCTCTAAGGACTGCTTTTACTGGGTCCCCCAAATTTTGATAAGTTGTATTTTCATTTTCACTTAGTTAAAATATTTTTAAATATTTCTTGAGTTTCTTCTTTTGTCCACATAGTATTTGGCAGTGTGCTTTTAATCTCCAAGTATTTGGGGATTTTCCAGCTGTCTTTTTTTTTTTTTAATTCTTACCTGAGGATATTTTTCCAATGAATTTTAGAGAGAGTGGAAGGCAGATGGAGAGACAGAGAGAGAGAGAGAGAGAGAGAGAGAGAGAGAGACATCAATGTGATAGAGACACATCGATTAGTTGCCTTCTGCACACCCAGACCAGGGCTGGGGATCATGCCTGCAACCAAGGTACCTTGACCTGAATCGAACCTGAGACCCTTTAGTCCACATACTGACGCTTTATCAACTGAGCCAAACTGGCTAGGGCTGCAGCTATCTTTATGTTATTAATTCCTATTCCATTTAATCCATTGTGGTCCAAGAGTAGACATTTTAAATTCTGTCCTTTTAATTTGATAAGATGTTTTAAGGGCAAGAATTTGGTCTAGCCTATGAATGTCCCATGTGAGCTTGAGAACAATGTGAAATCTGCTACTGTTAGATGAAGTAGTCTATCAATGTCCATTATATACAATTGATTGATGTTGCTGTTGAGTTCAACATTTGTCCTTACTGATTTTCTGCCTACTGATCTATACATTTCTGATAGAGGGGTATCAAAGCCTTTGAATTCTTTTATTGCTCTTTGCACTTTTATCAGTTTTTGCCTCATGTATTTTAACACTCTGTTGTTAGGTGCATACACAATAATGATTTTTTTGGTAGTATTTAACCCCTTTATCTTTATTCAATACCCCCCTCTTTATTCCACAGTTATCCTTTTCCTTCTCTGTAAAAAAATATATTTTTATACAGTGGGGCCTTGACTTACGAGTTTAATTCGTTCCGTGACGGAGCTCATAACTCAAATTACTCGTATGTCAAATCAATTTTCACCATTACAATGAATTGAAATGCCATTAATCCATTCCGGACACCCAAAAAACACCGCAATTGTTTTGTTAAATGTTTTTAAATAAGAAAAATGTATTTAAAAATAATGAATATTGTATAAAAACACAATACTGAACAATAGAATGTAGTGCAATAAACTTGTTTTATTAAGTTTAATGTACAGCATTTACCTTGGAGATCAAGTGACTTAAAGATGCTGATGGAGTTGGAGGAGAAAGGCTGAACTGAATAACTGAATCTTATTTGCTGATTTTTGCCCTTTTCGCCACGCTTTCATCACTTTCATCTACAGGAGTTTTCGATAAAAACCTGTCCAATGAGATCTGTTCCATCCTCCCTTTCAGAATATTTCTGAAATGAGTTAGGCAAGTGTCATTAAATAGCTCCATCGCACGCCCAGTTGCAATTTTTTCTGGGTGTTTCTTTTGAATAAAGTCTGAAAGTTTCTCCCACATTCCCAACATTTCCTTTATCTCACTTATAGAGATAACCTCCTCCTCCTCCTCCATGTCATCTATTTCCTGTAAAACCTCCGTGTGCTGCTGTGTCTGTAGCTCCTTTAGCTTCTGCGTTGTCAGTTCCTCGGAGTGCTCCTCGATGAGCTCGTTGATGTCACCTTCCTTTATATCCTCGCTCGCTGCCTCACCATGTCTGACAACGGAGTGAATGCCGGTCCTCTTTTTAAAATTTTTGAACCAGCCCTGACTGGCTTTAAAAGGCTCGCCCAATGCCTCGTCTATTGAAGTGCCTGGGGTCTGCTGCAGCAAATCAGTGTAAATAGCTCGTGCCTTCTCGCAGATTATAGCCTTCGTCACGGTATCTCCTGTGAGCTGCTTCTCCGTTAACCACACCATTAGCAGCTTCTCCATATTTTCATGGATAGATGTCCGCTGTTTAGAAATTATTTTAACGCCCTTGGCTGGAGTTGTAGCCTGTATCGACTCCTTCTGCTTCAGTATGGTGCAGATCGTAGAAGTGCTACGCTCATACTGCTTCGCCAAGTCGATTACACGCACACCTTGGTCATGTTTTTCGATAATTTCTTTCTTTAATTCAATGCACATCATCTGCTTCTTCTTCTCAGCACTGTCCTTCGCACTTACTTTCTTCAGATCCATGGTTGAAAAAACAAAGTTTTGCAAAATAACTGCAAGCACAAATGCGAGCACAACCGCTTAAAGTGAATGAGTGAGACACGTGATGCTGGGCTGATGTTGTGGTGTTCACTGTGACGTTCGCTGCGCCAACTAGCGGTGGGGTATCTGAAGCTGGCTCGTAACCTGAATTTTAGCTCGCAACTCAAAGCAAAAAATCGGCCTAGAGACAGCTCGTATCTCAAAAAACTCTTTAGTCGGGACACTCATAAGTCAAGGCCCCACTGTATTTCATGGAAGGCAGGTCTACTGGCAACAAATTACCTCAGTGTTTTTTATAAATAATTGACATACATAACTGTATAAGTTTAAGGCATATAGCATAATGTGATGTATACATATTGTGAAATGATTCCTACGATAGGTTCAATTAACATCCATCTTCTTATATAAATGCAATAGAGAAGGAAAGAAAAAAGAAAAAAGATTTAAGGCATTCTCCTTGAGATGAGAACTCATAAAACTTACTTTCTTGGCAGGTCTTGGTGAAGGAGAGGCTCATGCAGAGCTGCGAGGAACTGAAGGTCTTGCTGAGAAATAAGAAGAAACCCAGGAAATGGAAAGGGCTTTGCACTTGGGAGCAGGCAGCCTGATGATGAACATCTAGGACGTTTTGTCATCACATGGGACTGTGACCTTTCTCCCAAGTCAGCTCTGCCACAGTGATGCCATCTCAGTGGCTCAGGATCTGATATTCCTGAGGACAGTGTCGGGGAGACCAAAGGCCCAGGGAGGTGAAGAATGGCAGCTGGACAGGGATCACATCATTTGGGGAGGAGATTTGGCAGTGGAATCAGAACCTTCGAAGGTCCTCAGTCTTTGATGGCTCCTTGGAAATCTCCATAGTGGCATTGCTTACATGATACCTGTGTATAGCTCAGGAAATATTCTGGCTTATGAGAGCATTAACATTACCTTGTCACTTCCCTAGAGGTGTTTGGTGAATGTTAAATCTAATCAGTTCAGAGATTTCTCATTCAAGAGCTGATTCCAGAAGCCAACAGCAAATATCATAGTAACAGTGAAGGAACAGGAGCACCATAGGCTGTGTGCTCTATGCCTGTGAGCTTTGCTATTTAATTACCAAAGAGGCTCATCCCAGGAATGAAAGCTTGGGTTAATGGTTGAAAATCAATCAATACAATTAAGCATATCAAGGATTAAAAACGAAAATATCATATGATCATCTCCAAAGACTGGAAAAAGCATTTGACAAAATTCAGTTAGCTATTCAGGATATTTTGAAAACTCTCAGCAAAAGGGGATATAAGATAATTTCTCAATATGATAAAGGCCCATCTCAAAAAATCCTAGAGCCAAACACAAACCCAAAAACAAAAAGAAAAAGATCCTAGAGCCAAATTCACACTTAACCAGGAAGGATGGAATGCTTTCTCCTTGGATCAGGCACAAGGCAATGCAAGAAAGAAAAGCCGTACAAATCAGAAAGGAAGAAGGAACTGTCCATATTTGCAAACAACATAGACATCTCTAGAGAAAAGCTTACAGACTCCACACCCATACACCCTGAACTGTGTGAATTCAGCAGAGGAACAGGATAAAGATCAATATCTACCCCTAACTGGTTTGGCTCAGTGGATGAAGCATCAGCCTGGGGACTGAAAGGTCCCAGGTTCGATTCTGGTCAAGGGCATGTACCTTGGTTGGGGGCACATCCCCAGTGGGACATGTGCAGGAGGCAGCTGATCGATGTTTCTCTCTCATCGATGTTTCTAACTCTCTATCCCTCTTCCTTCCTCTCCTTCAAAAATCAATAAAATATATTTTTAAAAAAGATCAATATCTAAAAGTCCCTTGTATTTCTATGCCAGCTATGAGTAACAATTGAAATTAAAATTCCATTTCAGCAGCATCCAAAAGCATGAAATACTTAGGGATAAATGTAATAATATATGGTCAAGATCCATACATTAAAAACTATAAAACAGACTGACAGAAGTTGAGGACCAACATTAAAGGAGAGATATTGAAAGGCTTGATATGGTTAAGGTGTCAATTTCCATAAATCCACAGATTCTTTCCCAGTCAAAATTCCATTAGCCTTTTTTATTGGTAGAATTGAGAGTCTTATTTTATTTGTGCTTGGTCTTTTATAAGAACTTTATAAGAACTGTTGATGGCCTCCTTTTCTTTGTGTGTTTTTTTAAACTTATTGAATTTATCTATTTATTGATTTGTATTTATTGAATTTACTGGCTAACAAAATTATACAGGTTTCTGGTGCACAAATCTACAACACATCATCAGTACACCATATTGTGTGTTCTCCACCCCAAGCCAAGTCTCCGTCCATCACCATTTATCACTTTGGGTGACAAGGCTCTGTCAGTACAGTTGTAACAAATGTACTGCCCAGTGGGGGGCTGTGGGTGGTGGGGAGGCTGTGATTGTGGAGGAGCAGGGGTTTAGGGGAACTCTCTAAGTTCTGCTCAATTTCACTGTGAACCTGAAACTGCTCTGATAAATAAAATCTAATTTAAAAAAAACTTACTTTCTTAATAAATTTCCTCTATATTACACAGCTGTGTTAACTATAGTTATCATGTTGTACATTACTTATTTTTCTTATATCTGGAAGTTTATACCCTTTGATCATCTTCATCCAATTCCACCTCTGGTAACCATGAATCTGATCTCTTTTTTGAGTTTTTGTTCATTTGTCTTTTTCTTTTTTTTACGAGACCACATATAAATGAGAATATTTATTTTTCTATCTGACTTATTTCACTTAACATAATACCCTCAAAATCCAACTATGTTGTTGCAAATAACAGGATTTCCTGTTGTGTATATATACCACAACTTTTCCCATTAATCTGTTGATGGACACTTAGGTTGTCTTCATGACTTGGCTATTATAAATGACACTACAAAAAACATGGCAGTACAGATATCTCTTTGACATACTTGTTTTTATTTCCTTAGGATACATACCCAGAAGTAGAATTTCTGGATCATATGTTAGGTTAATTTTAATTTTTTTTTAAAACCTCCATACCATTTTCCATAGTAGCTGTACCAATTTACAGTGCCACCAACAGTGCACCAGGTTTCCTTTTCTCCACATTTATGCCAGCATTTGTTATATTCTATGTTTTTGATAATAGCCTTTCTAACAGGTATGAGGAGATCTCTCAATGTGTTTTTAATTTGTATTTCCCTAATGACTAGTGATGTTAAACATCTTTTCATATACCTGCTTTGGAAAAATGCCTATTAAGTATTTTTGCCATATTTTAATTAGATAATTTGAGTTTGAGTATTTATTTATTTATTTATTTATTTATTTTTGCTATTAAGTAATCAGTTCTTTACATATTTTGGATATTAGCCCCAATAAGATATACGGCTTGCAAATATGTTTTTTCATTCATTCTGTATGTTGTCTTTTCATTTTGTTGATGATTTCTTTTGCTGTGAAGAAACTTTTTAGTTTGATATAGTCCTATGTGTTTATTTTTTTTATTTTGTTGCTTGTTCTTTAATTGTCATATCTGGAAAATCATCACCAAGAACCATATCAAGGAGCTTTAGTCCTACGTTTTCTCTTAAGGCATTTCACAGTTTTAGGTTTTACATTTAAGTCTTTATCCATTTGGAGTTAATTTTGTGAGTAGTTTAAGATATAGGTCAAGTTTAAATATTTTACATGCAAATATCTAATTATCCTGGCACCATTTATTGAAAACACTCTCTTTTCTCCATTGGGTATTCAACAAAATACCTCAATTTCTATTGATCTGAAATGTCTTAATTTCTCTTTCATTTTTGAAAGGTAATTTTGCACAGTCCAAAATTCTAGTTTGTTTATTTATTTATTTATTTATTTGTCTCAAGACTTTGAGTATTTAACTCCATTTTCTTTTGCTTCCATGGTTTCTGAGAAGTTTGGTGTAATTCTTATTTCTGCTCTTTTACAGGCACGGTGTTTTGTCTCTGGCTTCTTTCAATATTTTTTCTTTTTCTTTGCGTTTTCTAAAATTTAAATGTGATATGTCTAGGTATAGGCAGTTCTTTTGTTTGTTTTTTTACATTTATTCTGCTTTGTGTTCTCTGAGCTTCTTGACTCTGTGGTTTGGTGTCTGACATTAATGTAAGACAATTCTTAGTCACTGTTGCTTCAAATATTTCTTCTACTGTAATCTCTATTTCTTCTCATTCTGGAATTCCCATTATGTGTATGCTATACCTTTTGTAATTGTGACATAGTTCTTGGATATTCTGTTTTGATTTTTCTTTTCAGTTCCTTTTATCTTTTCTTTTCAGTTTTGGAAGTTTCTATTGTCACATCCTCAAGCCCAAAGATTATTTCCTCAGTCATGTCATCTACTAATGAGCCCATCAAAGGCATTCTTTATTTCTGTTACAGTGTTTTGATCTCTAACATTTTTTAGTTCTTTCCTTTAATTTTTATATCTCTACTAGAGGCCCGGTGCACAAAAATTTGTGCACTCGGGGGGGGGGGTGTCCCTCAGCCCAGCCTGCACCCATTCACAGTCCAGGACCCCTTGGGGGATGTCCACCTGTTGACTTAGGCCCATTCCCCAGGGGATCAGGCCTAAGCTTGCAGTCAGACATCCTTCTAGCAGCCACGGAGCCCTCAGGGATGTCCGACTAAAGGCTTAGGCCTAAACCGTTAGTTGGACATTCTTAGTGCTGCCACAGAGGTGGGAGAGGCTCCTGCCACCACCACTTGTGCTGGCCAGCCATGAGCCAGCTTCTGGCTGAGTGGCACTCCCCATATGGAAGTGCACTGACCACCAGGGGGCAGCTCCTGTATTGAGCATCTGCCCCTTGGTGGCCAGTGCGCATCATAGCAACCAGTCATTCTGCCGTTCAGTCAATGTGCATATTAGCTTTTTATTATTAATATATAGGATGTCCCTATTTCCCCCCTTTTGCCACCTCTACCCAGCTCTTGCCCCCCACTTCTCTCTGGCCATCACCATACTGTTGTTTGTGTCCAGGGGTTGTGCATATATTTTCTTTGGCTAACCCCTTCTTTAAATTCACTTCTTTAAATTTGTATTTTCAGATAAGTGCTTATAACTGCACTATTATATATTTTCTATTATATCATTTAGAATTAAGATATTTTTTAATTGAACCCTTGTAAATTTTAGCGCAATTTAATAAATTATGCTAGAAGCAATTAGGAGATTTTTCATGTAATGCAGATACATTTCAATTAATATTTTATTAATTTTTAATTTTTTAATATTTTAATTTGAAATAATCTCATACATCTAAAAAACTATAAAATATTACAGCATATTATATGTACTCTTCACCCAATTTCTTAGGTGTTAATAATTTAAACATAACCATTATACAACTAACAGAATTTGGAATATATTTTTCTTATAATCTCTTTAATGTTACTTAATCCATTTACTTTGTTTTTGTTAATCTTCACCCAAGGATATTTTTCCATTGAATTTTAGAGAGAGTGAAGGGAAAGGGAGAGACACATTGATTGGTTGCCTCCTGCACATGCTTTGATAGGGACTGGGGATCAAGCCAGCAACTGAGGTACATGCCCTTGACTGGAATCAAACCTGGGACCCTTCAGTCCACGGGCTAATGCTCTATCTTACTTTTAATCTATATGTGTCTTTATATTTAAAGTGGGTTTTGTTTTTGATTCACCCTCATAATCTGTCCTTTAATTGGTGCATTTATGCCACTGACTTTCAGAGTGCTTACTGATAGAGTTACTGCCATATCTGGTGGCTTCTGGGTCTTCTGGGTCCCGCCCTACCTTGCCTTTATTTTTCCTTCTTTTTTTCTAAGAAATTTCAATTTATTTAAAAGAAGCCAATATACAGGATATAAAGGGTATGATATTTACAACAGTACAGTAAATAGGTTGGTTTCCCGGTAGGATCAGTAGTCTTTCAGTGAGTATTAACCCCCCTTCCCCTTGATGCTCGACCCAGCTGGCAGACAAACAGCAACAGTGGGGTGGGATGGGACTGCAGGATAGAAAGTCTCCCTGAAGGGATTAAAAATCACGTAGATGCTAAAATGTCCACGAAGGGGTCTTGGGGGTGAGGGGTGCCTCTACCTCATTCCTTTGAGGGCTTGGAAGCAGGAATGCTGAGGGATTTGCCCCAAACTAACACACGGCCCACCCTGAGCCTATAAATCTTTCACCCATGGAATATTCCCTTCCTGAGAGAATCAGCCCTAATCCCTCAGCCAGGGCCTGGAGGAGCAGCCCAGGCCATGGGCACAGCCAGGACTGTGGACATTTCATGGCCTTTCCACTCCCACTCCAGCTGCCTAACAACTCTGCACTGCTCCCCCTGCCCACCTCCCCCGTCACCCCATCAGGACGCCCGTGCACAGGAGGGGACACTGGTTTTCCCATGCCCATTGGGAACTGGCTGTTTCTGTTTTCTGGAGTAAAAAGGTTCCTGTGGGTCGGGTAAGGTCTCTGCTTGGCAAGAAGTTCTGAAACAGAGCCACTGACCACACCCACCTCCTCTGGGCATGGAACAGCTCCGGCCCTCGGAGCTCATCTCTCCAACAGAACTGAAGGGAAGACCATGTGTACCCTTCTGTCCCTCACTCTTCACATGCCCAGAACCATCAGTGTCACACTTCCTAATTCCTATCACTGTATTTCATTAGTTCCATACTGTTTTACTAATCCTGAATCTAAACAGATCTCTTCAAAAGGAGATCCTTCTATTTTTAAAGTAGCTGGGGCTGCTGGGAGTGGAGCTTGCCTTGCAGTCCGGACCCACTGATGGGCGGTTCCCAGGCTGCAAGGCAAGACCCACTGCTAGGTCTCCTGGGGGCGGGGCTTGCCTTGCAGCCTGGACCAGCTGATGGGCGGATCCCGGGCCTCAAGGCAAACCCGCTGCTGGGGGCGGGCCTTGCCTTGCAGCCCTGACAGCTGATGGGTGGTTCCTGGCCCCAAGGCAAGACCCACTGCTGGGGCTTCTGGGAGCGGGGCTTGCCTTGCAGCCTGAACCCACTGATGGGCAGTTCCAAGGCGCATGGCAAGACCCGCTGCTGGGGCTTCTGGGAGCGGGCCTTGCCTTGCAGCCTGGACCCGCTGATGGGCGGTTCCCGGGCCTCAAGGCAAACCCGCTGCTGGGGCGAGCCTTGCTTTGCAGCCCAACTCTCTGATGGGCGGATCCCGGGCCCCAAGGCAAGACCTGCTGCTGGGGCTTCTCTGGGCAGGCCTTGTGCGCCAGGGCGCTTAGCTAAGAAGCCCCCCGGCCTGCAGCACGTGGGCCCCCCTCTTTGCTCTTCACTCACCTCGCCTGCCTTCACTCGCTGCTCCTGTCCAGGGCCAGCCGGCTTCGCTCCATTGCTTGGCGCCTACATATGCAAATTAACCGCCATCTTTGTTGACAGTTAACCACCATCTTTGTTGGCAGTTAATTTGCATATCACCCTGATTAGCCAATGGGAAGCGTGTCGGAGGTACGGTTAATTACCCTATTTGTCTTTTATTAGATTAAACTAGAGGCCCAATGCACAAAATTCGTGCAAGAGTAGGACTTCGTAGCCCCGCTGCCTAGGCCTTCACAGTCCTGGCTTCATCCAGAAGATCGTCCAGGCGGTCATTCTGCTGTTCGGCTGTTTGGTCGATTTATATATTATGCTTTTATTATTATAGATTTACATTGTCCATCTGTTCTTATATGTTCTCTAATTTTCCATTAAAGTCCTAGACATATTAAGCATAGCTTTTAATAAATCTGGTCTGATAAATCCAATATCCCACCATTACTGTCTCTGGTTCTGATGTGTGTTCAGCCTCTTCAAACTGTATTTTTGCCTTTTGCTATGTCTTGTAATTCTGAAAGATATAACATACTAGGTAAAAGGAACTGTGATAACTAGGCGTTTAGTAATGTAGTGATAAGGTGTGTGTGAGTTGGGGGAATTCTACAGTTTTACAACTAGGTGAGCCTGTAACCCTGGACTGTGAACTTCACCAGTGCTTCTCACTATCTCCCCCTTGCCTTTGGTGAGACAGAATGGCTAGAGGAGGCAGAAGTTTCCCTTCTCTGATGTGGAAGGCTAGATATAGCTAGAGGGGCATATTTCCTTTTCTTCACATGGAAACCTAGAGACAGCTAAATTTTTTTATTTCCCTCCCCTCAGGTAGATTAGGCTCTGACAAAATCCAGCAGGTTAGGTTCTGATAAAATACTTTCTCCTGAGGGCAGGATTTGTTAAGAACAGAATGATCTGTTGTATTTAAAAGTGGTTTTTTTTGTTCTCCCCCTTCTGGAAGCTGGGTGGATTTGTCTTACATATTCATTATGAAAACCTGGTAGAGCTCCTGGAGGTAAATCTTACAATACTGTGGTGGCCTCCTTATGACTGGGTTTCCCTGGAGTTTTTAATTCTCAGACTTGTCCACACTGAACCTCTAGTAATTCATCAATTACAGTTTACATTTTGCTACCATGGCACTGGTTCACATGGGTTTCTGATCTAATAAGTTGTGATTCTCTGTATCTGTCTATCTCTCTGATTATGATGGTTAATTTTACATCTCAACTTGACTGGTCATTGGGGTACCTGGATTAATCATCACTTCTGGGTATGTCTTTGATGGTATTTCTGAATAAGATTGTCATTTGAGTCAGTAGACTTAGTTAATTGCCCTCCCCACTGTGAGTGAGCACTATCAAACACATTGAGGTCCCAAAATAGAACAAAAGACAGTGGAAGAAGTAATTTGCCCTGTTTTTTTCTGCCTCACTATTTCAACTAGAACTTCTCACCTCATCTTCTACCCTCAAATTGGAATTTACACCATTGCTTTACCTGTTTCTTAGGCCTTCAAACTCAAACTGAATTACACCACCAGCTTTCTTATGTCTCCTTCCAGCTTGCAGATGGTATATTTGTGGTATTTCTCAACATATATATCCTATTGATTTTGTTTCTCTGGAAAACCCTATTACAGAAATTGGTACCAAGAAATGAGTGCTATTGTTAGAAATATGCAAAAATGTGGAAGCAGCTTTGGGACAAAGTAACAGGTAGAGGATGAAAGAGTTGTAAGGTGCATGCCAGTTAAAGGCCAAGTTGCCATGAATGGGACATTAAAGGTGGTTTTGATGAGAGCCATAGAGAAACCTTCCATCTTAAAGAACACCTAAGTAATCCTGAACAGAATATTGATAGAAATGTGGATAGTAAAAGTCATTCTGATGAGATCATAAATGGAAATGAAGAACATGTTATTGGAAACTGGAAGTAAAAAACTGGAAGAAAGGTCCATTATAAAATGGCAAAGAACTTGGTTGATTTGTTGTTGTGCTCTAGTGTTTTCTAGAATTTATAACTTGTGAGCAATGAAATTAAATATTTGAGAAGATCTCTAAGCAAAGTGTTAAAAGGGTAGCCTGGTTCCCGCTTACAGTAAAAAGGTGACAAAAGAGAAATATTTTGAAATAAAAATTGCTAAGCAAAATGAACCAGAACTTAAAGATTTGGAAAAATCTCAGCCAATCCTTATGGGGGAGAGGGGCAAGGGGAGATAAAGTGTATTCGAAATAGAACACTAAGGGTATGGCCAAGAGCTCATTTGATAAGGATATTAATGTGACTATTAACCATGGAACTGCATGGCCATCTCAATAGAAGCCAGGCACTATTCTTCAAAACAAGGAAATGACCTCTCCCACGCCCACACCAAAGTGATACAGAGTCATCAGACTGCCATTTCCACCACAGTCCCAAACTAAAAGGGCCCAGTTAGTCAAATAGTTTCAAAGGGTGAGGCTGCCTCTCTAGTTCAGATGGGTAGAATGACCCTGTTTAGTGCCTCAGTTGAGGAGCAGAGCCACCACAGACAAAGTGGCATGAGCAGTCTAGAGGGGGATACTGCTACTGCACTTGGTCAAGAACATTAAGCTAAAGAGGATTATTCTCAAGCCTCAAGGTTTAATGCTATTTGCCCTGTTAGGTTTTAGACTTACTTGGAACCTATTAGCCCTTTCTTCTTCTTCTACATTTTGAAATGATATCTATCCTATGCCTATCCCACATTGCATTTTGGAAGCACATAACTTGTTTGGTTTCACAGGTTCATAGCTGGAGAAGAATTTGCTTCAGGATGAATAACATCTTGACTTTCATATCTGATTTAGATGATACATATATGAGACTTTGGACTTAGACTTTAGAGTTAATGCTGAAATGTTAAGACTTTGGTGATCCTTAAGATGTAATGATTTGCCGGGAGCCGGTCCATCCTTGCTGCTTGACACAGTTGCTGCAGAGAAGAAACATCTGCACAGCATATGTTTCAAGGGACCTGGCGCATATAGCATACTGTTCTTAATATGTTTGCTCCCCTTCTTGGCACTATGTGTTTTAACCAAGGTCACCTTTCTGAGAAAGGTTGTTTCCCCAGGTAGGAATTTTTCCCTGAAGTTAGGGAGGGAAAAAACCCCTTAACTAAGTGCCAGGTGGGTAGTTAATCACTTTAACTAAGAACAATCACACTTAAAGCTACATATCTTACTCCCTGGAATAGAGATAAGAAACACCCTAACCTTGGAATAGAAATTGACAGGATTAAAATCAACTGGTATAAAATACAGATGCAAGACAACAGAAGAGAGAACCTAGAGACAGGACTTGGCTGGAGATCCTACACAGAACCCAGAGACAGAACCTGGACACAGAACCTAGAAACAGAACCTAGCGAGAGAACCTGGCTGAAGAACCTAGAGACAGAACCTAGACACAGAACCTAGAGACAGAACCTAGCGAGAGAACATGGCAAAAGATCCTGGACAGAACATGGCTACAGAACTTGGCTGGAGAACCTAGACAGAACATGGCAGGAGAACCTAGAAAACCTGGCTGGAGAACCTAGCAAGAGAACCTGTACACAGAACTTGGCTGGAGATCCTGGAGGGAGAACCTCGCTATGCTGATCAACTGAAGGCTGTCTCCGTGTCATTCCTTCTTCGCTGACTCCGTCTACACCTTTGGGGACCCCTGGACCTGCTGGGGTCGGATGAGAAAGACATGAATTTTGGGATGCCAGGGATAGAAAATTATGGACCGAATCTTGTGTTCATTAAAAACACATATGTTGAAATCCTAACCACTCATGTGATACTATTACAAGGTGGAGCCTTGAGAGGTGATTAGGTGGTAAGGGTGAAGCCTAACAACCTTATAAAAAGGTCCCAGATAGCTCTCCTGCCCTGTCAGCCATCTGTGGACCGGGTAGCAAGCTTTCAGAAATACAATTTGCTGGAGCCTTGATTTTGATCTTTCCAACCTTCAGAATTCTGAGAAATAAATGTTTGTTATTTAAGCCACCAAGTTTTTGGTATTTTTGTTAGAATACCCCAAATTGACTAAGGGGGCAGTGTATTACCCTGTGGCCTCACTGCTCTGATGGATCTAGGAAGAGCAGTTTATTTTCAGTTTGTGAAGCTTTTTACTTGTTAGGACAGAGTGGCAACATCTAAGCTCCTTGCATGCTGGACTGCAAACCAGAAGTTCCCACTGAAATTATTTTTCAGAAACGTATTTAATAAAGTCTGAGAAGCAAGATTCAAGGTTATATTAACAAACTAGTACCAGACTACTATTATCCAGAATACTAAATATTTATTCAAATGCATTTATTTAATCCCCACTAAGTTTTGTATTGAGGGCTCTGCAATTATACTAGTTACAGGGAATGTAACAAAACCCAAATATAATGGACTTAGAGGGAGGTATGATAGAAAGAAACATGTAAACACTGTTTTAAAAAGGAAATGGTGTTCTAAACCTGATGTGATAATGAGCATATTTTCAATGACGTCATTCATAATGTCCTTTTGTAAGAATGTGTTAGTCCTGATTAACTCTTAAATAAACTTCCTATAAATTTTAATACATAAAAATTGGCTCTGGGGAATCAAATAACCTGCCATCCTGATGACTGCTAGTCAAGAGTCTGGTGATCTTTAAACAAACAGTCTTTTATTTTTGTATCTAATTCAATAGTAATTATTTAATCATTCCTTTAACTATAAAATGTCTTACCAAAAAAGAATCTTTAAATTGACCAGTGGCTCTCCTAGGCCTTTTCCATACAGTAAAGTTGTAGTGAAATGTTGGCACATGCTCATAACTAAATTGTCTGAAAAGGCTTCTATAACATTGCGGTCGAAATCGCTAAGAGATGTTAGCACAAGGATGTGGAGAGCACTTGAATTTCAGCTATATGAGTGGGTGGGTGAGGGTGGGAAGGGATTCCTCCCTGACACCTAAATACTACAGAATAAGTAGAACAAAGTGCAGTGGAGAAGTTGGAGGAATATGAGAAAGCCGCAAAGAAAGCAGCAAAGAGGAAAATGTTGCCTGTGTTGCAGGCATGTGTGGCTGCCTGGCCATGTCCCATGAGCCAGCCCCGTTCCTTGTTCTCCAGGGCACTCCACCTGCTTCTACTGCACCTCCACTTGAGAAACACCCTGCCCCACTCCCTGGCAGAAGCTAGTCTTCTGTCTTTTAGGAAATGCTGCTAAAAGCTTGAGAGAAATGACACCCCTAAGAGCAGCCCTTAACCAGTGACAGAGTGGTGTAACTGATCTGTAAATACCCCTGTAGATAATTCTGAGTTTTTCCCTAGTTTCCCCAGGAATCCAGTGGGCACTGGTTTCCTTTTCCTGAGTTATTTCTCACTCCCTACCAGTATTTTAAGTGCCTCCCAAATAAAGTGCTTGCACTCCAGTCCTTGTCTTTGTCACAGGTCTGCTTTGGAGATTCACACAGAGCAGCCTGTTTTAGAGAATTGCAAGCAGCTGAACAACAGAGAGAATTTGTAATATGCAAAGAAGTAGAAGCAAGGCTGGGCCAGAGCAGTCAGGGTTCTGATTTCCCAGATTTAGCATGTAAAAAATATAGGACACCCAGTTAAACATTAATTTCATATAAACAACATTTTTTTTAATTATAAATATGTTCCAAGTTGTAGCACAAATTATTTGGGGTTTTTTATCTGAAATTTAAACCTGATTGGGTGTTCTGTATTTTATGAGGCATTGCTATGATATCTAGAAAGATTAGGAGCTGTGTCTGTAGTACTCTTTGGCTCCAGTGTGTGCATGGATTTGAGCAAGACTAGAAAGCCAGCCCAGAGAGGAGGTATTGCCACTGCCCCTGGACTGGGGCTGTCAGGAGGATGGGAGAAGAGCATTTGGAAAGCTATCTGCCCTTCTCAGACTAGCTGTTAAGACAACCATCTCACTGGAAAGAATGGGAAAGACTGCCAACAATAAGTTCAAGATATCCTGAAAATGCCACAGACTGTTAGGGAAAGACACCACTGGCAGTGTAGCATGCCCTCCCCTCC
Source organism: Myotis lucifugus (assembly GCF_000147115.1). Taxonomy (NCBI): domain Eukaryota; kingdom Metazoa; phylum Chordata; class Mammalia; order Chiroptera; family Vespertilionidae; genus Myotis; species Myotis lucifugus. The sequence goes on from NW_005871069.1 coordinate 11,546,275, forward strand.
TACATGGGCTTGCACCTGCAAAGTACAGCAGCGTTTCTCAGGCCCAACACCCAGCCCTGAATTGGGCTGCCAAGGGGACTTCAGGTGGGCTCTTCTGAGCTGCACTAGAAGGTGCACAGCTCAGCCCTGTCCTCAGAGGACCCCTCAGGGGAGCCACTGGGAACTATCAGCAGTACGTGGCAAGAAAAAGCAAATTCCCTTGTAGCTCATTTTCTCTTTGTTGTTGTTTTCCCTGAGATGGACCTGACCCTATTTGATAACTCCAGCCATGATGCCCAGATTCCTCAGAGCAATGTCACAAAAAATCCACTCTCATTACAGAGATAAAGAGGAAGCATGTTTAGAATCCCATGCCTTCTCTGTGTGGAGACTTCCAGTTCAACTTTCACAAAGGAAATTCCATTCCTGTGGGAATTTACTTCAAAACCGATATATTGAAAAAAGAGAGAAGAAAAATGAAATCCACTATACTTATAGTAGACTCTTTCTTGAGGTTTTTTTTCTTTTCTTGAGGTTTTTTTTCTATTGATAAAATGCACACCAAAGACAATTAGGGAACATCATATGAATTGCTTCACTCCAAAGTTAAAGTGTCAAAAAAAAAAAGAAACAAACCTGTACCAAAATTAAAACAGGCCTTTCTTCATTTTTAACACCTGAATTTGATTGTAACTTTTATTTCTGAAATTGTAAAGGGCTAGTTCCTCAATCTAAATTATAAATACTTGCATCAGACACTAAAAAGGCATGTACATGATTGGTTATTTAGAAGTCACATTTCTACTCACATTCTCACATACACACAGACACTGTAGTAAAAGTGACTTGTGTAAGCCAAGCCATTGGTCACACATTCAGCCACCCCACAGTAATCAAGTTGGCATCCCAGAGTCTCTGTGCCAAGGGTCATTTTAATGATTTACAAATGGTATATATTTAATTCTCATAATAACCTCATAGTGATACCATTGTAATTAGTTAGTTATTAGTAATAGGAAATGAGCAAAAGGAAGGCCAGACATTGTAGAAATGTCATTTGGGCAACTTCACCAGGAAGCTCCAACTTTGCACTCCCCAGGGAACCACTGGACTATTTCCTGCAAAACACTGGGGGAAGGGATCCAACAAAAGGAAGATAGATATATTTCCATTAAAGTTAGGGTGACATAGGGAAGATATTTGTCTGTCAGTCATACCTGGAAACAGAAATCATTGTCCAGAATTGGCATGGCCACTGTAAGTATGGGAAAATTTGAGAATACATAATTTCCTAAACAAAGAAGTCTGTGCTCTTGGCTCGTGGGGCTCTCTTGGTCTTACTTCTTGCATTCTCCCATGTTTCCTTCATAGCCATGTGGCCATGTGGACTCCACATGCAATGGACGGATGGGAGTGCAACTGGAAACACAAACTAAGCTAGCCTGATGCTGGACTGGACTGTGTAGACATGGAATGGAAACTCTGGACACTGGCTCTGATTTAGCCCTGTTCTTGGAAACTCAGGGATTTAGTCCCATGCAAATAAAAATCACTCATTCTCTTCTGTGAATCTCAGAAAATTCTTTTTCTTGGGATATAATAAGAAATCCAACCCCACTAGCAACCAGGGGAGATAAGAGCTCTCCTATCTGATAAAAATAGGATAGATATTCCTCTCCCCACTTTAGAATTGTAGAAACTGAAGCTCAGGAAGGTTAAATAACTTTCCTAGAGTCACATAGTCAATAAATGGGCAAATTGTGTTCCTTCAAAATTCATGTTGAAGTCTTTTTTTAAAAGTATGTTTTTATTGATTTCAGAGAGAAGGGAAAGGAAAGAGAGATAGAAACATCAATGATGAAAGAGAATCATCAATCAGTTGCCTTCTGCAAGCCCAGTACTGGGAATCGAGCCCACAACCCAGGCATGTGCCCTGACCAGGAATTGAACTATGACATCCTGGTTCATAGATTAATGCTCAACCACTGAGTCACAACCACACTGGCCGGGCTCATGTTGAAGTCTTAACCTCCAGTACCTCAGAATGTAACTGTATTTAGAGATTTGGTCTTTAAGAAGAGCTAATTAAGTTAAAATGAAGTCACTAGGTGGATACTAAACCAATATGACTGGTGTCCTTAGATAGAAACACCAGGATGTGTGTCCACAGGGGAGGACACAGTAAGAATGTGGCCATTTGCAAGCCAAGAGAGAAGTACCTCTGAAGAAACCAATCCTGCCAACTCCTTAATTTTGGAATTCTAGCCTCCAAAATTGTGGAAAAAAAACCAAAAACAAATTTCCATTGTTTAAGCCACTAAGTCTATGTGCTTTATTATGGCAGCCTAGCAAACTAATTATAGTGACCAACCAAGAATTTTCACCTGATCTTAGGGTCCCTTAAAATTATCATTTTTTCATCAGGGCATCAGGTCTAGGAAGAAATTCTATTTTACTTAAATTCCAGTATCCCAAGGCAAATTGGGGTTTAGCTCAAGCTGATCAAGTTATCCAGGATGGTCCAACTGGTGGTGGTGGTGGTGGTGAGGTGGTGATGATGGTGGGCATTCTAGGGAGGAAGGACAGAAAGTTCTAAGTAGTAACAACTCAAACTCAGATGAGCAGAAAGTAGCATTGCTCTTCCAAGAAATCAGTTTATTTAATCAGACCCCAGACCATGACCAGAGTCTGAGACACAGAAGCCAGTCTGCCTCATGTAACCCAGCACAGGGGACTGGAAAAAGTGTAGTGTGGGGAGCCAGGGTACCCTATCTCCCACCAGTTTTCCAGATACTTCCCTGGAGCTTTGATAGCTAAAATATCAGGCCCTCTCCTGGTGGAGGAAAAATGGGCCCAGGCCCAGTGATCCAGACAAGCTGCTCAGCACACTGAAGGGGGCCAATTCTCCATCCTACAATGTACTTTTCCTTCTCAAAAATTTTAGCTCCTACCCAAAGAGAGGGAGGGAGCACAGTTATCTATGGAATCCTATTTGAATAGCAGCAAGCTTCAAATAAAAACAACTACTCCCTCTCTGGTTTTTCAGGACAGAGGCTCTGATTTTCCCTACCCGTTCACTATTCACACAGTGAAGATTCTTAACCTTGCATCCTAAATTCATAAATCCTCTCTTACCAATCCCATTTGTTCTATTAGTTACCAAACATGCAATAAACATTCTCATATTCTTTGTAATTTGATATATGTGATATTCAGGCTGTCCAAACCTCCGGGCACAGAGCAGGGGACCTTTCTGCCCAGGTTTAAGAACCATAATGGGCCATATAGTTTTCCAGAGAACCGAAGTGCTAAACAAAAAACTGAGACAGAAATGGTATTTACTTTGCCAAGCCCTTAGATAGGTTTTTCAGTATGGGAGACATAAGCTTTCAATACACAGAGGCCCAATGGCTTGCTAAATACTGAACCTAAAATGACATCCAACCCCACTCTACCTCACACTGTCCTAACTAGCAAAATAAAAGCTCCTAACATCTCTGTTCTGTCCTGCTATGATCAGGGTCAATCAGAGTGGAACCCCTCAGTTCCATCAGTGATGGCCTTGGTGTCCTCAGGGATCCTTTCTTTGCCAGAAGAGTTCAACCCTGGAGTGGGGGACTCTCTGAAAATGGCTCCAAAGTACTGAAACTACTCTCTCAAAGCTCCAGGTGGGTCTGAGTTAGACAGTCAGCAGTAGAACATACAAAGACTTGGTGTAATAAGTAGAAATTGACCATAGTAGACTTCTCTCAGTTATTACAGAATTATATTATAAATGTAGAACCATTTTTATTAATACATGCACCTACATACACTCACATTCCTTGGGGGTAGGGTCTCTAGGTGGGTAGTTGCATTGGTCCATTGCTCACCTTGTGGGTATGGATGTTTTCTCTCTTCCAGGAAATTGCCTGGACTGTTGTCATGAATCAAATCATATTATCAGAGTCAAGTGGGATGCAATCTCTGGATGAAGCCTCAACTTTCAAGTGTGGGGAGAACAGAGCAATGGCATGGACATGTGCAGTGGGAATAAGGCCATTCAGCCATGGAAAACCTGAGTTCTGCGCTCTGTAGTGAAAAGCTCCTTCCTATGGCTATTTCACCTAGGACTGCTGCTCCTCACACTCTTGTTATTATTGGATATATGCAAGTTGGGCTAAGATGGCCTTACGAACAGTAAGCAGCCTGTGTATGTTGGTATTTATAAAGTTCTGTGGCCAGAACTGGCATCTATAGTCATAACTCAAATAATATATACACTACATATTCAATATTGTTTTCCTTGATTACTTTTCTGAATTTCAGCTGCTCTGATCTCCATCTCCCACTAATATGTCATGCAGAACCAGAGAATCCATGAACATTAGAGTTATAATGAACAGTCGGGTGTCATCTGATCCGAAGTCCCCCCTAAAATGGAAAACTTTGCTGCCATGTGGCACCTGCCCCTTCTTTGATACTTATAGTGTCAAGAAGCTCATTGCTTTGTGACAAAACCTTGCTCCATTGTTACATAGCTATAAACAAGGATGTTTCTGTTTCTGTGTCTTGTTTTCCAAACCGAATTCAAATCTGTCCTATAACATCCAGTCTCTATTTTTAGTTCCACCATCCTGGTTAGGATCCAGTAAGTGAGTCTGCTGGTCAATGTCAGTGGTTCTCAAAGTGTGCCTCTCAGACCCCCAACTCCATTCATTCCCTGTACCCACCCTGCCCAGCCTCCAGCAAATAAGGCAGCTCCATTGTCATGTGTCTTCACATTAGGATCCTGTGTGAGATTTAATTTTTGGAATGGACTCTCTTTTCCATTCAAAGGGCCCCTGCCTGAGCCCAGGAAGCATTGAGGGAGCATCTGAACCTATGGTGTCCATCATCCAGGCCCAGGCAGACCACCCCAAGTATCCAACACTAGTGTACTGATAACAAGCAGGTGGTGCAAAAAGGCACATTGACACCCACTTGTCTCCCTGAATTCAGGAAACAAATCTCCCATGTGAAAGGCTCCCTCCATGCACCAAGATGTAGAGACATCCTTATTACCAGAAAGAAGATATCCAGGGCCCAAAGCTTGCATAAACAAACCTTGCTACTCCTTTACTAACTTACTACCCAAGCCAAAAGTTGTTTAGATTCCTCAGTATGAGCACCAAAACATAAATGTCTTTGTCCTGTCATTTCTTCACAAATTTATTGTTTGTCTAAAAAATATAAAAAGCTGACTGGGAGAACCTGGCTAGAACCTGGCGAGAGAACCTGGCTAGAGAACCTCGCTACGCTGATCAACTGAACGCTGCTGCCTCCGTGTCATTCCCTCTTCGCTGACTCTGTCCACACCTTTGGGAACCCCTGGACGTGCTGGGGATGGACCCCAAAAGTTTTCATCATAAGTGCAGTTGAAAGTTTGTAACTGTCAGCATATTGTAAATATTGGCATTTAAAATGTAATAAACTGAGAGAAACCAAGATGGCGGCATAGGTAAAAACCGGAAATTGCTGCCTCGCACAACAACTTCAAAAATACAACTAAAAGACAAAACAGACATCATCCATAACCACAGGAAGCCTGGCTGAGTGGAAATTCTACAACTAGAAGGAAAGAGAAAAGCATACTGAGACTCAGAGGAGGTGCGGAAGTAAAGTGCAGAGATACGGAGGCACACGTGGAAAGGGTTGGCAATTGAGGAGAACATGGTTGTCTTTTTCAATCGGGAGGGAGTCTCAAGCTCTCAACTGCTCTAAACTCCAGTTCCAGGCGAGTCTCTGAGGACCCAGACTCATATGGGGAGAAACTGGACTGTCTGGCATCGGTCAGAACTCCAGGGCGGCTTTCTCTCAGAGGTGCTTGCAGTCATTACCGAGGGACACTGAAACACGGGGCCTCTTAGGGCAGGACTGAAGAGCAGCCATAGCTGCTTGCTCCACACTGTTGATCCCCTGAGACCCCGCCCCACCCAAGCTGTGAGCAGAGGCTTTTGCATATGAAAGGCCTGGCCCTTTGCAATCTGAAAATTACCTAACAAACTGCAGCTGGGTCAGAGAGACCCAGAACATCCAAAAGAAGGCCCAAGGCCCCACAGCAGCTTGCATTGTTTCACAGCTGGGCCTCATCTGGGCACCTCCAAACCCCAAACAAAGAAGAGGAATCTGCAGATCTCTCCATAGCTCCTGCTGGGTAGCCTCAGGCAGAGGCTAAATTAGCACCTCCTTAGAGATCCAAGAGCCAGTGTACCCAGTGGTCAGAGTGGGACCATCCAGATTACACCTCCTCAGACCCATGAGACACACTCAGGGGGCAGACTCAGTGAGCACCAAAGCCCACTGAAGCAAGTCTTGCCCCAGAAGGGTGTCTCCAGCACAGAAGTTCTCCCACTGCAGACACAGCTGATTCTCACAGCCAATTGGCCTGGAGGTCAATTCCTCCCAGTGATACCTTCGACAATCAAGGCTTAACTACAAAAAGACTGTGCACAAAGCTCACAAAAAGGTGCACCAAGAGTGTCCACCTCAGGTAATTGGGGAGGCTGAGCCACTGGGCCCTATAGGACACCTAGCAAAGAAAGCCACTCTATCAACACAGGGAAGCATAAAAAATGCGGAGACAAAGAAACAGGTCACAAATGACAGAAATGGAGGAAAGCAAACTACTGGATATAGAGTTCAAAACCACACTTCTAAGGTTTTTCAAGAATTTTCTAGAAACCGCCAATAAATTTAGTGAGACCCTCAAGAAATCTAGTGAGACCCTCGAGGTTATGAAAAAGGACCAACTAGAAATTAAGCATACACTGACTGAAATAAAGAATATTATACAGAGTTACAACAGCAGACTAGAGGATCGCAAGAATCAAGTCAAATATTTGAAGTAAGAAGAAGCAAAAAACACCCTACTGGAAAAAAAAAAAGAAAAAAGAATTCAAAAATATGAAGATAGTGTAAGGAGCCTCTGGGACAACTTCAAGCGTACCAACATCCGAATTATGGGGATGCCAGAAGAAGAGAGAGAGAGCAAGATATTGAAAACCTATTTGAAGAAATAATGACAGAAAACTTCCCCTACCTGGTGAAAGAAATAGACTTACAAGTCCAGGAAGCGCAGAGAACCCCAAACAAAAGGAATCCAAAGAGGACCACACCAAGACACATCATAATTAAAATGCCAAGAGCAGAAGACAAAGAGAGAATCTTAAAAGCAGCAAGAGAAAAACAGTCAGTTACCTACAAGAGACTGTCAGCTGATTTCTCAACAGAAACTATGCAGGCCAGAAGGGAGTGGCAAGAAATATTCAAAGAGATGAATAGCAAGAACCTACAACCAAGATTACTTTATCCAGCAAAGCTATCATTCAGAATTGAAGGTCAGATAAAGAGCTTCACAGATAAGAAAAAGCTAAAGGAGTTCATCATCACCAAACCAGTATTATATGAAACTAGAGGCCTGGTGCACAAAAATTTGTGCACTCATGGGGGGGAGGGAGGGGGGGGGTCCCCCAGCCCGGCCTGTGCCCTCTCGCAGTCTGGGACCCCTCGGGAGATAACGACCTGCTGGCTTAGGCCCGCTCCCGGGTGGCAGAGGGCATGCCCAATCCCTAGGTGCAGCCCCTGGTCAGGCTCAGAGCAGGTCCGATTGGGGAGTTGGGGCACCGCCCCCTGTCATGCACAGAGCAGGGCGGATCAGGAGGTTGCAATGCCACCCTCAGTCATGCTCAGGGTAGGGCCGATTGGGGGGTTGGGGCACCGCCCTCTGTCACACTCAAGGCAGGGTCGATGGGGAGGTTGCGCCGCCACCCCCTGTCACGCACAGAGCAGGGCCCATCAGGGGGTTGAGGAGCTCCCCCCTGTCATGCACAGATTAGGGCCGATCGGGAGGTTGTGATGCCACCCTCAGTCACGCTCAGGGTAGGGCCCATTGGGGGGTTGGGGCACCGCCCCCTGTCACACTCAAGGCAGGGTCGATGGGGAGGTTGTGGCACCACCCCCTGTCATGCACAGAGCAGGGCCAATCAAGGGGTTGGGGCGCTGCCCCCTGTCACTCACAGAGCAGGGCCCATCAGGGGGGTT
>NW_005871069.1:11554414-11637477 GCF_000147115.1 Myotis lucifugus
CCACTCTATGGTCGATTGGGGCGGGTGGGGAGCCGCCCCCTTTGCCCTCACAGGGGGGCGCAAAGGGGGAAGGTTTGTGCTTCCCCCCCTTCACCCACACCCACATATCCTTAGAAGGGGGGTTGGGTTCCCCTTTTTTTTCCCCCCCACAGGTGGGACAAAAAAAGGGGGGGGGGGCCCGGCTTTTTCCACCCCCCCCCCCGGCCCCAAAAAGGGAAGTTTGGGTTTTTGGGGTTTTCAACCAACCCACACAGGTCTCTAAACCAAAACACAGAGGGGAGAAAGCCTTGGGGAGCCCCACCCTGTCACACACAGAGCCGCAGGGCGATCAGGGGGTTGGGGAGCTCCCCCCCTATCAGGCACAGAGCAGCGCTGATCAGGGGGTTGGGCGCCTTCCCCTGTCATGAACAGAGCAGGGCGGATAGGGAGGTTGTGGCCCCGCCCCCTGTCACACACAGAGCCGCAGGGTGATCAGGGCGTTTGGGCGCTGCCCCCTGTCACGCTGATCCCGGTGCCGGGAGGCCTGGCTGCTTGGCTGATCCCGGTGCAGGGAGGCATATTACCCTTTTACTATATAGGATAGAGGCCTGGTGCACGGGTAGGGCTGGCTGGTTTGCCCTGAAGGGTGTCCTGAATCAGGGTGGGGGTCCCCACTGGGGTGCCTGGCCAGGCTGGTTGAGGGGCTGAGGGCCGTTTTCCGGTTGGCGGGTGACTGAAGCTCCCAAACACTCCTTTTTTTCTTTTTTTCTTTTTTTTTATTCTGGGCCAGCTTTAGCTCTGAGGCCTCACTGCTGAAAACATTGATACAATGTTGTGGTCAGGCTGGCTGAAGCCCGGCTGACTGAAAGCCAGTTTCTGGGGTTTTGTTTAGCTTCTATATTTGCAACATAGTTGCTTAGAGTTGCAGCTGAGAGGCCGGCAAGTCAGGCGGGGAACGTTGGAGTCCGCCGTCACTGGAGCAAGCAAGCCTCCCTGTTCACTTCAGTACATGGCTGCCGGCTGCCATCTTGGCTCGCAGTTAATTTGCATAAGGATATGCTGATTAGCCAATGGGAAGGGTAGCGGTCGTACGCTAATTACCATGTTTCTCTTTTATTAGTGTAGATGCTGAAAGGTATCCTTTAAGAAGAGGAAGAAGAAGAAAAAGGTAAAGATACAAATTATGAACTACAAATACACATCTATCAACAAATGAATCTAAAAATCAAGTGAATAAATAATCTGATGAACAGAATAAACTGGTGAATATAATTGAATCAGGGACATAGAAAGAGAGTGGACTGACTATTCTCGGGGTGGAAAGGGGTGTGGGGGTGCAGGAAGAGACTGGACAAAAATCATACACCTATGGATGAGGACAGTGGTGGGGGGGTAAGGGCAGAGGGTGGGGTGGGAACCGGGTGGAGGGGAGCAAAAAAATAAAAAAGCTGACTGGTTCATCATTTCTGAGAGCATCATGATTCTCTTGTGCACATAGATTAAATTGGTTTTCTCCTGTTAATCTGATCTTATGTCAATTTTATTGTTAGTCTAATGCAGGTATTTTCAACCCTTTTCATCTCCTGGCACACATAAACTAATTACTAAAATTCTATGGTATACGGAAAGATATATTTTTTTTGCCAATCTGACACACACAAAAAATAGGTATAATTTTGATTCATTCACACCAAATGGCTATGGTTGTGTTGGCTGCTGTCATTATTTTAATTTGACAATCTAAGGGAAAAGAATTCAGTGCCCCTGACTAAATAAGCACTGCATGTTTTAAAAATCTTTGCGGCACACCTGTTGAATATCGCTGGTTAGCATAAGAATTTAAGAAGGGGTTTGAGGGAGAGTGATTCTCTCTCCCAGGTACTATAAACACATGCAATTGGTACCAGCCCTCCAGGAAAGCCTTACATAGCAAACTTAATCTTCCCCATTCCCACAAGGTAATTGATATAAGTGAACATAAGGGAAAAAGAACCAAACCATCAGATGCTTTGTAGCCTGCCTTTGGGCAGGCAATTTTGCATGTTTGTGACCTTGTAAAGCTGTCAGCGAATAAAGGATTCAGGGCTCCCATCCAAATTAGAACAGGAAAAGTTTCAGCTGATGTCCTCACTGTCAATTATACATCATGGGTATAAAGAAGAGAGATTCCTTATGCTGGGGGGAGGAAGGGAGAGGCCAGGTTGTGTCATGGATCTTGACCATGGGTGACCTTTGGGTCTCTCCTTCCTAAGATATGTTTTTTTTTCAGGTCTTTAAATAACGGAAGAAGCAAGGCCTATCTGTTAAGGATGAAAAACCAATGTGGATAACCTCAGATTATTATCTCATCTCTTGTGTAGACAATGAAACAACTTAATTCAAACATTCAGTTGATGACAATCTCTTGGCATTTTGAACCATTGCAGTGTAAAAAGAGTTTATTTGAGGCATGGCAGAGAGAAAGTAGTCTTCCTAATTTTTAGCTAAATATTCCCCTAAAATACTCTAGAAAAAGTGGGGGAGGAGGAGAAGAAGGAACTTTTCACAAAGATGGTGCTGAAGCAAAGGAAGCCCTTACCTCTGTAAAACCAAAGCCAAAGGAAGGCTTTGAATGAAAGAAAGCAATGCTGAAAGGTGTCCACAGCTGCATATAAAAAAAGAAGATCCGCACTTCACCCACTTTCCTACAGTTGAAAATACTGAGGCTTTGAAGGCAGCCTAAATATACTGGGAAGAGCACACACAGGATAAATAAGTCAACCACTATGACATCAAGTTCTCCTGATCACTAAGGCAGCCATAAAGAAGATAGAAGACAACAGTACACTGTGTTCACTGTGGATGTCAAGGCCAGCAAGCACCAGATCAAACAGGCAGTAAAGAAGCTCTATAACATTGAGGTGGCCAAGGACAACACTCTGATCAGGCCTGTTGGAGAGAAGAAAGCATATGTTCTACTAGCCTCCAACTGTGATGCTTTGGATGTTGCCAATAAAATTGGGATTATCTAAACTGAGTCCAGCTGGCTAATTCTAAATATAACAATTTTTCACTGGAAAAAAAAAAAAGGAGACTGGGAAGGGGGGAAGGGGATGGGTGGGGAAGAGAGAAAGGAAGGGAAGGGAAAATTTCCATATCTTTGATAGTAAAGAATTAACCTGCTTCAGTTGCCAGTTAGGGATGAGCAGTCTGTTTGACTACAGCTCTGCCTAGATAATAAGCAAACAACAGCATTCATCATATCTACCCCACATATTGGATCTCACTGACTGATACATCCTGGGATGAGTCTCTCTAGGTCTGTGTGCCAGGGCCTGATCCCTAAATTTTTTCCTATTAATCTGATCTATGTCAATATTTTTTTTAATATATTGTGTTTATTTTTTTAACAGAGAATAAGGGAGAGGGATAGAGAGTTAGAAACATCGATTCAGCTACCAAGGTAACCAAGGTACATGCCCTTGACCGGAATCGAACCTGGGACTCTTCAGTCCGCAGGCCGACGCTCTATCCACTGAGCCAAACCGGTTAGGGCTCAATTTGTTTTTAACTTAAAGATATTCTATTGGGAATTTGATATAAATAGAAGTTTCCCGTGATAAGTATTTACTCATACAGAAATGAAATGTCCTGTTTAAAAAAATAGAAATTACTTACATATTTGGGGTTTAGATGGCTGAGAAAAATGAACGCATATAAAGGTTTTTCTTAATCTTTTCTACTGATATAAATAATTCCAATCCTCATAAGCATGATTGTTTACTTACAGCTATGTGAGATGTACACAATTTATTATCCCAGGAGGGTCTCTGCAGTAGCTGAGCTACATAAAATGGACTTAATCCAAAGTTAAATTCAGGGAAGTTATAGACAACTCAATGACTTATGAGCCCTGGCTTCCCATCTTCACTAAAGAATTTTCAAATCCTTCTCTCGACTTTAAGGAAAGACTTCTCAAATATTTAAGTAGAATTGTGGGAGACTAGTTCTATGAAAGGGAGAAGCACAGTACACTAATTAAGAGCATAGGCAAGTTGTATTACACCAGTGCACTTTAGTTTCCTCTTCTGTGCAAAGGGCATAAACACAGCATCTACCTCATAGGGTTGCTGTCAGAACTGAATGAATAAAGAGATGTAAAGCCCTTAAAATAATACCTGGCAAATAGCATTTATTATTCTTTTGTATTAATAATAAATGTTTCATCTGATTTATTTTTCTTTTAGTTCCATATGTGAAAATTCACTTTCTTTTAACACATTAAGCACCCAGCCTGTTTTGTCTTCCTTTCCATTTAGCCCGTGATATCCAATTTCACTGATATCCAATTTCACTGGTCAGCAGCAGTGACTGACCAGTCGGGATGGAAAGTATAGTGTCAGTCACCAGTGACTGACATGACACTTAACGTGTTAATTTTCAGTTACAGTTTGCTTTCAATATTATTTTGTGTTGTTTTTAATTCTATAGCATACTGGTTAGACAATCATATACTTTACAAAGTGCTCCCCCTTTTATTTCTAGTATCCACGTTATTATTCTTATCATCTATGATCTAACTCCTCAGATGTTGTTGCTTTAACAATACAATCTATATTAATAAAAGGGCAATATGCTAATTAGACCAGATAGACCAAATGTCTTCCAGATGTCATTCCAGAAGTCCTTCCTGACAAAGCTGGGGGCAGGGTGTGGCTGGCTTGCAAACCCCTGGCAGGCCCTCACCCAAGCCGGCGGGGGCGGGGGCAGGGGGCGGGGACCCCACCCCAATCGAGGTCTGACTTGCCTGCAAACCCCCAGCAACCCCTCACCCAGGCCAGCCCCGCCCCCCCAGCAGGGACCCCACCCCGATCAGAGTCATGGCTGACCTGAAAACCCTCGGTGGCCCCAAGCCCAGGCTGCCCCCCCAGCAGGGACCCCCCAACCCAGTGGGAGTCAGGATGGCCTGTAAACTGCCCGAGGCACCTCACCAGGGAGGCCCCATGCCCCAGCGAGGACCCCCACCCTGATCAGGCCATGACTGGCCTGCAAATCCCCAGTGGCCCCTCACCAAGGCCTGCCCACCCCCCAACAGGGAACCCTACCCCGATCAGGGCATGGCCGGCCTGCAAACCCCCAGCAGCCCCTCACCCAGGCCGGCCCACCCCCCCAGTGGGGAACCCCACCCTGATTGAGGACAGGGCCGGCCTGCAAACCCCACAGCCCCTCACCCTTTCTGGCCCCACCCCCCAGCGCGGACCCCCTCCCCATGATCCGGGGCCCCCTTCAGGGCAGGCCAGCCGGCCCCCACCCGTACACCAGACCTCTATCTACACTAATAAAAGACAAACATGCAAACTGACCATACCTTCGCTACATCTTAAGCCACGCCCACCAGCCAATCAGAGCAACTATATGCAAATTAACCCAACCAAGATGGCGGCCGGCAGCTATGGAACTGGAGCAAGCAGGAGGCTTGGTTGCTCCAATGGTGGAGGAAGCCAAGCTTCCCTGCCTGCCGCAGCGGCTCTGAGATCCACTCAAAGCAACAAAGTTTCAATTATAGAAGGTAAATAACCCGAGATACCTGCTTTCAGACGGGCCGTGGCCATGGAGCTGGAGCAAGCAGGAGGCTTCCCTTCTGCCTGCCCTGGCTGGCTCTAAGCTCCTCTCAAAGCTACAAAATTTCAATTATAGAAGGTAAATAAACCCCAGAATAAACAAAAAAGAAAAAAAGGAGAGGCTGAAAGCTTCTGTCGCTGGGGGGCTTGGCCAGCTTGAAAACGGCCCTCAGCCCCTCACCCAGACTGGCTAGACACCCCAGTGGGAACCCCCCTCCCTAAAGGGGTGTGGCCAGCCTGAAAACAGCCATCATCCCCTCACCCAGGTTGGCCAAACCTCCATGAGGTGAGGGTCCCCACTGGAGGGGGGGGCTTGACCAGCCTGCAAACAGCCATCAACCCCTCACCCAGACTGGCCAGGCACCACAGTGGGGACCCCCCACCCTGAAGGGGGTGTGATCAGCCTGAAAAAAGCCATCAGCCCCTTACCCAGACTGGCCAAACCTCTATGGGGTGGGGGTCCCCACTGGGGGAGGGGCTTGACCAGCCTGCAAACAGCCATCAGCCCCTCACCCAGGCTGGCCAGGCACCCCAGTGGGGACCCCCTCCCTGAAGGGGGTGTGACCAGCTGCAAACAGCCATCAGCCCCTCACCCAGGCTGGCCAGGCACCCCAGTGGGGACCCCCTCCCTGAAGGGGGTGTGACCAGCTGCAAACAGCCATCAGCCCCTCACCCAGGCTGGCCAAGCACCCCAGTGGGGACCCCCACCCTGAAGGGGGTGTGATCAGCCTGCAAACACCCATCAGCCCCTCACCCAGGCTGGCCAGGCACCCCAGCAGGACCCCACCCTTCTCCGGGACACCCTCAGGGCAAATCAGCCAGCCCCCACTCATGCACCAGGCCTCTATCCTATATAATAAGAGGGTAGTATGCAAACTGACCCTAACAGCAGAACGACTGGGAATGACTGGTCACTATGACACTGACTACCAGGGGGCAGACGCTCAATGCAGGAGCTGCCCCCTGGTGGTCAGTGAGCTCCCACAGGGGGAGCTCTGCTCAGCCACAAGCCAGGCTGACGGCTACCAGTACAGCGGTGGTGGTGGGAGCCTCTTCCACCTCCTCAGCAGTGCTAAGGATGTCCGACTGCAGCTTAGGCCTGCTCCCCGCTGGCAAGTGGACATCCCCCAAGGGCTGCCTGGCTGCCAGAGGAATGTCTGACTGCCAGCTTGGGCCCGATCCCCCCAGGGAGTGGGCCTAAGCCAGCAGGTGGACATCCTCTGAGGGGTCCCAGACTGCAAGAGGGCATAGGCCAGGCTGAGGGATCACCCCGAGTGCACAAATTTTTGTGCACTGGGCATCTAGTTCTATATAAAAAAGGGTAATATGCAAATTGACCCTAATGGCAGAATGACCAGAATGACCACTGGACCAGTCATTGAGGCACACTGACCACCTCTTGGTCCCTTTCCCTGGCTGGCAGGCTCCAATCGCCTGATGGCCACCCACGGTGAAAGAGGGGCCGGTGAGCAAGTGGAAACAGCCTAACTCTTGGTCCCTTCCCCCAGCCGTCAGGTACCGATCACCCATTGGCGAACAGGAAACCAGGGGTGGGTGGTGGCGGGGAGCAGGGCAACTGGGGAAGATGGCCCTGACTGCAGGCCAGGCCTAGGGACCATACCTGTGCACAAGTTTCATGCACTGGGCCTCTAGTCCTATATAATAGAAGGTAATAGGCTAATTGACCCTAACGGCAGAACAACCAGGAATTATCAGTCACTATGATGCACACTGACCACCAGGGGGTAGATGCTCAATGCAGGAGCTGCCCCCTCATGGTCAGTGTTCTCCCACGGGGGAGCTGCTGTGCTCATCTGGGCTGAGGGCTGCAAGCACAGTGGTGGGAGACTCCCCATCTCCTCAGAAGTGCTAAGGATGTCAAATTGATGGCTATTCCCTGAGGGTTCCCAGGCTTCCAGAGGGATGTCTGACTGCCAGCTTAGGCCCTATACCCCAGGTAGTGGGCCTAAGCCAGCAGGTGAACATCCCCCGAGGAGTTCTGGACTGTGAGAGGGTGCAGGCCAGTCTGAGGGACCCCCCCCCCACCCTGATTGCACGAATTTTCGTGCACAGGGCCTCTAGTTATAAAATAAAAGGGGAGGATCCAAGATGGTGGCCGGTAGGATGGCAAGCTACAAGATACTGTGTGAGTGGGAGAGTGAAAGGAGAGTGTGTGGGCATGCGGGGAGTGTCTGTATTTGTTAGTGAGGGACAGTTATATTCCACAGGACTGTTGGGGACTGGCAGACCAGGCTCCCCTGTGAAATCTCTCCCAGAGAGGCCAGCTGTGCCGCAGAGAACAGACCATCTTGAAGGGGAGAGCAGCTGTAATCAGAAGCCCAGCCTTACCTTCAACCGGGGAGACATCAGATACCTCCTGGGACCCTACAGCCACAATGCTGAGGGACCAGCTGCCTCAGCTGCAAACCCATGAACACCAAGACTCCCAGACTCCCTGGCCACAGGTGTAGAAAAAGTTTGTCCAGTGGGAGACAAAGTGGAAGCCAAATATGCAGACGGGTCCTGCGCCTTCTCACAAAACAGATAGAAGGAATAGCTGAATCAAAGAACACCCACCCAGAATTGGTAAATTAAACACAGGTGGTGAGGCAATCCATGGATGGAAAGGTCAGAGATCGCCCGGAGAGAAGTGAGCTTTGGGATTTAGGCTGGAGAAAGAAATGCACGCAGCACAGACTAGAGTTTCAGAGGGAGACCGTGCTCCACCAAATCTGCAGCCCTTGCATCTGTGTAGCTCTGAAATGTGGAAGGGGGTCCACAGGGCTGCTGGCAGAGGCGGGCTCTACATCTAAGCCCACAGCCATGGAAGAATGTGCCCAGAAAGGCAGCCTGAAGTTCTATCTCGGATTCGCAGTGCCAGGGGGAGAAATACGTGGGTCGGCACAGTTCCTTTGCCTTTTTTTACTTCCTTGCTTTTGCTTGCTAAGCCCAGTACATAGGATCTTCCAATTAAAAACACTCACCGAGACTGCAGGGGAAAGTTGTTTTTGTGGAAACTGGGGATCAGAATAAGGAGAGACAAGCAGGAAACCAGCTCTGGGTCAGTCCGTCCCTTCAACCCAGTATTAAGTGCAGCAGGGAAAGAAGAGTCTAAACACTGGGTTGAGGGGCCATATGGTCCCAGAAACTAAACCAGAAACAATGCCACCCAGAGGTTGTGTCAGAAACTTACTCTTGTGTAAATACAACTGAAGGCAAGTAGAGAAACAAAGTGAGCAGAGTGATTCCTACTTGCTTGAAAACAATGTTGTGGCTTATGACACAGAGGAGCAGTGGATCACAGGGAACTTCAACACTGTGCTGACTACCTGACAGGAAACAGATGTTCCAGGCAGAACAGTAGAGAGGGGTCTTAAACCAGACCCCCATGAGTCATTGAAGCCCCATTGAAGTGAACGACCTTCACTACTTCACTTTTTTATTTTTTATCTTTTACTTAAGGAACTAAATTTTTTTCTCACTTTATTTTACTTTTTTTATTATTATACTAGAGGCCCAGCACACAAAATTTGTGCATGGGTATGGTCTCTAGGCCTGGCCTGCAATCAGGGCCATCTTCCCCAGCTGCTTTGCAGCCGGCCCTGCCACCCAGCTCTGGTTCCCCATTCGCCATTGGGTGATCGGTGCCTGACCGGCTGCAAACAGAGCTGGGTGGCAGGGCTGGGGGAAGGGACTGAGAGGTTGGCTGTTCCTGCCAGCTTGCCAGCCCCACCTCTGCTACAGGTGGCCATCAGGCAATTGGAGCCTGCCAGCCAGGGAAAGGAACCAAGACGTGGTCAGTGTGCCTCATAGTGACTGGTCCAGTGATAGTTATGGTTGTTCTGCTGTTAGGGTCAATTTGCATATTACCCTTTTATTATATAGGATAAAGGCCTGATGCATGGGTAGGGGCGGGCTGGCCTTCCCTGAAGGGGGCCCAGGATTATGGTGGGGGGGTCTCCACTGGAGGGCGGGGCCATCCTAGGCGAGGGGCAATGGGATTTGCAGGCCAACCACGCTGCTGATCAGGGTGGGGGTCCCAGCTGGGGGGTGGGACCAATCTGAGAGAGGAGCCTCAGGCAGTTTACAGGCTGGCCATGCCCCCAGCTTTGTCAGGAAGGACGTCAGGAATGACGTCCTGAAGATGTTTGGTCTATCCAGTCTAATTAGCATATTACCCTTTTATTAGTATAAATTTTTATTTTTAATTTTATTATTATTACTATTATTTTACCTTTTTTAAAAGTTTTATTTTATTTAATTTTTTTCTTTATTTTATTTTATTTTTGGATAAGTGGCCTACATTCTATTTTTATTTTAGCATTATTTTACTCTATCTCAATTTTTCCTTTATGCCAACACTCTCTTCCTCACTTTTCCCCTTTTGGTCCTGTTTCTCTGACCCTGTTCCTGCTTTAGTTTTTCTCTATCCTTTCTTTTGACATCCTCTTAAAAATTTATCTTATTCATATATCTAATTTCCTTCCCCTGCTCCAAGTCCATACACACTGCTCTCTTCTTTTTCTTCACAGTTTGCTTTTTTTCTGTTTTGTTTTGTTTTGTTTTGTTTTGTTTTGCTTCTGTTTTTCCTCTCCTCGCTTGTTCTCTTCTTCTACTAATAGCTTAATTAGTTTCAATCACCAACTCAAGCATATCTATTCTCTATTCTCCTTTTCCAAAAATAGAGGAATACCAGATAGAATAAAGAAAGGGAAAAAATTTATAAAGGGAAAAAATTTACTTGTATTTTTATATTTTGTGTTTCTCTTTTTTTGTATTTTGTGTTTTACTTTTCTTCTTATACACTCGTTCTCTTTCTACCTCCCCTATACTGAATCATGGCCATTTCGCCATTCATTCAATTTCTTCACCGTACCTTCTAGAAATAAGCTCTGCCTCTTCATATTCATCTGGATGTTTGTTGTTTGGGTATTTGTTGTTTGCATTTTTTGGATTAGTTGTTGTTTTTTTGGAGTTTTCTCCCCATATACATATATTTCCCCCTCCTTTTTTCTTCTCTCTCTTTTCTCTCTTACATATTTTCCTTTTCTCAATATCATTTTTGTACTCTTTTCTCTCCCCCAATTCTATTTTCTCTGGTGGTCACCTTTATTTGGGGTTATTGGTATCATGAATACATTTGTGTTTTGTGCCCTGTGTGTTGTGTCTTGTTGTGCTGTATTTTGTGCCTTTAAGTCAATGCAGGAGAGAGAGAACTACATAACCAGACACCCTGACAGGAGCGAACATGGGGAAACAAAAAAACAGCCCCCATAAAAAAGAAAAGGAGGAATCACCAGAAAAGGAACTAAAGGAAATGGAGGCAAGCAATTTGTCAGAGAAAGAATTCAGAGCAATGGTCATAAGAATGCTGAAAAGAATGGAAGACAAATTCAACAATATGTGTAAGAACCAAGAGGAAATGAAGAACCAAGAAGAAATAAAGAATGACATTGCTGCAATAAAGAACACAATAGAAAGCATAAACAGAAGACTAGAAGAAGTGGAGGACCACATCAGTGAGCTAGAAGACAAGGTAGGAAAAAATACCCAACCAGAGCAACAACCAGAAAAAAAAAAAAACCTTAAAAAACAGGAGGAGAGCCTAAGGGAACTATGAGACAACACAAAATGAAACAACATCTGCATAATAGGGATGCCAGAAGGAGAGGAAACTAAGCAAGGAATAGAAAACCTGTTTGAAGAAATGACAGAAAACTTCCCTGATATTGTAAAGAAAAACGTCACACAAGTCCAAGAAGCTCACAGAGTCCCAAACAGGATGAAGCCAAAAAGAACAACACCAAGACACATTATAATTAAAATGGCAAACACCAACAACAAAGTGAGAATCTTAAAGGCTGCCAGAGAGAGATAGAAAGTTACCTACAAGGGATCTCCAATCAGACTATCACCTGATTTCTCAACAGAAAAACATCAGGCCAGAAGGGAATGTAATGAAATATACAAAGTCATGCAAAGCAAGGGTCTGAATCCAAGAATATTGTACCCAGCAAGGCTGTCAATCAAAATTGAGGGTGAAATCAGGAGCTTCACAGACAAAATAGGACTAAGGGAGTTTATTACCACCAAATCATCAATGCAAAAAATGCTAAAGGGTCTGCTGTAAAAAGGAGAAATAGGAAGGGAAGAAGAAACACAGACATAAAGAATAAAAATGGCAACAAACAAGTAACTATCTATAATAACTCTAAATGTAAATGCATTAAATGCCCCAATCAAAAAACATAAGGTAGCTGAATGGATAAGAAAACATGACCCATGTATCTGTGGTCTACAGGAGACCCACCTCAGAACAAAGGACTCACACGGACTGATGGTGAAGGGATGGAAAAGGTTTTTCAGGCAAAAGGAAATGAAAAAATAAAGCTGGGATAGCAATACTTATATCTGACAAATTAGACCTCAAAGTGAAGGCCATAACAAGAGATAAGGAAGGCCACTTCAAAAAACTAAAGGGAGCAATTCAACAAGAAGATATAACTCTAGAAAACATATATGCACCCAATACAGGAGCACCCAAATACATAAAAAAACTTCTGGAGGATATCAAGGGAGAGATTGACAGCAATACAGTCATAGTAGGGGACTTTAATACCCCACTAACACCACTGGACAAATTATTTAAACAAAAAATCAGCAAAGAAACATGAATCATAAATGAATCACTAGATCAAATGGAATTAATTGAAATCTCCAGATCATTTCAACCAAAGCCACGAAATACACATTCTTCTCAAGTGCACATGGGTCATTTTCAAAAATAGACCACATATTGGGACATACATAAAGTCTCTGCCAATTCAAAATGATAGAAATCACATCAGGCATCTTCTCAGATCACAATGGCATAAAATTAGAAATCACCTACAATAAAAACAATAAAAAAATCAAACACGTGGAGACTAAATAGCATGCTACTAAACAATGATTGGGTTACCAAAGAGACCAAAGAAGAAATAAAAAGCATCATGTCAATAAATGACAATGAAAACACAAAAATCCAAAATCTATGGGACATTGGAAAGCAGTCTTGAGAGGGAAGTTCATAGCTCTACAGGCCTTCCTCAAAAAAAAAAACAAGAAAAGGCTGGTACCCAGTGTATGGAGTCCGCTGGTGCTGGTGGTGGTGCGGCAGCAGGAGACGCAGTCCGAGTAGGGGCCTCTGCCCCGCCAGGATGTTGCCGGGCTCGGCGGCCCACAGAAGGGGCTGGGTCTCCCTGTGCCGGCTCCGTCTGCGCTGCGGGGCGGCGGCCCGCGGCTCCAGCGAGCTCCAGGGTGAGTGTCGCGCCCCGAGGGCCGCCGGTTCCGTGGAAGCCGGGCTGGAGCAGACCACTGGGCGCTGGGCGCCTCTCCTAGGCAGCGCGCCCGCGAGCCCTCCCCCAGCCCCAAGCCTTTCAGGTCTCCGCCTTTGCAGTTGGGCCCGCCTGCCAGGGGGGCTCCTGACCGGCCTTGGTGACCCTGGTGTCGCCTAAGGTCCTAGCACAGGTCAGGGCTCGCAGCAGCTTGCGGACAGGGTCGCCACCTTGAGCCGTCCACTTTGTAGCTAATAAAGCATTGAGTGCACATAGCTGTGTCGGCAGTGATCCCTCTCCTCGCACCCCCCAGGCACCTAGTGGGAAGTGACTGACTCCTCAGAGTTCCAGGGCTTTCGAGCTCACCGACTCACCTGCGTTGTAGTCGAATCGATTTTCTCGAACGCTTCAGTTCCCTTGAACAATCTTTTTGGTGAAAAAGTATCTACCGGAGCTGTTATTTTTATCCCTCTACTTCATCATTCGTTTCTAATTCAGATTGTCCGATAGTTTCCAAAATAGCTTTGAGCTTGTAAGTTTTAATCAGGCCTACCTTACCTCCCTTTTGGCCATAGATTGGCCAGCCATAGCATGGCACTTGAAAACTGAGATAGAAACAATGAGGGAGGAGACTGAACCAAACCCACCCTTAATCTAATCCTCCAGATTCCTGAGGATGCAAAGAGTATTTGCAGAAACATTTTTCAAAAATTCATGTTTGAAACACTTGTAGGATGTTTGTGACCTCGCAAAATAGAAGTTGTAGTCAAGTTATTCAAATGTATAACATAAGCTCTGGTAACGCCTATGCTGTGCAAATAATACATTTGTATTTTTTATTTGCAATAAATGTAAAAGCAGGCTCTTAAATTTTCAGAAATGTTCTTGAGGCTTTTTGGTGGTGATGGAAAGTATAATTGTTGAGATTTTTTATATTGGCAATATACCTGATTCTCTTATGAGCAGAATGAATCATTTGGTTATACTCACTTTAAAACACCCAAATAAGCCCGAACAGGTTTGGCTCAGTGGACAGAGTGTCGGCCGGCAGACTGAAGTGTCCCGGATTGGATTCCAGTCAAGGGCACATGCCTCAGTTGCAAGCTCAGGCCCCTGCAGGAGGCAACCAATCCATGTGTCTTTCTCACATTGATGTTTCTCTTTCTGCCTCTCCCTCTCCCTTCCACTGTATAAAAGTTAATGGAAAAATATCCCCGGGTGAGGATGAACAACAACAAAAAATACCCAAGTAAACTTTGTAGCATTGCTTCTATTGACCACATAATTTCTGTACTTTGCATTTAAATTAGCTGTAGTGGCTGTTGAATTTAGGTGAAACTGCCCTTTAAATATTGGTTAAAAGGAGTTGAAATAGTGTAATATGTAATCCTATTCTCTGTAACTGTCATGTCAAAAATTATGTTCTCTTATTATCTGGGAACCATACTATATAATAAAAGAGAAACATGGTAATTAGCCATAACTTCGCTACCCTTCCCATTGGCTAATCAGGGCGATATGCAAATTAACTGCCAGCCAAGATGGCAGCCGGCAGCCAGGCACTGAAGCAAACAGGAGGCTTGCTTGCTCCAGTGACGGAGGAAGCCAATGTTCCCCGCCTGCTGCTGCCGGCTTCTGAGCTGCTCTCTAAGAAACATTGTTACAAATATAGAAGCTAAACAAAACCCCAGAAACCTGCTTTCAGTTAGCCGGGATCTCAGAGCTGGAGTTGCAACAAAGTTTCAAATACAGAAGGTAAACAAAGCGCAGAAACCTGCTTTCAGCAGCCGAGGTCTGAGCTAAAGCCGGCTCTCAGCTCCAGTGACAGCCATAGAAGGTAAATAAATACCAGAATAAAAAAAAAAAAAAGAAAAAAAGGAGAGGTTGGGAGGAGCTTAAGTCACCCGCCAGCCTGAAAACGGCCCTCAGCCCCTCACCCAGACTGGCCAGGCACCCCAGTGGGGACCCCCACCCTGAAGGGGCTGTGACCAGCTGCAAACAGCCATCATCCCCTCATCCAGACTGGCCAGGCATCCCAGTGGGGACCCCCACCCTGAAGGGGCTGTGACCAGCTGCAAACAGCCATCATCCCCTCACCCAGGCTGGCCAAGCACCCCCAGTGGGGACCCCCACCCTGAAGGGGCTGTGACCAGCTGCAAACAGCCATCATCCCCTCATCCAGACTGGCCAGGCATCCCAGTGGGGACCCCCACCCTGAAGGAGCTGTGACCAGCTGCAAACAGCCATCATCCCCTCACCCAGGCTGGCCAGGCACCCAAGTGGGACCCCCACCCTGATCCAGGACACCCTTCAGGGCAAACCAGCCGGCCCCCACCCGTGCACCAGGCCTCTATCCTATATAGTAAAAGGGTAATATGCCTCCCAGTACCGGGATCAGCGGAGCCGCGAGGCCTCCCAGCACCAGGATCAGCAGAGCAGCAAGGCCTCCCAGCACTGGGATCAGCGGAGCCACGAGGCCTCCTGGCCTGGGATCAGCGGAGCCACAAAGCCTCCCGAATCCGGGATCAGAGGAGCCGCGAGGTCTCCTGGCACTGGGATCAGCGGAGCCGCGAGGCCTCCCAGCACTGGGATCAGCGGAGCCACGAGGCCTCCTGGCCCCTGGAGCTGCGTGACAGGGGGCAGCGCCCAAACCCCCTGATCGCCCTGCAGCTCTGTTTGTGACAGGGGGCAGGGCCACAACCTCCCTATCCACCCTGCTCTGCTCGTGAAAGGGGAAGGCGCCCCAACCCCCTGATCGGCCCTGCTCTGTGTGTGACAGGGTGCGGCGTCCCAACCCCACCATGGGCCCTGCTCTGTGTATGACGGGGTGGAGCTGCAACCTCCCCATCAGCCCTGCCCTGAGTGTGACAGGGGGGAGTGCCCCAACCCCCTGATCAGCCCTGCTCTGTGCATGACAGGCGGGAGCTCCCCAACCCCCTGATCGGCCCTGCTCTGTTTGTGACAGGGTACAGAGCCTCAACCCCCCTGATGGGCCCTGCTCTGTGTGTGACAGGGGGCAGCGCCCCAACCCACTGATCGGCCAGTTCTGTATGTGACACGGGTGGCACCACAACCCCCTGATCCGCCCTGCTCTGTGCGTGACAGGGGTTGGCGCCACAACCTCCCCATCAACCCTGCCTTGAGTGTGACAGGGGGTGGTGCCCCAACCCCCCAATCGGCCCTACCCTGAGCGTGACTGAGGGTGGCATCGCAACCTCCTGATCTGCCCTGCTCTGTGCATGACAGGGGGTGGCGCCCCAACTCCCCAATCGGCCTTGCTCTGAGCCCGACCAGGGGCTGCGGGGCAGGCACCTAGGGATTGGGCCTGCCTTCTGCCACCTGGGAGTGGGCCTAAGCCAGCAGGTCGTTATCTCCCGAGGGGTCCCAGACTGTGAGAGGGCACAAGTGGGGCTGAGGGATACCCCCCCCCCCGCCAAGTGCACAAATTTTTGTGCACTGGGCCTCTAGTAAATAATAATTTCCTATCTCACCAGTCAGAATGATTTGGCAGAGTTCTTTGGAATGTTTATTACTACAAAATTAAAATGTGTTTTCACACTTAACACTTAGTGGGTTTTAAAAATAACCTTGTTTGTGAAAATTTAGTTTCAGTACTGAAACTGTTTTAAAAGGGCTACCATAATTATGGTAAAATTTAAAAATAATTTAGAAAAAGAGTACTGTTTAAGTGTAAGAAGAAAACAGTATTTGAAGAACTTTTGGGAAAAAATTCTAAAAACATACTTTTTTGTCAAGAAATAAAGTTTAGTCTATGCTTATAAAATTCTTGTGTGGGAGAATATGTGGTTGGGAAAAACGTATGAAGAGTAAGGAGAGGATGAAACCTTGAGGGAAACAATTGCTTCATTTGCATACTTAAAGTGAGAAATATCTGTTTGTCAAATTAACCTGGAAAATATTTAAAGGTGAAAAGGAAAACAGTATTCTAGAGCAGTACTGTCCAAAAGAAATATGTGTCATGTATGTAATTTTCAGTTATCTGATAGCCATATTTTAAAAAAATAAAGAGATGAAATTAACTTTATTTTATCCAGTATATTCAAAATATTTCAACATGTAATCAATATAAAAATTATTGAGATATTTTACATTATCTTTTTTAAAAAATATTTTCATTGATTTCAGAGAGGAAGAGAGAGATAGAAACATCAATGATGAGAGGGAATCATTGATTTGCCGCCTTCTGCACACCCCTTACTGGGGACCGAGCCCACAGCCCAGGCATGTGCCCTTGACAGGAATTGAACTGGAGACCCTTCAGTCCGCAGGCCGACACTCTATCAACTGAACCAAACCAGCTAGGGCTACATTATCTTTTTTGTACTAAATTGTTGAGGTCCAGTGTGTATCTTACACTTACTGCACATCTTAGTTCAGAGTAGCCACATTTCAAGTGCTCAATGAACAGTGACTACTCTATTGGATAGTGCAGTTAGAGTTAGTATCCCTAATTTAAAAAAGAATTTTTACAAACCAATGTACATTTCAGTAGAAAAGTGGGCAAAAAGTTCAAGTGGCCAATAAAAATGCAAAAAAGTTTTATACTCACTAATAAACATAGAACTATAAGTTTAAAGGATTTAGTACTCATTGCCTGTCTGTGTTGGCTAATTTTTTCATAATGATGTCTCATATTGAGAGTGCAGGAAAGCAGGAACTCTCTTACTGCTGATTGGGACATATAGTTGAACAGTGTTTTATAGGTCAGTTATTCTTTGTATAAAAATAAGTTTAGCCCTGGCTGGTTTGGCTCAGTGGATAGAGCAGTGGCCTGTGGACTGAAGGGTCCCCGGTTTGATTCTGGTCAAGGGCACATGCCCGGGTTGCAGGCTCGATCCCCAATGTGGGGTCTGCAGGAGGCAGCCAATTGATGGTTCTCTCTCATTATTGATGTTTCTATCTCTCCCTCTCCCTTCCTCTCTGAAATCAATAAAAATAATTTAAAAAAATAACTTTACGCCAAAACCGGTTTGGCTCAGTGGATAGAGCGTCAGCTTGCGGACTGAAGTGTCCCAGGTTCGATTCCGGTCAAGGGCATGTACCTTGGTTGCGGGCACATTCCCAGTAGGAGATGTGCAGGAAGCAGCTGATCGATGTTTCTCTCTCATCGATGTTTCTAACTCTCTATCCATCTCCCTTCCTCTCTGTCAAAAAATCAATAAAATATATTTAAAAAAAAAATAACTTTAAAGGTTTATGCCTTCTGACCCAGCAAGTCTACTTAAAGGGATTTACTTTAATGGAATAATCAGGTATGTATTAAAATGTGTGCATAAGTTCATTATTCATAGTAAAAAATTGGTAACATAGTTATAATTAGAAACTGAAATATTATTATAGTAAATTTATTATGGGCTGGTGATATATGCAACCATTTTTCAAAGTAATAATTTAGGATATTTAGTGACACAGAAAAATGCTCTTGTACTATTAGTTAAAATTAGAAAAAAAATTAGTAAGAAAATATACTGCGATATTAACTGGGTTGCTCTAGAAAAATTTTTTAGCTTTGTGTTTTTCAAATGATCTACAATAAACATATACTTTTAAATAATAAGATGTTACTTAGTTTCTATAGTGAATATATCCTTTTTGTTTTAAGTTTCTTTGGCTTTGCATAGAACACTTAACTTTTTAAAAAATATATCTTTGTTGATTTCAGAGAAGAAGGGAGAGGGAAAGAGATGGAGACATGAATGATGAGAGAGAATCACTGGTTGGCTGCCTCTTGCACGTCTCCTACTGGGGATCGAGCCCAAACCCGGGCATGTACCCTTGACCGGAATCGAACCTGGGATCCTTCAGTCCACAAGCTGATGGTCTATCCACTGAGACAAACCAGCTAGGGCTTATTTTTTCATATATTTATAAAAAATTTGACCAAAATTTGAGGTCAGAGGATGCTCCTTTAAGTACTGCATATCAAATGAACAGACACATGCTTTTGCTTAAAACTGAGATTAATGAAAGTTTTTAAATAAAAATATAGAAGTTAAAAAAAAACAAAGAAAAAATGGTAATAAATTATCTAACCCTACAACTCAAAGAGTTAGAAAGAGAACAAAAAAAGCTCAGCGTAAGCAGAAGGAAGGAAATAATAAACATCAGAATGGAAATAAACAATATAGAGACCAAAATACAATACAAAAGATCAACAAAACCAAGAGCTGGTTCTTTGAAAGGATAAACAAGAATGATGAACCTCTAGTCAGGCTCACCAAGAAGCAAAGAGAGAGAACCCAAATAAACAAAATCAGAAATGAAAGAGATGAAGTAACAACAGATCCCACAGAAATACAAAGGATTATGAAAAAAAATACTATAAACAACACTATTCCAACAAAATGGACAACCTAGACGAAATGGACATATTCTTAGAAAAAATACAAGCTCCCTAAATTCAATCAGGAAGAATCAAGAAAACTGAATAGGCCAATAACCACTGAAGAAATTGCAGCAGTGATCAAAAATCTTCCAGGAAACAAAAGCCCTGGTCTGGACGGCTTTACAGGGGAGTTCTACCAAGCATTCAAAGAAGAACAAAAACCTATCCTCCTCAGACTATTCCAAAAAATTCAAGAGGAAGACACACTTCCAAGCTCTTTCTATGAAGCCAGCATTACCCTAATCCCAAAAGCAGACAAAGACACCACAAAAAAGAGAACTACAAGCCAATATCCTTGATGAACATAGACACTAAAATGCACAACAAAATTCTAGCAAATCCGATCCAGCATTACATAAGAAAGATCATACAACATGACCAAGTGGGATTTATTCTGGGGATGCAAGGATGGTACAATATCCACAAATCAATAAATGTGATACATCACGTAAACAAAGAGAGACAAAAATCACTTAATCAGATCAATTGATGCAGAAAAATAATTTAACAAAACCCAACACTCTTTCTTGATAAAAACTCTCAGCACAGTAGAAATAGAGGGATCATACATACCTCAGCATAATAAAAGTCTTATATGACAAACCTACAGCCAACATAATACTCAATGAGCAAAAACTAAACTCATTTCCCCTAGAATGGGAACAAGACAAGGATGCCCACTTTCACCACTTCTGTTCGATATAGTACTGGAAGTGCCAGCCAGCCATAGCGATCAGACAAGAAGAAATAAAAGGCATCCAAATTAGAAAGGAAGAAGTAAAACTGTCCTTATTCGCAGATTCCATGATACTGTACATAGAAAAACCCAAAGATTCCATCAAAAAACTACTAGACCTAATAAATGAATTCAGCAATGTAGCAGGATACAAAATCAACACCCAGAAATCTATGGCCTTTTTATACACCAATAATAAACTCACAGAAAGAGAAACTAAAAAACAATCCCATTTACCATTGCAACAACAAAAAAATTAAGATACCTAGGAATAAACTTAACTAAGGAGGTAAAAAACCTGTACTCAGAAAACTACAGGACATTGAAAAAAGAGATATAGTAAGACATAAACAAATGAAAGAACATACTATGTTCATGGATTGGTAGACTCAATATCATTAAAATGTTCATACTACCCAAAGCAATCTACAGATTCAATGCAATCCCCATTAAAATACCAACAGCATATTTCAAAGATCTAGAACAAACTCTCCAAAAATTCATTTGGAATTTAAAAAACGACAAAACAACAACAACAACAACAACAAAACGAATAGCCACAGCAATCCTGAGAAAGAAGAACAAAGTTGGAGGGATCATAATACCAGACAGGACAACAGCATTTCAGGCAGAGGGAACTGAAAGGCCTTGAGGCACAGCCCCTGACTGGGGAAAGGAGATCAGCGGGATTGCTGGCGCCGGGGGATTTGAGACCTGGGTTCTGTAATTACGGAGGACTGAGCCTAAAAGGGGCAGCCTGAAGAGCTGACCAGACCATGCAGTGCCGGTAAGAGAGGAGCTTACGGAGACTCAGCCTTCCCCGTTTCCACGGCCGGCGTTTGTTTGTTTGTTTTCACTGAACCCTGTTCATAGGACATTTCGGATACAGACACTCACGTGTGCTGAAGAGAGGGAGAAGGTGCGGATGAGTGGAATCTGGGGAGAGGCTGAGGAGAGAAGGGGGGCCAGGAGAGGTGGCAGCAAATTGAGTGCTGAGTTACCCCTGAGCCCAGGACTAGGGCGGCCATTCTCTCTGGAGGGTGGGATTCCTCCCTCCAGCCCCCAGGCAAGGAGCACAGCCACACCTAGATCCCACCCTGAATGAGATGAAGGATTAAAATAATCTGATTAGTCCCTGGGAGTTGACAGGGTCTGGCCTATAGAGAGACTTTCGGTCCCAGCAACAACACAGAGCGGGGTAACAATTAAGGAACCAGCTCTGGGCAGTGGACTTCCCCAAACCAGTTTTAAGTGCAATAGAGAAAACAAACCTTAGCTACTGGACAGATAGGCCATATAGCCTCAGAGGCCAATCCAGAAACACTGCCACCCAGAGGCTGAGCCACAAACTGACTCTTAGGTAAACACAAATTAAGGCAGTCTGGGACACAAATATGGCCTGCTTTAAAATCAGGACTGTGGTTTACAACACGGAGGAACAGTGTATCACAGGGGAATTAAACACTCTCCTGAATACCTGGAAGGACTAAGGAGAGCCATACTGAAGAGTAGAAGAACAGAAGGACCTTCACTACTGCAAATTTTTATCTATTTTTTTATTCTTTTTTCACCTTTTAACAAAGAAACCAATTTTTTTTCTTTTTCCATCACCTGATTTTACCCTTTTAATTACTACATTTTTATTTTTAACCAGTATTATTACTGCTACCATTTTACCATTTTTTTAAAGTGCCATTTTATTTTCTCTTTATTTTATTTTGGGATTAGTGTTCTCCTTCTATTTTAGTCGTTCCTTTAACATCATTTTTCTCTACCTCAATTTTACCTCTATGCTAGAACCCTCTTCCTCACTTTTCCCCTTTTGTTGTCCTGTTTCTCTTACCCCTTTCCTGCTTTAGATTATCCCTATTCCTTCTTTTTACCCCCTGTCAAAATTTCACCCTACTTATATATCCTATTTCCAATCCACTGCTCTAAATCCTTATACACCTCTCCCTTATCTTTCTTCACTATCCAAATTTTTTTCTTTTATCTTTCTATTGTTTTGTTGCTGTTTGCTTGATTGCTGAGTATATTGTTTTTTTGTGTGTTTTTTTTTAGGATTGGTTGTGAGGTTGTTTTTCTTTTTCTTTTTCTTTTTCTGCTGGTTTCCCCCCCACCCCCCAGTTATTTTTGTGCTTCTGTTTTCCCTTGCCTCACTTGATATTATAGGTTGTTTGTAGTTTGCATTCATCTCCAGGGATCTGTTGCTGGAATTTGTTGGGATTAGTGGCGGTTCTATCAGAGTTTTCTCCTCATATAAATAGTCTCTTCTCCTCTTCTACTTCATTCTCTCTTTTTGCTCTTTTTTTTTCTTTTTTTCCCCTCCTTTTTCCCCAATTTCATTTTTGCACTCCTTTTATTTCTTATTTTTTTCTTTTCTTTTTTCTCTTTTATCTTTTCCTCTTCTTTCTTCCTTATCCCATAACTCTCATAACTCAGGTGGTCACCTTTATTTGGGGTTATTAATATCGTGAATACATTTGTGTTCAGTGCCTGGTACGTTGTGCCTTGTTGTGTTGTATTTTGTGCCTTTAAATCAACGCAGCAGATCCAAGCAACAGCAGCCTCCTGATCACCACACCCACTGTCTGAGGAACAGCAGCTGTACGTGAAGCCTCCCCCCACCAGCCAGAAGAGCCACCACAGCTGTGAACAGCACCCACCAGAGGAGCTGCTGCCAACTGAGGAGCAGCTGCTACCACAACTGCCTGGGGAGCAACCACAGCCTGAGGAGCCCCTGCCACCCAGGGAGCAGCCACTGAACGACTCAACAACTAGATATGTCAGTGAGATCAAACATGGGTAGACAAAGAAACCCCCAAAGGAAAGAAAAGGAGGACTCGCCAGAAAAGCAGCTAAGTGATACAGAGGCATGCAACATGACAGAAAAAGAATTCAGAAAAAAATTAAAAGACAGGAGGAGAGTCTAAGGGAGCTTTGGGACAACATGAAATGAAACAACATACGAATAATAGGGGTGCCAGAACAACAGAAAGAGGAACAAGGATTAGAAAACCTATTAGAAGAAATAATATCAGAAAACTTCCCTGAGATGGGGAAGAAAAAAGTTACATAATACCAGACATAAAGCTACACTACCAAGCCACGGTTCTCAAAACTGCATTGTACTGGCACAAGAACACACATATAGATCAATGGAACAGAACAGATAACCCAGACATCGACCCAAGCCATTATGCTCAATTAATGTCTGACAAAGGAGGCAAGAGCATACAATGGAGTCAAAACAGTGTCTTCAATAAATGGTGCTGGGGAATTTGGTCAGATACATGCAAAAAAATGAAACAAGATCACCAACTTACACCATACACAAAAACAAACTCAAAATGGCTAAAGGACTTAAATGTAAGTCAGGAAACCAGAAAAATCATAAAATGCTCCATAGGCATCAAAATTGCAGACATATGTTGTAGCAATATCTTTACCAACACAGATCCTAGGGCAATGGAGACTAAAAAGAAAATAAACAAATGGGACTACATCAAAATAAGAAGCTTCTGCACATCAAAAGAAACCATCAACAAAACAACAAGAAATCCCACTGCATGGGAGAACATATTTGCCAATGCTATTTCAGATGAGGGTTTAGTCTCCAAAATTTATAGAGAACTCATACAACTTAACAAAAGGAAGATAAATGATCCAATAAAAAAAATGAGCAAAGGACCTAAGTAGACACATTCGAAAGAGGACATACAGAGGCCAAGAGACATATGAAAACATGCTCAAAGTCACTAATCATCTGAAAGATGCAAATCAAAACAACAATTAAATACCATCTCACACCTGTCAGAATGGCTATCATCAACAAATCAACAAATGACAAGTGTTGGCAAGGATGTGGAGAAAAAGGGACCCTCATGCACTGCTGGTGGGAATTCAGACTGGTGCAGCCACTGTGGAAGACAGTATGGAGTTTCCTCAAAAAGTTAAAAATGGAACTCCCATTTGATGTAGTGATCCCGCTTCTAGGACTATATCCCAAGAAATCAGAAATACCAATCAGAAAGGATATATGCACTACTATGTTCATAGCAGCACAATTTACAATAGCTAAGATTTGGAAACAACCTAAGTTCCCATCAGCAGATGAATGGATTAAAAAACTGTGGTACACCTACTAATACCTAATGGAATACTACGCCGCTATAAAAAAGAAGCAACTTTTACCATTTGCAACAGCATGGATGGAACTGGAGAGAATTATGCTAAGTGAAATAAGGCAGTTGGAGAAAGATAAATATCGCATGATGTCACTCATATGTGGGATATAATGATCAACATAATTTGATGAACAAAAATAGATCCAGTGACAAATGGCAGGGGAGAAAGGGGGGTAGAGAGCAACCAAAGGACTTGTATGCATGCATAGATTGGAGAGGGTGCAGGCTGGGCTGAGGGACACCCCCCCATGCACGAATTTCATGCACCAAGCCACTAGTAAATAAATAAATAAATAAATAAATAAATAAATAAATAAATAAATAAATCTATACTAATAAAAGGGTAATATGCTATTTAGACCAGGTCAGCCAGACAACTTCCAGCTGTCCGGGACTCCTTCTGGACAGAGCCACAGTGGGGGCTGAGGTGCAACCCTCCCTTGCATTCTCTCTGAGGTTAGGGACAATCAGGCCAGCAGGGGAGGGAGGTTAGGGGCGATCAGGTCGGCAGGGGAGGGAGGTTAGAGGCGATCAGGCAGGCAAGGCAGAGGAAGTTAGGGACAATCAGGCAGGCAGGCAGAGGTGGTTAGGGGCGATTAGGCAGGCAAGCAGAGTGGTTAAGGGCGATCAGGCAGGCAGGCAGGTGAGCGGTTAGGAGCCAGCAGTCCTGTATTGCGAGAGGGATGTCCGACTGCAGGATCAGAGCTAAACCGGCAGTTGAACATCCCCCGAGGGGTCCCAGATTAGAGAGGGTGCAGGCCAGGCTGAGGGACCACCCCCTCCTCTTGTGCACAAATTTTGTGCACTGGGCCTCTACTAAATAAATAAAGGGGAAAAAAGATGCTACACTATCTTTATAATTATAACAGGAGAACCAACACTTTATGTAAGCAGTTAGGCTAGATGAAAATGTTCCATATGTCTAGTAGTCTTGTAGCAATGGGATTTACTAGTAGACAAATAATAATTTAACTTGCATCAGAAATACCAAGTAACTTGTCAAGTGACTTTTGCCAGCAGTCTTTAAAAAAAATTGATTGATTGATTTTGAGAGGGGGTGGGGGGAAGGGAGAGAAAGTATCTTCCCAAATGACTTTTGGCAGTATTCTTCTTTTCTTTATTTTTCTTGGTTTGATTTTTAGTGAGAGAGAGAGTGTGTGTGAGAGAGAGAGACATTGACTTGCATTCATTGGTTGATTCCTGTATGTACCCTGACTGGGGATCATATCTGCAATCTTTTTTAAAAAATAAATCTTTATTGTTAAAAGTATTACATATGTCCCTTACCCCCCCCCCCATTGCTTTCTCCAACCTCCCTTTCCCCCAAGCTCTCACCACCGTACCGTCTGTGTCCATGG
Source organism: Myotis lucifugus (assembly GCF_000147115.1). Lineage (NCBI taxonomy): Eukaryota > Metazoa > Chordata > Mammalia > Chiroptera > Vespertilionidae > Myotis > Myotis lucifugus. The sequence goes on from NW_005871069.1 coordinate 11,579,997, forward strand.
GTTATGCACATACACACATGAGTTCATTGGTTGATGTTTTTCTCCCTCAACCCTCCCTTGCATTCCCTCTGAGGTTTGACAGTCTGATCAATATCTCCATGTCTCTGGGTCTATTTTTGTTCATTAGTTTATGTTGTTCATTAGATTCCACATATGAGTGAGATCATGGGATATTTATTTTTCTCTGACTGGCTTATTTCACTTAGTATAATGCTCTCTAGTTCCATCCATGCTGTTGCAAATGATAAGAGTTCTTTCTTTTTTACAGCTGCATAGTATTCCATTGTATAGATGTACCACAGCTTTTTAATCCATTCATCTGCTGATGGGCACTTAGTGGAAAACAGTTTGGAGTTTCCTCAAAAAATTAAAAATGGAAATACCATTTGATCCAGTGATTCCACTTCTAGGAATATATCCCAAGAATTCAGAAACACCCATCAGAAAGAATATATGCACCCCCATGTTCATGTCAGTGTAATTTAGAATAGCTAAGATTTGGAAACAGCCAAACCTGCATTCTTCATGTATCTGAACAATGCTCTAAACAAACTGAGCTCTCTGGCCAGGGCTTGCCAGGATTCCTATTCTATTTAGAGTAAATGGAAACTTTGTAAATGCTAAGATATTACCAATGGCATAATCAATCACCATCATCTAAACTTCTCACATATTACAATTAAAGCTACTTCTTTTTCTAAGAATTTGGGGTTGGAGAGAAAATGATATTTCTTCAAAGTTTAGTGAGCTTTTTTCCAAAGTTTTTTACCTTAGATATTATCGTTATAGTCACATAGACCAGGTTTAACCTGAGCCCTATTCCTTGTCAACTAGATAACCTCAGACATTTTAACCTCTCCAAATTCTAGCTCCTTCCCCTATGACATGAGGATTGCAATGCCTGCAATGAAGGATGGTTGCAAAGATTAAATGACATAAAGTACATAAACCCAGTGTCAGCACCCATTATCATCACTGTTGCTGAGATTCTATCACCTAACTGTTTGTATTACTAATTTCATGACCTCATTTTTAAATAAGTAAACATCAGAAGAAGATCCCATGTCAATGCGTGTCTTATAAAAATTAATCAGAACCTGATGGCCAGAACTTAGTTGTTCATATGCCAACTTAATATTTCTTTTCTCTGTTCCTTTCCTTCCAAATCTAACCTCTCTTTTCTAAGCTCAAAGTGAGGAACATGTGAGTGTTTCTCAATGAAATCTTTTACACGTTTTTCATTGTTTGGCTGCAAACCATCTTGAGCATTTTATGCAAATTGTGGTAATTTCACCATCCACTCTCTCCTGACATAGCACATGAAATCTTTCCAATGTGCTATCCTAAAAGCTGATCTTTTTCAGGTAAAGAAAAACATGTGTCTCTCTTTTCCTTGGCTCTATTAGTACATGTCTAGCAGTCTGGGGTACTGAGGACCTGAATGACTCCAAAGAGTTACTACTTCTCTGTAAACTCCTTTTGGGGCTCTCTTTACTCCACTTTTCCCCTCACTGATAAAATTCCTGTTTTTTTCCTAAAAATATAACTTATGTTAATAGCAAAGATTCTTTGAGCTTCTTGATAGCCAGAAATGATCCTTGAACAGAAATTCTTCAATTTTGTTCCAAAGGACTGAAGTATAAACTTGGAATTTTCCTTTCTAGGTACCTCACCAGACTTTCCAGAAGGACTTGACCATTAAAAAGAGAGATCAAAAAATAGCATTTACAGCCTGGCCAGTGTGGCTCAGTGGTTAAGCATCGACCTATGAACCAGGAGGTTCTATTCCAAGTCAGGGCACATGCCCGTGTTGTGAGCTGGATCCCCAGTAGGGCAGCGTGCAGGAGGTAGCCAATCAATGATTCTCTCTCATCATTGATGTTTCTCTCTCTCCCTCTTCCTTTCTGAAATCAATAAAAATATAAAAATCTCCCTTGCCTTCCTTAAAAAAAAAGAATAGCATTTATGGAACTCAAGACCTTTTCACTACACTAAAATGATAGACTGAGTTGAATGGATCTAACCTTCTCTGCTAAACAGTGTTTCTTTTTTCTGATGACATTCTCTACAACTTCTTTTTTCTTTGAATGTTGCATAGGCAACTCCCTTGGTTCTTGCTGGATATATCACATCTTCGACAATTCTGCCTTCATTCTTAATATCTTGGAAGAGACTCTGCACTAATGTGATTAGTGGTAGATCATTAAAAAGGCCAACCAGCAGACCATCAACTACAACCATTTTTTCAGAAGCTTTAAATTTATTGACATTCAAAAACTGTCGCCTAGAAGCGCAAGCTCATGGTTCACAAGTATTCCTGATTTCTCTTATCCTTGGCTCTATTAGTACATCCCATAGCCACACAGCACAGTCTCTCCAACTCCACCTCTACCCTCCAGATCCTGATCTATGTCAATTTTATTATTAGTCTAGTAGTCAGGTTGGCCCTCCTGAGTCAGACCTCTCTGGATTCCCCTGGCATAGTAAAAACAGACACTGCTCCCCTATGCCCAGGTTTGGACTTGTTGACATGACTGCCAGCCCTTCCTGGGCCAAGGTTCCAGAAATACAGATGTTATAGACTGAATGTTTGTGTCCCCAGAAAATTCATATATTGAAGCTCTATCCCTCAATGTGATTGTATTTGGAGATAGGACTCTTCAGAAGTAATTCAGTTTAAATGAGGTCCTAAGGGCAGAGCCCTGATTCAATAGGATTAGTGTAATTTTAAGAAGAGACACCAGAGTTCTCTTTCTCACTGTGCCCTCACCTGGTGAAGAGAGAGAATCTTGTGCCTTTTCTTTTTTTTTTTTTAATTAAATCTTTATTGTTCAGATTATATTTGTTCCTCTTTTTTTCCCGCCCATAACTCCCCTCCTCCCAGTTCCCGTCCCACTCTCCGCCCTCACTCCCCACCCACTGTCCTCATCCATAGGTGCACGATTTTTGTCCAGTCTCTTCCCGCATCTCCCACTCCCCTTTCCCCCCCAAGAATAGTCAGTCCATTCCCTTTCTATGTCCCTGATTCATTATAATCACCAGTTCATTCTGTACATCAGATTATTTATTCACTTGATTCTTAGATTCACTTGTTGATAGATGCATGTTTGTTGTTCATAATTTGTATCTTTACCTTTTTCTTCTTCCTCTTCTTAAAGGATACCTTTCAGCATTTCGTATAATACTGGTTTAGTGGTGATGAACTCCTTTAGCTTTTCCTTATCTGTGAAGCTCTTTATTTGACCTTCAATTCTGAATGATAGCTTTGCTGGATAAAGTAATCTTGGTTGTAGGTTCTTGGTATTTATCACTTTGAATATTTCTTGCCATTCCCTTCTGGCCTGCAAAGTTTCTGTTGAGAAATCAGCTGACAGTCGTATGGGTATTCCCTTGTAGGTAATTGAGTCTCTTTCTCTTGCTGCTTTTAAGATTCTCTCTTTGTCTTTTGCTCTTGGCATTTTAATTATGATGTGTCTTGGTGTGGTCCTCTTTGGATTCCTTTTGTTTGGGGTTCTCTGCGCTTCTTGGACCTGTAAGTCCATTTCTTTCACCAGGTGGGGGAAGTTTTCTGCCATTATTTCTTCAAGTAGGTTTTCAATATCTTGCTGTCTCTCATCTTCTGGCACCCCTATAATTCTGATGTCTGTACGCTTGAAGCTGTCCCAGAGGCTCCTTACACTATCTTCGTATTTTCGGATTCTTTTTTCATTTTGCTTTTCCGGTTGGGTGTTTTTTGCTTCTTCGCATTTCAAATCTTTGACTTGATTCTTGCGCTCCTCTGGTCTGCTATTGGGTGTCTGTATAATATTCTTTATTTTAGTCAGTGTATGCTTAATTTCTAGTTGGTTCTTTATCACAACATCGAGGGTCTCATTAGATTTCATGAGGCTCTCATCAAGTTTATTGGCAGCTTCTAGCACATTATTGAAAGCCCTCAAAATTGCGTTTTTTAGTTCTATATCCTCCATTTCTGTCATGTTTTTTTGTCTCCGCATTTTTTATGCTTTCTTGGTGCACCCCCTTGTGGTCTTTGTGCGCAGTCTTGTTGTAGTTAAGCCTTGATTGTTGTAGTTAATACTAGAGGGATTTGACCACCAGGCCGACTGGCTGTGAGAATCACCTGTATCTGCAGTGGGAAAACTTCTGTCCTCTGGAGAGGTGCTAATCTAGCCTTTGCCTGAGGCTATCCGGCAAATGGCTCTGCGCAGGGCTTGGGCGGGGCGGGTCCGACGGGATCAACAGGGCGGGCGGAGGGAGCAGTTATGGCTGCTCTCAGTCCCGTTCCCAGAGGCTCTGCTTCTCAGAACCCCAGGAACCTCTGCAAACCTCGGAGAGAAAGCTGCCCTCACGTTCCAACTGATGCCAGACAATCCCGCTTCTCCCGTTTGAGTCTGAGTCCCTAGAGACTCGCCCGGATCTGGAGCTCAGAGTCTGAGACTCCCTCTTGATTGAAAACAACAACCGCGCCCTCAACCACCAGCCCGCTTTGCGCGCGCACCTCCGCACCTTTGTATTTTCCACACTGCGCCTCCTCTGAGCCTCAGAATGCTGTTCTCTTTCCTTCTAGTTGGAGAGTCTCTCCTCAGCCAGCCTTCCTGTGGTTCTGGGTGATGTCCGTTCCGTCTTTTAGTTGTATTTTTGAAGTGGTTGTTTGCGGCAGCAGTCTCCGGTGTTTACCTATGCCGCCATCTTGGTCTCCTCCTCTTGTGCCTTTTCTTACAAGTGCAAGGTGCAAGGCAGAAACAAAGCCATTACCTGGAACCAAACTTTGCAAGACCTTGATCTTGGATTTCTAGCCTCCAGAACTGTAAGAAATAATTTTCTGTTTTTTAAGATATACAGTCTGTTGTATTTGTTATGGCAACCTGAGCAGAATAAGACAAAAGAGTAGAACATATGCCTGCCTCACAGTGTTCCAAGGAAGACATAAAACTATCACTGGCTTCAAGGTGTATACCAATGAGCACTTTAACAGGCTGTCACACCCATTATTACAATAGATTCTAATTGCAGACTCAAGTGGTATATTGTGATACTCATTTTACAAAAGGGGAAACAGGAGAAGAAAGGTGACCTCTGCAGTGTCATTATGGGGGTCAGGTTACCCAGACCACTGTTCTTTGTCTAACACTAAGCTGCTCTCATAGCAATCATCACACCATGATGCCATTTGCAAATCTGATAAAAGGTTTCAATATTTCCACACAAAGATCAATAAAAATGTTTAAAGGAGAATGTAGAGAGTGCCTGGGAAGGCACATGAGCTGATTGTCGGCTGAGTCCAATGGCGTTGGAAGAGCCGAGTCCTGGAAACATACCATGCCAGAGGCAGGTATGTTGTCAGCCTGACCCTAAGCTCAGGTGCCAGGGGGTGGGTTTCATTATTTAAGTTCAGCCAGGCGCAAGGAACGGATGCAATTATCCAGACTCAGCCAGGAGTGACAATTAGAAAGAAGCCACAAGAATGAAGAATTACAGCTTGATCTTTAACCATGATTTCACATAATTCCCTTTGTCTTAAACTCTAGTAAAACTTCCTGGAATCATGCTGTATATAATAAACGCGCTGCACCAGCTCTGAGTCACTGTCTTTCCATCAGAGCGCAGTGTCCCACCTGGTCCCAGCTTTCACTACTGTCTCTGTGTCTCTTTTTTTCCTTTTCTAAATCCCTAGCCACCCCTACTCAGGACTCATCCACTCTCTAGCTGTGCTGGTCGCAGTAAAGAGAGAAACCTTAGAGGAGAATTGCTTACATTTTGCCCTTAAGATGACAGATGAGTTTCATCTTGTAAGCCAATTGTTGATTTGTTGGCAGCAGCAACCAATCCTGTGCATTAATTCTAAGATCAGTTATGAAAGACTACCTAGACTAAGTAGAAAGGCATAGGAGCAGGACGTTGGGTGTATGGCATGCAAACCTATGGTTACACATTCTCTTACAAACCCCAGGACAAATCAGAGTCTCCATGGATGAACAGAGAGCTCTGCAGGAGGAAGACAAAGTCTTACAAACAAGATTGGCCAAATACATGTTTTCTGGGAATTCTTCCTTGAGTTACTTCTTTCTGGTAGTCTCTCTCTGATTTCTTATTCTTCTTTGTCATTATGGAAAGCTGGGGTCTCAAAACCAAGTTCTAAAAGAAATTCCTCATCTGAAGTTTCATATAGAAGAGACTGAGTGTCTGAGGGACAAGTTCTTCAAGATTTTGCAGTAAATGCAGATGCAGATTTCATGACGGATTAATGATGAGAAGAAAAAGTCATTCTCAACACATTACCAGCAACTGCTTAATCACTGGTAGAACAACAGCAATTTCCACCATACTTTTTCCCACACCATTGTATGCTCTTGCCTCCTTTGTCAAATATTAAATGAGCATAATGGGTTGGTTTGATTTCTGGGGTCTCTGTATTGTTCCATTGATCTATATGCCTATTCTTGTGCCAGTACCAGACTGTTTTGATTACAATGGCTTTGTAGTATAATTTGATATCTGATATTGTGATTCCTCCAACTTTGTTCTACTTTCTCAAGATTGCTATGGCTATTTGGGGTCTTTTTAGGTTCCATATGAATTTTTAGTGTATTTTTTTCTAGATCTGTGAAATATGCTGTTGGTATTATAATAGGGATTGCATTGAATCTGTAGATTGCCTTGGGTAATATGGACATTTTAATGACATTGATTCTACTAATCCATAAACATGGTATATTTTTCCACTTGTTTATCTCTTCTTCTACCTCTTTTTTCAACATCCTGTAGTTTTCTCAGTACAGGTCTTTTGCCTCCTTGATTAAGTTTATTCCTAAGTATCCTAATTTTTTGTTGTTGCAATGGTAAATGGCATTGTTTGTTTAGTTCCTGTTTCTGAGAATTCACTCTATACTAATAAAAGGGTAATATGCTAATTAGACTGGATAGACTGGATGTCTTCCTGAGATCCTTCTGGACAAAGCTACGGTGGTGGGGACCGAGGCAGAAGTGGTTAGGGGTGACCAGGCTGGTAGGGGAGAGCAGTTAGGGGTGATCAGGCCAGCAGGGGAGAGCAGTTAGGGGCAATCAGGTAGGCAGGCAGAGTGGTTAGGAGTGATCAGACAGGCAGGCAGGTGAGCGGATAGGAGCCAGCGGTCCCAGATTGCAAGAGGGATGACCAGCAGTCGGACATCCCCTGAGGGGTCCCAGATTGGAGAGGATGCAGGCCGGGCTGAGGAGAATCTCCCCCCCTGGCCCCCGTGCACAAATTTTGAGCACTGGGCATCTAGTCTATATATATAAAAGCCTGAATGACCGAACGACCAAATGACTGGTCGACCGGTCACTATGATGCACACTGACCACCAGGGGGAAATGCTTAACTACTGAGCCAAACTGAGTGGCAGCAGCGGTGGCAGGTGCAGCAGGGCTGGGATGAGTGGAGCAGCACAGGCTCCTCCCGGCCATCTGCTGCTTCATGTACTACTACATGCCTCAGGTCACGTTGGATTGCTGGTTTCTGCTCAATCCTCACAGGCCACAGGTTGAAACTGGCAGTCCAACATGCCCTGAGGGGTCCCAGATTGCGGGAGGGCACAGGCCAGGCTGAGAGACCCCACTGGTGAATGAATCTGTGCACCAGGCCTCTAGTTGGTATATAAAAATGCCATCCATTTTGGGGTGTTGACTTTGTATCCTGCTACATTTCCAAATTCATTTTTTAAATGTAGTAGTTTTTTGGTGGCATCTCTAGAGTTTTCTATGTAGAATATCATGTCACCTGTGAATAATGAGAGTTTTACTTCCTCCTTTTTAATTTGATGCCTTTTATTTCTTCTTCTTGTGGGATCACTATGGCGAGGACTTCCCTATGTTGAATAAGAGTGGTGAAAGCTGACATCCTGTCTTATTTCCTGTTCTTAGGGAAAATGGTTTTAGTTTTTGCTCATTTAGTATGATGTTGGCTGTAGGTTTGCCATATATGACCTTTGTTATGTTGCGATAAGCTCTATTCCCACGTTGCTGAGTGTTTTTATAAAAAATGGGTGTTGGGTTTTCTTGAATGCTTTTAATGTGTCTATTGATATGTAATTTTTGTGTTTCAATTGTTTATATTGATTTGCAAATATTGTACCCACATAGCATCCCCAGAATATATCCCACTTTTCTTGGTGTAGGATCTTTTTAATATATTGCTGGACCAGTTTGCTAATATTTTGTTGAGGATTTTAGCATCTATGTTCATCAGGTATATTGGCCTGTAATTCTCTTCCTTTGTAGTGACTTTATCTGGTTTTGGAATTAGGATAATGCTGGCTTCATAAAAATCACAGACATTCCAGAAAACTGGGATCTTAAGCCAGCCAAAGGAATGACATTTCAATTTTTCATTTTTATTTTTTTATTATTATTTCATTAGCTTTTTTTTTTTTTTGCTTTTTGCTTTGTTCTCCTTTATTTTGCTTGTTCCTTTATTTCCTACTTCTTTTCACATTATTTTTTCAACCACATGAGCAGCAGACACGTGAGCGGCACGCTCTTATCCAGGGAGCATCAGCCCCGTGAGCAGCCGGCCTCGAGCCTAAGAGCAGCAGCCTCATGTGGCCTGCCCCTGTCCAAGGAGCAGCAGCTGTGTGAGCGGCCCGCTTCCCCGTCCAAGGAGGATCAACCACGCGAGCAGTCCGACCTGTCCAAGGAGCAGCAGCGGCACGAGCAGTCTTCCTACATCTGAAGAGCGGCAGCCCTGCGCAGCATGCACCGGTCCGAGGAGCAGAGCCACAACAGCCTGCACCTGTCCAATGAGCAGCAGCCGGGTGAGTGGCATGCCCCTGTCCAAGGAGGAGCAGCCACACGAGCACTCAGTCCTGTCCAAAGAGCAGCAGCCTCGCAAGCAGCCCACCCCCGTCCGAGGAGCAACAGACTTGCAATCAACCTGTCCAAGTCCGAGGAGCAGTAGCCCCACAAGCAGCCCACCACATCAGAGGAACAAAAGCAGCGTGCAGCCAGCCCCCATCCAAGGATCAGCAGCCACGTGAGCAGTCCGCCCCAGTTCAAGGAGTAGCAGCTGCGTGTATAGCCTGCCCCCATCCAAGGAACAGCAGCCTCGTGATCAGCATACCCTCTGTCTGAGGAACAGCAGCTGTGTGTGAAGCTTCCCCCACCAGCCAGAGGAGCCACCACAGCTGTGAACAGCACCCACCAGAGGAGCTGCTGCCAACTGAGGAGCAGATGCTACCAGAACTGCCCAAGGAGCAACCACAGCCCGAGAAACCATTGCCACCCAAGGAGCAACCCCTGAATGACTCAACATCTAGATATGTCAGTGAGATCAAACAAGGGTAGACAAAGAAACCCCCAGAGGAAAGAAAAGGAGGACTCACCAGAAAAGCAGCTAAGTGAAACAGAGGCATTCAGCATGACAGAAAAAGAATTCAGATTAAGGGTCCTAGAATGCATAAACTGGATGGAGGAAAAAATCAACAACTTATGCAAGAATCACAAAAAAAGGGATGAAAAAAATCAACAGCTTATGTAAGAATCAAAAAGAAACGGATGAAAAAATCAACAAATTATGTAAGAACCAAGAAGAAATGAAGAGTGATATAGGTGCAATAAAAAACACCATTGAAAGTTTCAACAGTAGACTAGGAGAAGTGGAGGACGGAATTAGAGAATTAGAAGACAGGGAAGCAAAACACACCCAAACTGAACTGCAATTGGAGAAAAAAATTAAAAGACAGGAGGAGAGCCTAAGGGAGCTATGGGACAACATGAAACGAAACAACATACGAATAATAGGGGTGCCAGAACAACAGAAAGAGGAACAAGGGTTAGAAAACCTATTGGAAGAAATAATATCAGAAAACTTCCCTGAGGTGGGTAAGAAAAAAGTCACACAAGCACAGAGAGTCCCAAACAAGGTCAACCCGAAAAGACCCACACCAAGACACATCAAAATTACCATGGCAAATGTTCAGGACAAAGAGAGAATCTTAAAGGCTGCAAGAGAGAGACGGAAAGTTACATACAAGGGATCTCCCATTAGATTATCAAATGATTTCTCAACAGAAACACATCAGGCCAGAAAAGAATGGACGGAAATTTACAAAGTGATGCAAAGCAAAGGACTGAATCCAAGAATACTCTATCCAGCAAGGCTATCATTCAAAATTGAAGGGAAAATAAGAAGCTTCACAGACAAAGAAAGGCTAAGGGAGTTTATCACCACCAAGTCAGCAATGCAAGAAATGCTAAAGGGACTGGTGTAAAAAGAAGAAATAAAAAGCTAAGAAAGAAAACAAGCACAAAAAATAGAAATGGCTACAAACAAGTACCTTTCAATAATAACTTTAAACGTAAATGGACTAAATGCTCCAATCAAAAGACATCGAGTGGGTGAATGGATAAAAAACCATAACACATATATTTGCTGTCTACAAGAGAACCACCTCAGAAGAAGTGACTCACACAGACTGAAAGTAAAGGGATGGAAAAATATCTTTCAGGAAAATGGAAATGAAAAAAAAGCTGGGGTAGCAATACTTATATCCGACAAAATAAACCTCAAAGTGAAGGCCATAACAAGAGATAAGGAAGGCCACTTCATAATACTAAAGGGATCAATACAACAAGAGGATATAACCATGGTAAACATATATGCACCCAATGCAGAAGCACCCAAATACATAAAAAAAACTCCTGGAAGATATCAAGGGAGAGATTGACAACAATACAATAGTAGTAGGGGACTTTAATACACCACTGAAATCACTGGATAAATCCTCTAGACAAAAAATCGGCAAAGAAACAGAAATCATAAATGACTCAATAGAGCAGATGGACTTAATAGACATCTTCAGAACACTTCACCCAAAAGCCATGGAATATACGTTCTTCTCAAGTGCTCATGGGACATTTTCAAAAATAGACCACATATTGGGTCACAAACAAAGTCTCCCCAAAATCAAGAAGATTGAAATCATACCAAGCATCTTCTCAGACCACAATGGCATAATACTAGAAATAAACTACAATAAAAACAACCCAAAATACTCAAACACTTGGAAGCTGAATAGCATGTTATTAAATATTGATTGGGTTACCAATGAGATCAAAGAAGAAATTAAAAACATCCTGGAAACTAATGACAATGAAAACACAACAATCCAAAACCTATGGGACACAATGAAAGGAGTCCTGAGAGGGAAGTTTATAGCTCTACAGGCCTATCTCAACAAACAAGAAAAAATGGTAGTAAATCATCTAACTCTACATCTCAAAGAACTAGAAAGAGAGCAACAAGAAAAGCCCAGAGTGAGCAGAAAGAAGGAGATAATAAAGATTAGAGCAGAAATAAATGACATAGAGACCAAAAAAAACAATATATAAAATCAATGAAACCAAGAGCTGGTTCTTTGAAAGGATAAACAAGATTGATGAATCTCTAGCCAGGCTTACCAAGAAGCAAAGAGAGAGGGCCCAAATAAACAAATCAGAAATGATAGAGGCGAAATAACAACAGACCCCACAGAAATACAAATGGTTGTTAAATAATACTATGGACAACTCTACTCCAGCAAACAAGACAACCTGGAGGAAATGGACATATTCCTAGAAAAATACAACATTCCAAAACTCAATCAGGAAGAATGTAAAAATCTCAGTAGGCCAATAACTATGGAAGAAATTGAAGCAGTCATCAAAAAGCTTCCAGCAAACAAAAGCCCAGGGCCAGACGGCTTCTCAGGGAAATTTACCAAACATTCAAGGAAGAACTAAAACCTATCCTCTTCAGACTACTACAAAAAATTCAAGAGGAAGGAACATTTCCAAGCTCATTCTATGAAGCCAGCATCACCCTAATACCAAAACCAGGTAAAGACAACACAATGAAAGAGAATTACAGGCCAATATCCCTCATGAACATAGATGCCAAAATCCTCAAAAAAAAATCTTAGCAAATCAGATCCAGCATTACATCAGAAAGATCATACACCATGACCAAGTAGGATTTATCCCAGGGATGCAAGGGTAGTACAATATCTACAAATCAATAAACGTGATACATCACATAAACAAATTGAAAGAAAAAAACCACATGGTCATATCAATTGAAGCAGAAAAAGCATTTGACAAAATCCAACACCCTTTCTTGATGAAAACTCTCAGCAAGGTGGGAATAGAAGGATCATACCTCAACATAATAAAAGGCATATATGACAGGCCCACAGCCAACATCATACTCAATGGACAAAAACTAAAATCATTTCCCCTAAGAACAGGAACAAGACAGGGATGCCCACTATCACCACTCCTGTTCAACATAGTACTGGAAGTATTAGCCATTGCAATTAGACAAGAAGAAGAAATAAAAGGCATCCAAATTGGAAAAGAAGTAAAACTGTCCTTATTCGCAGATGTCATGATATTATACCTAAAAAACCCGAAAGACTCCATCAAAAAACTATTAGACTTAATAAATGAATTTGGCAAGGTAGCAGGAAACAAAATTAATGCCAAGAAATCTATGGCATTTCTATACACCAATAGTGAACTTACAGAAAGAGAGACTAAAAAAGCAATCCCATTTACCATCACACCAAAAAATGAAGACACCTAGGAGTAAACTTAACTAAGGAGGTAAATGACCTCTACTCAGAAAACTACAGGATGTTGAAAAAAGAGATAGAGGAAGACATAAACAGATGGAAGAACATACCATGTTCTTGGATTGGTAGAATCAACATCATTAAAATGTCCATACTACCCAAAGCAATCTATAAATTCAACACACTTCCCATTAAAATACCAACGGCATATTTCACAGACCTAGAATGAACTCTCCAAAAATTCATCTGGAATAAAAAAAAAGTCCCCGAATAGCTGCAGCGATCCTGAGAAAGAACAAAGTAGGTGGGATCTCAATACCAGATATCAAGCTGTATTACAAAGCCACTGTTCTCAAAACTGCCTGGTACTGGCACAAGAACAGACATATAGATCAATGGAATAGAATAGAGAGCCCAGAAATCAGCCCCAACCAATATGCTCAATTAATATTTGACAAAGGAGGCAAGAACATACAATGGAGTCAAGATAATCTTTTCAATAAATGGTATTGGGAAAATTGGACATAAAAATGCAAAAAAATGAGACTAGACCACCAACTTACACCATACACAAAAATAAACTCAAAATGGATAAAAGACTTAAATGTATGACGGGAAACCATAAAAATACTAGAAGAATCCAAAGGCAACAAAATCTCAGACATATGCCGAAGCAATTTCTTCACCCATACTGATCCTAGGGCAATGGAAACTAAAGGGAAAATAAACAAATGGGACTACATCAAAATAAAAAGCTTCTGCACAGCAAAAGAAACCATCAACAGAACAACAAGAAAGCCCACTGCATGGGAGAACATATTTGCCAATGTTATCACTGATAAGGGTTTAATCTCCAACATTTATAGGGAACTCATACAACTTAACAAAAGGAAGATAAACAATCCAATCAAAAAATGGGCAAAGGACCTAAATAGACACCTTTCAAAAGAGGACATTCAGAAAGCCAAGAGACATATGAAAACATGCTCAAAGTCACTAATCATCCAAGAGATGCAAATCAAATCAACAATGAGGTATCATCTCACACCTGTAAGAATGGTTATCATCAACAAATCAACAAATGACAAGTGCTGGAGAGGATGTGGAGAAAAAGGAACACTCGTGCACTGCTGGTGGGAATGCAGACTGGTGCAGCCACTGTGGAGAACAGTATGGACTTTACTCAAAAAACTAAAAATGGACTCCCATTTGACCCTGTGATCCCACTTCTAGGAATATATCCCAAGAAACCAGAAACACCAATCAGAAAGGATATATGCACCCCTATGTTCATAGCAGCTCAATTCACCATAGCTAAGATCTGGAAACAGCCTAAGTGCCCATCAGTAGATGAATGGATTAGAAAACTGTCTTACATCTACACTATGGATTACTATGCTGCTGTAAAAAAGAAGGAATTGTTACCATTTGCAACAGCATAGATGGAACTGTAGAGCATTATGCTAAATGAAATAAGCCAGTCAGTGAAGGAAAAATACCACATGATCTCACTCATTTATCGATAATAAAGACCATTATAAATTTATGAACAAAAATAGATACAGAGGCAGGGCAGCCTCGAACAGACTGTCAAACTACAGCGGGAAGGCCGGAGATGGTTGGGGGGCAGGAGGGGAGGGTAAGAGATCAACCGAAGGACTTGTATGCATGCATATAAGCATAATCAATGGACATAAGACACTGTGGGATAGGGGAGGCCAGGGGACTGTCAAGGGCGGGGGAAAAAAGGAGACATATGTAATACTCTTTGTAATACTTTAAGCAATAAAACAATTTTAAAAAATAAAGTAAATATGAGAATTAAAAAAATAGCTTAGAAATGTTCCTTTTCTTGTATTTTTTTTTGGAATAGTTAGAGGAATATAGGTGTTATTTCTGTTTTGAATGTTTGGTAAAACTCCCCTGGGAAGCCATCTGGACCAAGGCTTTTGTTTGCTGTGGCGGGAGGAGGGGTTTTACTGCTTCTATTTTATCAGTTGTTATTGGCCTGTTCAGGTTTTCTGATTCTTCCTGATTTAGTTTTGGGAGATCATATTTTTCAAAGTATTTATTAATTCCATCCATATTGTCCAGCTTGTTGTCATATAGTTGCTCATAGTATTTTCTTACAATCCATTCTTTTTTTGTGGTATCAGATGTTACTTCACCACTTTTGTTTCTGGTTTTATTTATTTGGGTCCTCTCTCTTTATTTCTTGATGAGTCTGTCTAACAGTACATCAATCCTGTTTATCTTTTCAAAGAACCAGCTCTTGGTTTCATTGATTTTGTTGTTGTTTTGGGTTTTGGTTTTTGTTGTTGGTGTTTTGTTTTTGTTGTTGTTGTTTTGTTTGTTTGTTTTTGTCTCTTTCTCCTTTATTCCTGCTCAAATCTTCATTATTTCCATCTTTCTGCTTACTCTGAGGTTTTCTTGTTCTCTGTCTAGTACAGCCGTGGGCAAACTATGGCCCGCGGGCCGGATCCGGCCCATTTGAAATGAATAAAACTAAAAAAAAAAAAAAAGACCGTACCCTTTTATGTAATGATGTTTACTTTGAATTTATATTAGTTCACACAAACACTCCATCCATGCTTTTGTTCCGGCCCTCCGGTCCAGTTTAAGAACCCATTGTGGCCCTCGAGTCAAAAAGTTTGCCCACCCCTGGTCTAGTTCTTTAAGTTAAAAAGTTTATTATTAAGTAGAGGCCTGGTGCACAAAAATTTGTGCACTGGCGAGGGGGGGGGTGTCCCTTAGCCCCACTTGTGCCCTCTCACAGTCTGGGACCCCTTGGGAGTTCTGCTGTCTTAGGCCCGATCACCGGGTGGCAGATGGCAGGCCCAATCCCTAGATTCCTGCCCCGCCTCCCCGGGTCACGCACAGGGCAGGTCCGATCGGGAAGTTGGGGTGCTTCCCCCGGTCGCACACAGCGCAGGGCAGATCAGGAGTTGGGGGTGCAAGAATAGGGCTTCCTTGGGCCAATTGCGCCACCAAGCCCCACCACGCAGGGCCGTACATGGGGGTCCCAGCTGGGGGCGGGGCTTAGGCGGCACATAGGGGCCCGGATGGTGGCTCGTGCTGGCCTGCCCTGCCTGCAGTATGCAAATTAGCCGCCATCTTTGTTGGCGGTTAATTTGCATATCACGCTGATTAGCCAATGGGAGGCGTAGCAAAGGTGCAGTCAATTACCATGTTTGTCTATTATTAGATAGAATTTTTGTATTTTCGGGTAGGCCTGTAGTGCCATGAACTTTGCTCTCAGGACTGCTTTTGCTGTGTCCCATAGATTTTGGGTTATTTTGTGTTAATTTTCATTTATTTCAGCACGTTTTTTTATTTCTTTCTTGATCTCATTGGTAACACATTCTTTGTTTAATAACATGCTATTCATCCTCCATATGTTTGCATGTTTTTGAGTGTTTTTACCATAGTTGATTTCTAATTTCATTCTATTTTGATCTGAGATGCTTGATATGATTTCAATCTTCTTCAATGTGTAGAGACTTGTTTGTGTTATAATATGTGGTCTATATTTGTGAATGACTCATGTGCACTAGAGAAGAATGTATAATCTGCAGATTTGGGGTGAAATCTATAATAATAAAAGCGTAATGTGATCATTAGACTGGATGTCCTTCCAGACGACCTTCCAGATGAAGCTGGGGCTGCGAGGGAAGCCTGGGTCCTGAGTGCCTGCTGGCAGCTGGAGGGATGCCTGGGTCCCAGGTGCCTGCTGGCGGCTGGAGGGAAGCCAGGTTCCCGGGTATCAGAGGCTAGCCCAGGTCCCAGGTGCCAAAGGGAAGCTGGTGTCGGCAGCCAGGGGAAGGAAGGCCTACTCTTGCACAAATTTTGTGCATTGGGCTTCTAATATTCTATAAATGTCAATTAAATTCATCTGAGCTAGTGTGTCATTTAGAGTCACAGTCTCCTTGTTAATTTTTTGTCTGGAAGATCTATCCAGTGAAGTCAGTCGGGTATTAAAGTCCCCTACTATCATTGTATTATTGATCTCTCCCTTAAAGTCCTCTAGGAGTTATGTTTTGGGTTTTTGTTTTGTTTTGTTTTGTTTTTTGGTTATTTTAATATGTTTTGGTATTCCTATATTGGATGCATATATGTTTGTCAGAGTTATATCCTCTTGTTGGATCAATCCCTTTAGTATTATTTAGTGGCCTTTGTTGTCTCTTGTGATGGCCTTCATTTTGAAGTATATTTTGTCAGATATGAGTATTGCTATGCCACTTTTTTTATTTTTATTTTCCATTTGAATGGAAATTTTTTTCCCATCTCTTCACTTTCCTCCTGTGTGAATATTTTGTTCTGAGGTGGGTCTATTGTAGACAGCCTATAGTTGTGTCATGTTTTTGCATCCATTCAGCTACTCAATGTTTTTAGATTGGAGCATTTAATCTATGTAAATTTAAGATTATTGATAGGTCCTTATTTTTTGCTATTTTAATTCTGTATGCCTAAGTTTCTCTCTCTCTATTTCCTCATCTCATTATAGCAGTTCCTTTAGCATTTCTTGCAGTGCTGGTTTGGTAGTGATAAACTCCTTTAGCCTTTTTTTGTATGAGTTATTTATCTCACCATCTATTTTGAATGACAGCCTTGGTATATATCATAATCTTGGTTTCACATCCTTGCTTTTCATTACTTTGAATACTTCATGCCATTCCCTTCTGGCCTGTAGAGTTTCTGATAAGAAATCAGCTGACAGCCTTATGTGAGGTCCTTTGTAGGTAACGAATTGCTTTTCTCTTGCTGCCTTTAATATTCTCTCTTTGTCTTTAATTTTTGACATTTTAATTATGATGTGTCTGGGCATGGACCTATTTGGGTTCTTCTTGCTTGGGACTCTCTGTGCCTCCTGTACTTGTGTGACTTTTTCTTTCACCAGGTTAGGGAAGTTTTCTGCCATTATTTCTTCAAACACATTCTCTATCCCTTGCTCACTTTCTTTTCCTTCTGGCACACCTATTATGTGAAGACTATTATGTTTCATGTCCCACAGCTCCCTTAAGAGGTCCTGTTGGTTATTAATTGTGGTGTTTTTTTTTTATTTTTGGTTCACTGATTGCATGATTTTTTCATCCTATCTTCTAATGCACCGATCTGATACTTGGCTTTCCCTAATCTGTTGTATATTCCTTCCTCTGTATTCTTTATTAGTGCTATGTCATTCTCCATCGTTACTATATCTTTTCTCATGCTGTTGAGCATCTTTGCCATCATTATTCTGAACTCTATTTCTGATAAATTTCTTATCTCCACTTCATTTAGCTCTTCTTCTGGAGAATTTTCTTGTTCTTTCATTCGAGTTCTTTTGTTTGTTTGTTTGTTTTTGTTTGCCTGTTTAAGTTTGTGACAATGTATTAGGTAGATCTGCTACACCTCCCAATCTCTAGTGCAGGACAATGTCAAATGCTGTTTTTGACTAATTATATCAGGCAAAGTCTCAGAGCCTCCAGAGACCTCCCTCTGTCTGCAGACTTATTGGATTCAGTCTTGATTAACCTCATGCAACCATCACAGGTGGGGTGAGAGGTTTTCCAACAGGGTAGGGCAATTGCTTCTGCCTGGAGGCTAAGTGTTATTCACAATCTCTTTATTTATTTATTTTTAATTTTATTTATTTTTTAGTATATTTTTACTGATTTCAGAGAGGAAGGAAGAAGAAGAGAGAGATAGAAACATCAATGATGAGAGATAATCATTAATTGGCTGCCTCCTTCACACCCCCTACTGGGGATCGAGCCTGCACCCCAGGCATGTGCCCTTGACCGGAATCGAACCTGGGACTCTTCAGTTTGCAGACCGATGCTCTATCCACTGAGCCAAACTGGCTAGGGCCACAGTCTCTTTATTTGCCTCAGAAACTCCACAGGGTGAAGCAAAGGGTTTTCCAATAGGGTGGGGCAAATTTCTTCCCCCGCCCCCTGCCCCCCGCCCCCCGCCCCTGGGCATAACCACCTCCATAGCAAAGGTCTGCCTGAGAAAGATGTCCTCCACAGTGGTAGGGAATGACTCAGCACAGGAAACTGGGGTATTTGCCTTCTGAGCTCTAACCCCAAAGCCCCCAACCTGACTTCTGCTCACACAGCTCCATTCCACTCTTCCCTCCCTCTGCCAGAGCCCAAGATTCGTGAATGGCTGCACATAAAATTTTGTGCATTGGTCCTTTAACAGGGTGCCTGCATTTACAGCCATCTCTCCCTGGAAGACAGTAACCCAACTGCTTTTTATAGCCCTATGTAATGTGAGAACCTTTCTCAGTTCTTGTCCTCTCTGCTAGGGATCCCAGCTTAGGGGTTATACTCCAGAGTTCTCAGTGGCAACTCCCCACAGAGGAGATATCTCTCCAGAATTTCAGCTGCTGTTTGTGGGTGCCCAGCCAGCCCTTTCCCACCTCTGCCCTTCCTATGAGTCTTTATGTGGTCTCCACTTTCCATCCTTTTTAAATCAGAGTTCTTTCCAGCTAGTATTCAGTTGATTATTCAGGATGGGTTGGGGGTTTTTTTACGTTTAGATATAATTACAGTTTGGTTCTGGGAGTGTGTCTGTGTAGCATCCACTTACTCTGCTGCCATTTTTAATCCATTTGTCTTTAAAGGTTTGAGCTTTAACTATTAGAAGATACTTCATTTTCCTTGTCAATACCTCATTTTGCTCCATTTCAACATTTTTAGATTTAATAGTAAATTTGTTCCTAACCTCCTCTTCATTGTTAAATCCAACTGAAATCCTAGCATATCAACTACTTATTTAGTTTCTGTTTATTTGTTTCTGTTTTTATTTTTGCTTTCTGCAGTGATGCTGAAAAGAAATTGGAAAATACATTTCAGAAGGGTCTGTGCTTCCTGGGCCAATCCAATATTAAAGCAATCATTAAGTTTAAGTGCCCTGAAAAAAGCATGTCTGGAAAACATTCTCTCTGTTTCCATGGCTTTTCAAGACTTCAGTAATGCATAGACCTCTTCCCTGTACATTCTGGTTAATTGTTCATTCACAAATATTACTGAGCATCTTTATCTGTGTCAAGCACTGAGTAAGATATGAGTCATACAGCAGAGAGGAATGAAGTTTCTATTTAGAGTCAGGGCCTATAATCTTTTTAAATTGAGCAATGCTATTAGAAAAAAGCCAGCTCACCCATTAAATATATTTATTTATATATTACATGCATGTGCTCCTATTCCAATATATTATGCAATATGAAAATTTATAAAAATAACTATATTAGATAGATGAAATTGTCAATAGTTAACAAGAAATATATGTTCTAATATTTTCTTTCCACAACCCACTGGATTAGCTTGCATCCAACTAATATGTGCTTGCACTGTACTTTAAAGACCATTGACCCTGGGGACCAATGTTTAATACATCTGTTGTTTATATTTAAACTAGTAGCCCAGTGCACGAAATTCGTGCACTGGGGTAGGGGGGAAAGGGGCTCCTCAGTCTGGCCTGCACCCTCTCCAATCTGAGACCCCTCAGGGAATGTCCAACTCCCTGTTTGTGCCCACACTTTTAACAGATAACAGCTCCATTGTTGTTTCTTTCTTATGCTTAAAACCATTGGAATTAGTAGGTATTCAAAGTGTGTATACATTTTGGGGGGACACCCTGTATATCTCTAGTCAGCAGTGAAAGAAACCAACAGCAGATTTGGAACCCCCAGACAGGGAACCTCGCTCACTCCCCACATGTCTCCCAACTTCACTTTCTACCTTCGTGGGCAGCAGGAGAATCAACGTTTTCTCTCATTAATTCGGAAAAGCACGTCCTGTCACCCGCTGTCCGACAGGAGTGAGCTAGGCCCCAAGCAAGCAAGGCTCAGTCAGGGCAGCCTTCGCTCATGGGTACTGGCACCCAAAGTGCACATTCCTCCTCTACAGTCGCCCCGATTATCCCACTGTTTCACTGAGAGGACGGAATTCCTCTCCGCCTCTGGGTTCTTGATCTTGAACTCTGACCGAAGGCACCTCAGCGAGGGCCGCCCGTGCCCACCAGGTGTGTCTATCTGCATCTGCTCCCGCCTCAGCACCTGCATTAACCCCCCAGAGGTGATCTCGTAGCTGCACTGGCCTCTGTGGGAACAGAGCTTCACCACTCCGCCCTCTCACTGTCATCTCACAGGCGCCCACCCTCAGCACCCAGAATACCCAGACACTCTCCAAAGGACGTGAGCGCATCAGAGGGAATGTGTGCACATCCTGTGGGGGTGTTAGGCATGCTGGGTTGATGGAAGTGCTGTGGGAACTTGTGAAGGCCTTGGTTTGCAACTGTTGCAGGCACGGGAGGGTGACAGTGTGCTGGGGGATGTTCGCACGCCAGCGGGGGGATGTGCACACCAGAGGCCTCTGGCTTTGCAGATCCACAAACCCCCGTGGTGCGGCCAGGAGGACGTCAGTCTGGCCCGCCACGGTGGCTGTCCCTGCGATCCTGCACCTTTTGGGCCAGGAGGCGGATCTTGAGCAGCCACTCCTGGGCACTGATGGCCTGCAGGCGCTACTTCAGCTCAGCCTGCAGGCTCCACTTGGCGCACTCACAACTGTCATCACTGCCATGTGGGGAGTACAGGCCGCCCTCCGCCGGCCTGCCTCCCCTGTCCAGAGGCTCTCTGCGCTGCTCACCTGTCCAGAGTGACTGGGGCTGAGCGGAAGCCAGGCATCCTGCCCTGCCCAACCCCGGCCGATCTGCCCCTGTGCGAGCTGCTGCCCCGCCGGGAAGGGTCACGGATCCGGGTCCCAGGACCACGGACAGCCTCAAGCACTGCCCCCTGCCCGGCAGGGTCACAGATCCGCGTCCCAGACTGCAGACAGCCTCAAGCGCTGCTGCCCCGCCCACCAGGTCACGGATCCGGGTCCTGGGACAGTGGACAGCCTCCCGCACTGTCCCCCGCCCAGCAGGGTCACAGATCCAGGTCCCGGACCACGGACAGCCTCAAGCACTGCCCCCGCCTGGCAGGGTCACAGATCCGGGTCCCAGACCTTGGACAGCCTTGCCTGCTGCCGCCCGCCTTCAGTATGCAAATTAGCCGCCATCTTGTTGCTTCAGGGTGGGGGTCCTGCTTGGGTGCCTGGCCAGTCTGGATGAGGGGATGATGACTGTTTGCAGCTGGTCACACCCCCTTCAGGGTGGGGGTCCCACTAGGGTGCCTGGCCAGTCTGGGTGAGGGACTGAGGGCCGTTTTCAGGCTGGCGGGTGACTGAAGCTCCCAACCTCTCCTTTTTTCTTTTTTCTTATTTTATTCTGGGGTTTATTTACCTTCTATGGCTGTCACTGGAGCTGAGAGCCGGCTTTAATTCTGAGGCCCGGCTGCAGCTCTGAGACCTCGGCTGCTGAAAGCAAGGATCTAGGTTTGTTCTATAATTGAAACAATGTTGCGGTCCTGCTGTCTGAAGCCTGGCTGGCTTAAAGCAGGTTTCTGGAGTTTGTTTAGATTCTATAATTGTAACAATGTTTCTTAAACTGCAAACTCAGAGGCCGGCAGCAGCAGGCGGGGAACATTGGCTTTCTCCATCACTGAAGCAAGCAAGCCTCCTGTTTGCTTCAGTGCCTGGCTGCCGGCCGCCATCTTGGTTGGCAGTTAATTTGCATATCGCCATGATTAGCCAATGGGAAGGGTAGCAGAGGTATGGCTAATTACCATGTTTGTCTATTATTAGATAGGATAGTGAATATGTTACATGAAAGCGCATACTTTGAATTATGTTACAGATGAATAAACCTCTTTGTAATATGAACTTTAGAATTACATGTCAATGCAGCAAAACAAAGTAAAAAGAAATATATTTTTCTTTAAACTTCTGCAATGTCTCAGGCAAAAAAAGTCATGATTATAGGTTTGGTAACTTAATAATGTATGGCATGAAATGAGTATTACAGCTTGGAATTCTGACATAAAATATAAATATTTTATCTTATGATTATATTTGTATTAATTAATAAGAATTAAATTTAATGAGCTGACCATGCAATATAGGATATAGTCATTACATAATGTCTATTATGCAGTTGAAAAAATAAAATAGTGACTGGTTAATGGTTGTGATTCTGTACTAAATTCTTCTTTAGCAAATAATGGGGTGTTCTTTGCTATCCTAATTCATCCTACTACTACACTAATAATTCTTTTAAAAATTTTTTCAAAGATGAATTTAAAAAGCAACAAACAGATACAGAACTAGTAATTGCTGAGGGTGTGGTGAATAAAGGGTAGCATCTTGTCATTTTTAGATACTAAAATCTTAAAATTTAAAAATATATACATACTAGAGTCCCAGTTCATGAAATTCGTGCACTGGGGAGTGTTCTTCAGCCCAGCCTGCCCCCTCCCCAATCTGGGACCCCTTGGGGGATGTCTGGCTGCCAGATGTCCACAGGGATCGGGCCTAAATGGGCAGTCGGACATCCCTCTCACAATCCAGGACTGCTGGCTCCCAACCACTCGCCTGTTTGCCTGCCTGATTGCCCCTAACTGCTTCCGCCTGCCAGCCTGATCACCCCCTAACCACTCCCCTGACAGCCTGAATGGCACCTAACTGCTTCCCTGCTGGCCCAATCGCCCCCAACTGCCCTCCCTTATAGGCCCGATTGCCCCCAACTGCCCTCCCCTGTTGGCCCGATTGTCCCCAACTGTCCTCCCCTGCAGGCCTGGTACCCCCCAACTGCCTTCTCCTGCAGGCCCAGTCGCCCCCAACTGCCCTCCCCTGCAGGCGTGGTCCCCCCTAACTGCCATCCCCTGCAGGCCTGGTTCCCCCAGTGGCCCTCCCCTGCAGGCCTGATCCCCCCAAACTGCCGTCCCCTGCTGGCCTGGTCACCCACAACTACCCTCCCCTGCCAGCCATCTTTTGACCACATGGGGGCGGCCATCTTGCGCATGGGCGTGATGGTTAATTTGCATATTACCTCTTTATTATATAGGACTAGAGGCCTGGTGCACGAAATTCATGCAGGGATGTGTGTGTCCCTCAGTCCAGCCTGCACCCTCTCCAATCTGGGACCTCTTGAGGGATGTCCGACTAAACAGGCAGTCGGACATCCTCTCATAATCCAGAACTGCTGGCTCCCAACTGCTCGCCTGCTTGCCTGCCTGATTGCCCCTAAATGCTTCTGCCTGTCAGCATGATCACCCCCTAATCACTACCCTGCCAGTCTGATCGACACCTAACTGCTCCCCTGCTGGCCTGACTGCCCCTAACTGCCTTCCCTTGCCAGCCTGGTCACCCCTAACTTCCCTCCCTTGCCAGCCTGGTTGCCCCAAACTGCCCTCCCCTGCAGGCCTGGTCGCCCCCAATTGTCCTGCCCTGCAGGCCTGGTTGCCCCCATCTGCCCTCCCCTTCAGGTCTGGTTTCCCCCAACTGCCCTCCCCTGTTGGCCATCTTTGACCACATGGGAGCGGCCATCTTGTCTGTTGGAGTGATGGTCAATTTGCATATTACCTCTTTATTATATAGGATGTGTAAATAAATGTGTATGTGTGTATGTTTCTAGCTACAAACCATAGGGTTTGAAAAGATAAAGAATTGATAATACATAGAAAATTCCCTTAGAGGTATAACTGAGGGTCCTGATTTAATGTGTGACTAATATGCAGGCCCAGCACTCTATTCAATTTCTTTCCACAGTACTTTTCTACAAGCTCTAGGGTGCTGCTATTTTTTTTTTATCCTCACCCAAGGATATTTTTCCATTAATTTCTAGAGGGAGTGGAAAGGAGAGGAGAGGATGGGCTGGTAAGCCTCAGCCCATCCCCTTATGTTGATTAACTCATTGAGGCAGCAAGAAACAATAGCCATGGCCTGAGTCCTGTTTCAGTTCCTAAAGCAGGACCCTGCTGGCCACATCCCCATGAATTAGCCTGAGGGACTCTGAAGCTGACCTCAAGACATGAATTCATGATTTACTACTGATACCTCACTCCTGAGCACCCAGCCAGACCCACAATACCAAAGCTCTTACTCATGATAACATGAGTTTTGCTCTCTAAAGCCTCTTGTCTGCAGCCACCCACAGGGCTGTATTTCTGGAGCCCGAGCTCACCTTCTCAGATTGGTGCCAATCCTAATGAACTACTCTTCTTGACTGCACACTCCTGCTAGTCCATTTCTTTCCAGTCAGTGTCCACAGGCAGACGACCACTTGTCCATCTTGATTGAAGTATGAAACAAAATCTTAGAGATTAAGGATGAAAATACAATATTGGAAGTCAAAAGGGAGAAAACAGGTTCTTAAGAAACTTCAGCAATCATTCCCCAAAGCTTCTGAAAGCCTCACTTTATATCTAATATAGAATCAGAATATTTTAAATGGAAAAACATTGTCTCGAGTGAAAAATGTCAAGCTAAACTATTTTAGGAAAGGGGGCATAACTACATTTGAGATCTCTGGATTTCATGAAACTTAAATGTGTAGTACTAAGAAAAAGTAGCTTATCTGAAAAGGTTACAAACTATATGACTCCAATTATATGACATTCTGAAAAAGTCAAAACTGTGTAGACAGTAGAAAGATCAGTGGTTTCCAGGGATTGGATGGTGGCAGGGATAAATAAGGCTGTGAAATTATCCTGAATTCTACAATGGTAGATACATGTCATTAAGTATATGTCAAAACTCACAGAATGTACAACACCAAGAGTGAACTTTAATGTAAATTATAGAGTTTGAATGATAATGTTGTGTCAAAGTAGGTCCATCTACTGTGATAAAGATACCTCTCTGTTAGGGGACGTTGGTGACGGGGGAGGTCCAGTTTGTGTGGGAGCAGACAGCATATGGGAACAAGGCTCTGAACCTTTTTCTCACTTTTGCTGTGACTCTACAGCTGCCCTAAAAAAAATAGTCTTCTAAAAATATCTGTTTTAAAAAACCTACAAGCTCTAGGGTGCTGCTATTTTTTTTTTATCCTCACCCAAGGATATTTTTCCATTAATTTCTAGAGGGAGTGGAAAGGAGAGGAGAGACAGAGAGAGAAACATTGTTGTGAGAAACATTGGCTGCCACCCGCACGTGCCCCAACCAGGGCTGGGGATTGAGCCTGCAACCAAAGTACCTGCCATTGACTGGAATCGAACCCTGGACCATTCAATTCACAGGCCGATGCTCTATCACTGAGCCAAAACAGCAAGAGCCTGACATTTTATAATAACAAGTTAATATTTTTTTCAAATTCAAATTATAACATCTTTTTTTAGGTTTTAAGTAAAAAAATTCCATTATTGTAATTTTACATGAAATTATATGACAAAATGAGCCATTTTCATATAGATAGCCCAATGAGTACAATAAATATTGAACAAGCTTTTGTTGGTTGAAGTACTTTTCTATAAGTGTCATTGACTATTTCTGTACTCTCATTTGAACAACTAAGAGCAATGATTAATTGAAAACATTTTTAGTTTTCCTATGTTCGGAAAGACAATGAATCATAATAAAAAGCCATTTAGGAGACTGTACTTTGAAATAAAGCAGGATACTGAATGTAAAGCCCATAATAGATCATGTCAGAGGGAACTGTGAGACAGTGGACCAAAGAAAAATTATTGGACATCCTAATTATGACCTAAATCTGTTATCAGAGTTTAAATTAACCTTCTTAATGGTTTAATCTACCTTACAATGTTGGAAGAAATTTTAATCCTTAAGGCATAACCTCAGGGGAAAAAGCTTTACTCTTTTTGTTTCTATAGAAAACATACAGGAGATTAAAAATGGCAGCAGAGTAAGTGGATGCTACACAGACATGCTCCCAGAAAAAAATTGGTATTACAACTAAAATACAGAAAAACTTCCTGAATAATCAACAGAAAACTCGTAGGAGAGAACCCTGACACCCGAGGACCAAAAGTGGAGACCTCATAGAGAATGGTAGGAGGTGCAGAGGTGTGAAATGGCTGGCCAGGTACCCAAAGACATCAACTAAAGTCCCAGAGAGATATCTCAGCTGTGGGGAATTGCCACCAAAAACTCTGAGATCTAATCCCCAAGCTGGGCCCCCCAGCAGAGAGACCCAAAACTGAGGAGGATACCCATATAACATCTGGCTGTGAAAAGCAGCAAGGTGCTGTTTGCCAGGGAGTAACAGCTGAAAATTAGGACACCCTCTTAAAGGGCCAATGCACAAAATTCCCTGTGGAGCCACTCACCTTGTACTCTGGCAGAGGGAGGGTGAAGTGGACTAGAGCTGTGAGAGCAGACATCAGGACTGGGGACTGGAGAGGTAGAGCTCAGAAGGCAGACACCCCAAGTTTTCTGGTTTGAGTCATTCCCACATGCAGCAGAGGACATCTTTCCCACATAGACATATGCCTTGCCTGGGGGGAATACAGTTGACACACCCTATTGGAAAACACCTTGCCCTGAGGCCACTTAAGAGATTGAAATAACAATTAGCTCTAGGTAGAAGCAACTGCCCCACTCTGTTGAAAAAACTCTCCCCACAGCTGAGGACAATTGCCTGGGGGCAATTCCAGTCAGAATCTATTACTCTGTAGGCAGAGGTGGTCTCTGGAGGTCTGAGTCTTTCCCTGATCTAATTAGTCAGAAACAGCCTTTAACACTGTCCTGCACTAGAGATTGAGAGGTGTAGAGGATCTACCTAATACATAGTCACAAACCCAAACAGAAAGCCAAAATGAGGAGACAAAAAAACAACCCCCAAATGAAAAAACTAGAGACTTCTACAGAAGATATAAATGAAGCAGAGATAAGAAATTTATCTGAAACAGAGTTCAAAGTAATGATGGTAAAGATGCTCAACAACATGAAAAAAGATATAATAACTATGAAAAAAGAACAGTCTGAGATAAAGAATGACATAACACAAATAAAGAACACATTGGAAAGAATATACAGCAGATTAGAGGAAGCTGAGAATCAAATCAGTGAATTAGAAGACAGAGTTTAAAAATACCACTCAATCAGAGAACCAAAAAGAAAAAACAATTAAAAAACAAGAGGACAGCTTAAGGGAGCTGTGAGACAATGTGAAATGTAACAATATTCACATAGCATGTGCGCCAGAATAGGCAGAAAGGCATAGAGAAGGTGTTTGAAGAAATAATGGCAGAAAACTTCCCTAACTTGGTAAAGGAAAAATTCACACAACTTCAGGAGACACGGAGAACCCCAAACAAGAAGAACCCAAACAGGCCCATGATCAGACATGTCATAATTAAAATGCCAAAAATTAAAGACAAATAGGGAATATTAAAGGCAGCAAGAGAAAAGAAAACTGTTACCTACAAAGGAGTTCCCATCAGGCTGATATATGATTTCTCATCAAAAACTTTACAGCCAGAGGGAATAGCATGAAGTACTCAAGGTAATGGAAAGCAAGGATCTGAGACTGATTACTATATCCAGCAAGGCTATCATTCAAAATAGATGGTCAAATAAAGAGCTTCCCAGACCAAAAAAAAAAAAAAAAAAGGCTAAAGGAGTACATCACCACCAGGCTAGTATTACAAGAAATGCTAAAGGGATTGCTGTAATGAGAAGAAGAAACAGAGAGAGAAACCTAGCCATATAGAATTAGAATGGCAATAAATAAGCACCTATCAATAATAACCCTAAATGTAAATGGACTAACTGCTCCAATATAAAGGCATAGGGTAGCTGAATGGATACAAAAACATGACCCAACTATATGCTGTCTACAAGAGACCCACCTCAAAACATAAGACACACACAGGTTGAGAGTGAGGGGATGGGAAAAAATTTGCATGCAAATGGAAAAGATATAAAAGCTGGAGTAGCAATACTCATATCTGATGACATAGACTTCAAAATGAAGGCCATTACAAGAGACAACAAACATCACTACATAATACTAGAGGGATTGATCCAAGAAGAGGATATAACCCTAGTAAACATACATGCACCCAATATAGGAGCACCTAAATATATTTTAAAAAAACTTTTAGAGGTATTTAACAGAGAGATCGACAACAATACAGTCATAGCAGGGGACTTTAACACCCCTCTGACTTCACTGGATAGATCTTCCAGACAAAAACTTAACAAGGAAACAGAGACTCTAAAGGACACACTAGATCAGATGAATTTAATTGACATTTATAGAACGTTTCACCCCAATGCAGCAGAATATACATTCCTCTCAAGTGTACATGGATCATTCACAAAGATAGACACATGTTACAACACAAAATAAGTCTCCACAAGTTCAAGAATATTGCAATCATGCCAAGAATCTTATCAGATCACAGTGGAATGAAATTAGAATTCAACTACAGTAAAAACACCCAAAAATATTCAAACTCATGGAAGCTAAATAGCATATTATGAAAAAATAAATGGGTTACCAATGAATCAAGAAAGAGATCAAAAACCTCCTGTAAATAAATGAAAATGAACACACAACAACCCCAAATCCTGGGACACAGCAAAAGCAGTCCTCAGAGGGAAGTTCATAGGACTATAGGTATACCTCAAAAAACAAGAAAAATCAGCAATAAACTATTTAACCCTACAACTTAAAGAACTAGACAGAGAACAAGAAAAGCCCAGAGTAAGCAGAAAGAAGGAAATAAGAAATATTAGAGCAGAAATAAATAACATAGTGACTAAATAATCAATGAAATCAAGAGCTGGTTCTTTTAAAAATATACTTTATTGATTTTTTACAGAGTGGAAGGGTGAGGGATAGAGAGTAAGAAACATCAATGAGAGAGAAACATTGGTCATCCGCCTCCTTCACACCCCCTATTGGGGATGTGCCTGCAACCAAGGTATATACCTTTAACCAGAATCGAACCTGGGACCCTTCAGTCCACAGGCTGACGCTCTATCCACTGAGCCAAACCAGTTAGCGCTAGAGCTGGTTATTTGAAAGGATAAACAAAATTGATAAACCATTAGCTAGACTCATCAAGAAACAATGGGAAAGGACCCAAATAAATGAAATCAGAAACAAAAGTGAAGGAGTAACCACTGACACCACAGAATAAAAAGGATTGTAGGAAAATACTATGAAAAACTATATGCCAATAAGCTGGACAATGTGGATGAAATAGACAAATTTTTAGACAAATATAATCACTCAAAACTCAATCAGGAAGAATAAAAAACCTGAATAGGCCAATAACTACTGATGTAATTGAAGCAGAAAAAAAAAAAAACTGCCACTAAACAAAAGCCCAGGTCTGGACAGCTTCACAGGGGTTTTACCAAACATTCAAAGAAAGACTAACATCTATACTCCTTAAACCATTTCAGAAAATCTAAGAGGAAAGAACACTTCCAAACATTTTTTATGAGGACAGCAATATCCTCATGCACTCGGGGAGCGGGGAGAGGCGGGTTCCTCAGCCTGGAATGCACCCTCTTGCAGTCCAGGACCCCTTGGGAAATGTCCACTTGCTGGCTTAGGCCTGTTCCCATGGCAATGGGCTTAAGCTGGCAGTCAGACATCCCTCTGGCAGCCCAGGAGCCCTTGGGGGATGTCCAACTGCAACTTAGGCCCACTCCCCGAGGAACACTGCCATGGAGGCAGGAGAGGCTTCCACTCACAGCTCTCAGCCCAGCTTGTGGCTGAGTGAAGCTCCCCATGTGGGAACACACTGACCACACGGGGGAGCTACTGCATTGAGCGTATGCCCCATGGTGGTCAGTGCACATCATAGTGACTGGTTGTTCCCGGTCATTCTGCCATTAGGGACAATTTCCATATTACCCATTTATTATATAGGATAATGACCTCACAGAAAGAGAAACTAAAAACATAATCCCATTTACCATTGCAACAAAAAATTAAGATACCTAGGAATAAACTTAACTAACGATAAAAGACCTGTACTCAGAAAACTTTAGGACATTTAAAAAAAAGAGATAGAGGAAGACATAAACAAATGGAAGAATATACTGTGTTCATGGATTGGTAGAATCAACATCAATAAAATGTCCATACTACCCAAAGCAATTTATAGATTCAATGCAATCCCCATTAAAATACCAATGGAATATTTTATAGACCTAGAACAAACGCTCCAAAAATTCATCTGGAATTTTAAAAATAGCCAGAAAAGCCACAGGAATACTGAGAAAGAAGAACAAAGTTGGAGTGATCACAATACCAGATATCAAGCTATATTACCAAGCCACTGTTCTCAAAACTGCCTGGTACTGGCACAAGAACAGACATAGAGACCAATGGAACATAACAGAGAACCCAGAAATCAACCCAAGCCATTATGCTCAATTAATATTTGACAAAGGAGGCAAGAGCATACAATGGAGTCAAGACAGTCTCTTCAAAATAAAAAGCTTTTGTGCAGCAAAAGAAACCATCAACAAAACAACAAGAAAGCCCACCTCATGGGAGAACATATTTGCCAATATTATCACTGATAAGGGTTTAATCTCCATCATTACAGGGAACTCATACAACTTAACAAAAGAAAGATAAACAACCCAATCAAAAAATGGTCAATGGACCTAAATAGATGCTTTTCATAAAAATACATAAGGAAGACCAAGAGACATATGAAAACATGCTCAAAGTCACTAATCATCCAAGAGATGAAAATAAAAATGACAAGGCGGTACCATCTCACACCTGTTAGAATGGCTATCATCAACAAATCAACAAATGACAAGTGCTGGTGAGGATGCAGAGGAAAAAGAACCCTCTTGCACTGCTGGTGGGAATGCAGACTGGTGCAGCCACTGTGGAGAACAGTATGGACTTTACTCAAAAAACTAAAAATGAAACTCCCATTTGACCCAGTGATTCCACTTCAAGGACTATATCCCAAGAAACTAGAAACACCAATCAGAAAGGATATATACACCCTCTATGTTCATAGCAGCACAATATACTATAGCTAAGATTTGGAAACAGCCTAAGTGCCCATCAGCAGATGAGTGGATTAGAAAATAGTGGTACATCTACACAATGGAATACTATGCTGCAGTAAAATAGAAGGAATTTTTACCATTCACAACAACATGGATGGACCTGGAGAGCATCATGCTAAGTGAAATAAGCCAGTCAGAGAAAGATAAATATCACATGATCTCACTCCTTTGGGGAATATAATAAGCAACATAAACTGATGAACAAAAAATAGAGCCAGAGGAATAAAAATATTTTAGAATATAATAGAAGTAATCCTGTTATTTACAGATTTTTAATATTTCCTACCACTTTTGTGATATTATACTGTTAGTACAGTTTTGATATTATTATATTTAAAATCATTTTTTCTTGAAATATTAATTTTTATTGCATGTATTCTATTTAAAATCACTTTTCTTGATATATTAATGTTTATTCCATGTAACATTATTATATTTAAAACTAGAGGCTCATTACACAGAGAGATTTGCGCAATAGGCCTTCCTTCCCCTAGCTGCTGGCACTGGTTTTCCTCCGGCACCCGGGACCCAGGCCTTCGCTCCTCTGGCTGGAGCCTTCCATCTTTGCTGTTCCAGCTGGAGCCTTCAGTCTTCACTGCTCCAGCCAGAGCCTTCAGTCTTTGCTCTGCCGCTTCATGCCTACGTATGCAAATTAACCGCCATCTTTGTTGGGTTAATTTGATTACTCTCTTGATTGGCTGGTGAGTGTAGCGGAGGGATGGTCAATTTACATGTTTGTCTATTATTAGGTAAGATTGATATTCTTGAAATATTAATGTTTATTGGATGTAACACTATATTTAAAATCATTTCTCCTGAAATATTTAAAAAATATATACAGAGTTTCAAATGCTTGTCTCCTCTTATAATAACAAGTAGAGATCCAGTGCACGAAATTTGTGCACTGGAGTGGGGGTGTCCCTCAGCCCAGCCTGCACCCTCTCCAATCTGGGACCCCTCGGGGGATGTCCAGCTGCCGGACAATTTTCTCATAATCTGGGACTGCTGGCTCCCAACCGCTCACCTGCCTGCCTGCCTGATTGCCCCTAACCCAGTGTTCGGCAAACTGCAGCCCCTTGAGTGTGGCTCTTCCACAAAATACCACGTGCGGGCACACACGTACAGTGCGATTGAAACTTTGTGGCCACACTCAAGGGTCCAAATAGTCCCACTGATAATATCAAACAGAGTCATAAAGTTTTCTGTCGGACTATCAGTGTACATGTATACATTAAAAAATAAATATATTTTTCATCATCATATACTGTGTTTTTGTCGCTTGAATGAATTTTATTATTTCTTCAAGGTTCTTCACATACGTACACCTTAAGAGATATCAAGTAGGCATAACATGTTCTCAAAAAATTAGGGTTGGCACGCAGAAGAATTTTGAGTCAGAGATTTTGCTGGTTTTGGCACACACTCACAAAAAGGTTGCCCACCCCTGGTCTAGGGCTTCCTTGGGCTTCAGGATTGGTTTGAGGGAGGATTCATTCCTTGCCAGATCTCTGTAGTCTATGTATTAGCCCAATGCTGAGGCTGGCTTTCTTACGGTGATACAACCATTAACTCAGCGGTTCTCAACCTGTGGGTTGCGACCCCTTTGGTGGTCGAATGACCCTTTCACAGGGGTTGCCTAAGACCATCCTGCATATTAGATATTTACATTACGATTCATAACAGTAGCAACATTACAGTTATGAAGTAGCAACGAAAATAATTTTATGGTTGGGTCACAACATGAGGAACTGTATTTAAAGGGCCAGAAGGTTGAGAACACTGCATTAACTGAACACTGAGATAAAAACTTAATAATAGGGGCACAAGGGTAGAATAAAAATACATGATTTTTTCCTGCTCTTCCCTTCTTTTTCCTTTCCCTCCCTTTTTACTAACACAATATATAATTGATTAATCAAATGTATATGTTTAACCTTATGATCTAAGATTTTGTTGCAGTAGTCAGTTGAGCAGGCAAGAGCAAAAAGATTTAACCCAGCTCTGACCTTACAGCCTGGCCACCAGGAATGCAGAGGCTAATCAATTAGGTCTGATAAACATTGAGCTGATGCACCTGATCATCACTTGACCGGTTTTAGACCACCCTGTTCAAGGGACTAGTAATGAAGACATTCATCAAGCTCCGGACTATGTTGACCTCTGATTTCTGTAAGAATACGGTACCTAACTTAGGCCCAGAGTTAGGGGTGCATGAAGCAGTTGTGACTACCAAAATGAAAATTCAGGAAAGTTTCTAAGAAAAGAGAAATAGATGCTAGAGAGATAACCACACCACAATTCACTACATGTGGTTCTCAAAATTCCCACTACAGTGGGAATTTAAAAAAATAAAGAAAAATGCTTCCAGGTGTACCCCTATTCCCTGATCCCAAACCTCTGAGAGCCTGTACCTTAAAAAACCGTGAGCTTCTTATCTGTTGTTGCTTCCCCAGGACTTAGGGCATATTTTAGACATACAACAGAAACCATGAAAGATTTTTTTAATTGATTAAGTTTGAAGAGAATAATTAAGAGATAAATCATATTTGAGCAATATTTTTTGTTCCTGTTAATCATCAATGGAGGATAGATTTCCATTGATTTTTAGAGAGAGTAGAAGGGAGAAAGGGAGGGAGGAAGAGATGGAAAGAGAGAGAGAGAGAGAGAGAGATGTGAGAGAGACATATCAATTGGTTGCCTCCTGCACAAACCCCAATCAGGTCATGCATCGAACCTGCAACCCAGGTATGCTCCTTTTACTGGAAATCGAACCCATGACTCTTTGGTGTGCAGACTGATGCTCTACTTCTGAACTACACCAGCCAGGGCTCGAGCAATATTTTTAACTTGAATTTTAAGTTTGAAATATTGGGGGGTGCTAGATTGAATCAAATATCTTTGAAAGGAAATAGGAATTTTTTAGACAAAGTAATAATGGAGGCGTGGGTGAGATCTGATGCTGAAGGACCAGAGCTGTAGGCAGTAAGGAATGTTAGATGATAGGTTTACAGTTACAGAGAACCTAGTGGATCTCTAACCTAGACCCAGCTAATAATCAGAGACAGAATTGTGCTCATCGTGGGGGAGCAGGCCAGGAAAACTGTCCTGCTCCCAAAGAATGCTTCTTGAGGAGCTTATTTCATTCACATACTGCCCCTTCTCAAAAGCAACCTGGTAAACAGGAAAACTCTAGGCCATACAAAGTATAATCATTATCATTCTTTCCTCTGGTCTGTGTGGAAACATTGCAGAACACTGTGCCGTTCAGGTTTCCTGCTTTCCCAGAAACCATCTAAGCAGGACCTACAAAGTTCCACTTGAGCAAGAGTGTTTGGCTTTGTGGTTACCTCCATGTGGACTACTGTCAAAATAAACTTTTATTTTCTTTTATTGGGCTGAGCCAAACAGAGTAAGGGGGAGATGGGGAGAACCTGATTCTAATCTTAGACTACCTTCAAACAATCTACTTACTATATCATTAAATATATAATCACTAAATTTATATTAATTTGCCCCAAACTAGTACCCAAACAGTAATCTTTCCTTTTATGTATCTGTTACCAACAACAAAAATACATGGTTAAAAATATCTTCTTTTACAGGCAAAATTAATCTATTGTGGTAGAAGTCAGAACAATGGTATGGGAAGGATGGGAACAACAGGGAAGAGGCAGAACTAAACTATCTGGCAGGGAGGAAATGTCTGTATCTTGATCTGGTGATGCTTAGAGAAGTGCATATGTATATAAAAATTAATCAAGCTTTACTTTTAAAATGTGTATATTTTACTTTATGTAAAATATATCAATTTATTTTTAAATTATG
Organism: Myotis lucifugus; assembly: GCF_000147115.1. NCBI lineage: Eukaryota > Metazoa > Chordata > Mammalia > Chiroptera > Vespertilionidae > Myotis > Myotis lucifugus. Next base: position 11,615,290 of record NW_005871069.1, read on the forward strand.
CATTTTTCTTATGTGTCATTCTAGATTTAGATGCCTTTGCCTGTAAAGACTCATTTTACTTGTAACAGCATGAGCATAAATATTATATGGTACATTGTGCAGGCAGTATTTCTTTCACGTATGGTCAAAAACTCATATTGAAATTCTTACCACATTCCATGTAATGAATTAGTTTACTCATGGTTAATATCCCTGGGAATTAAGGGTCTTTTAGGGTAAAATTTTAAAAACGTGAAACTAAGGAAATTCTGCAACTCCATCTAATTTTGCTACAGTTTTGTGGTACTGAAAATATGTCTTTGTAGTCCAACTATATCTTATATCCCTGACACTATAATTTTGTGGCTATGATTATGTCACTATTTTATTCAACTCTTTCAATGTATTTAAAATTTTATAATAAATATAAAATTAAAGAAAAACAATAATATGTAGTATACCTAAAGTTATGAATATATAATTTAGTGTTAGGATCAACTCAACACATATTTTTGTATTTCTCATTCCTTTTCAACACTTCCACCCTGCCCTACCACTGTGCACTGGTCAAAACATAAACCCTGTTTAGGACATTGATCCCTCCACATACAACTATTTATTGCATACTCTTAAGTTCCTAAGCACTCACTGGGGCAATAAAGTAAAAGGAAATAATGACCTTTTCTCCTGATAATTTGTAATCTAAATGAGACAAGCACAGCTCATTTGAAAATTATTATTTTTAAACTGTTTACATTTTTAAATTTCATTATTATTCAATTACTATTTAATAAGAAATAATAAATGATGTCATACACAGGGGTATACTGGTAAATGATTAACAACTGGCTCTCCAGGAAAAAAGAAAAGTCTTGATTTGTAGCTTTTGCCAGTTTCTGTGGTGTAAATACCCTCACTGTGGCCTGATATCTAGGTACTGATGTGAAATCCCTTGCAAATTCCTCAGATTTTGACAATTCTCTCTCACAAGTTGCTACATACCAGGCCCACTGCTTAAATATCTAATGAGTGCAAATTTGAAGCAGTCTCAAAATCATGTAAAACTGTCATAGAAATTCATTTATTAAGCATTCTGAGATAATAGAAAATACATGTTGGTCTCTGCCCCCATTTCCTGGCACAGAGCCCCTAAAACCCTTGTAATTTTCCAAAATGAAGAGTACTAACGGCATCTCTTGTTCTAATGTGGCAACTCTGGTGGCTGCTGGAGGGCTCCTAGATGGGGACTGTCACCATCTACACTAATAAAAGAGAAAGATGCAAATTGACCATACCTTCGTGCTGCCCACCAGCCAATCAGGAGTGAGTATGCATAGCCTCTGTGGAGACTGACAGTAGGGAGGAGGCAGCTCCCAGCACAGCACAGCCTGCTTGGCCGACCTGGGAGCAGGCAAGTGCAGCCTGCAGGCAGCACCCAGCACAGCCTGCTTGGCAGTCACTGTGGTGTGGAGCAGGCAGGCCCCGCAGAGAGCAGAGAACCACAGGGAGCAGGCCTAAGCCATCAGTAGGACATCCCCTGAGGGCTCCTGGATTGGAGAGGGTGCAGGTCAGGCTGAGGGACACACACACACACACACACACACACACACACACACCACATGCACGAATTTCGTGCACTGGGCCTCTAGTAAAGACATAAAGATGAGGCCATGATTACAAGCTTGGAATTTTCAGCCTCCCCCTCTCCAACATCCTCTGGAGAGAGAAAGGCTGGAAATGGAGTTAATAATTGGTCATGCCTATATGAGGCTGCCTCCACAAAATCCTAACAGTAGGGGGTTCTGAGAGCTTCCATGTGGGCAAACAAACCCACACCCCATACAATGACAAAGGGTGCACCCCAACTCCACCCCGCACTTGGGACCCTTCCAGACCTCCCTACATATCTCTTTATCTGGCTGCTTATCGGTGTCCTTTAATAAACTGGTAAACATAAATGTTTCCTGAATTCTGTAAGCTGCTCTGGAAAATTAACTGGACCTGAGGAGGGGTCACTGCAGGTCAGTCAGAAGCACAGGTGATATCCCAAGGTTGTGACTACAATCCAAAGTGAGGGGCAGGGGCAGCTTTGTGGGACTGAGCTCTTAATTGGGAAGGTGGGGTCAGAACTGAGTTAAATTGTAGAACACCAGTTGGTGTGGCAGAGAACTACTTGATGTGGAGCAAAATCTCCACATATTGGGTTATCAGAAGTGAAATGTTTTGTGTGTGCAGTGAAGACAGAACCACAGGGAAGATAAACACAGTAGGGAAAAACTGGGTTTTCCCTTCACAAGCATCTATTAAAAATCAAGTATTGGCCCTGGCCAGTGTTTCTCAGTGGTTAGAGCGCCAATCCATGCATTGAAGTATGGCTGGTTCGATTCCTGGCCAAGAGCATGTACCTGGGTTGCAGGTTCAATCCCCAACCCAGTCAGGGTGCATGCAGGAGGAAACCAATGAATGTGTCTCTATCATACTCACATCTGATGTTTATCTTTCTCGGTCTTTCACCCCCTCTCCCCTTCTACTCTCTCTTTTTTAAAAAAATTTTTTTGATTAAGGTATTGCAAATGTGTCTTTATTCCACCATTGTCCCCTTATCCCCCCGGTCCTGCCCTCACCCTCACCCCCTGTTGTCTGCAACCATCGCTTCTGCTTACATGATGCATACAAGTCCTTTGGTTGATCTCTCCCCCTTGTCCCCACCCTCCCCTACCTTCCCTCTGAGGTTTGAGCATCTGATCGATGCTTCTCTGTCATTAGATCTGTTTTTGCTAATCTTTTTATGTTGTTCATTATAATCCACAAATGAGTGAGATCATGTGATATTTATCTTTCTCTGACTGACTTATTTCACTTAGCGTAATGCTCTCCAGTTCCATTCATGCTGCTGCAAATGGTAGCAGTTCCTTCCTTTTTTACTGCGATATAGTTCCATTGCACAGGTGTGGCAAAGTTTTTTTTAATCCACTCATCAGCTGATGGGTACTTGGGCTGATTACAAATCTTAGCTATGGTAAATTGTGCTGCTATGAACATAGGGATGCATATATCCTTTCTGATTGGTGTTTCTGGTTTCTTGGGATATATCCCTAGAAGTGGGATCACTGGGTCAAATGGAAGTTCCATTTTTAGTTTTCTGAGGAAACTCCATACTGTTCTCCACAGTGGCTGCACCAGTCTACATTCCCACCAGCAGTGCACGAGGGTACCTTTTTCTCTGCATCCTCGCCAGCATTTGTTATTTGTTGATTTGTTGATGATAGCCATTCTGACAGGTGTGAGATGGTACCTCATTGTCGTTTTGATTTGCATGTCTCAATGATTAGTGATTTTGAGCATGTTTTCATATGTCTCTTGGCTTTCTGAATGTCTTCTTTTGAAAAGTATCTAATTAGGTCCGTTGCCCATTTTTTGATTTGGTTGTTTGTCTTCCTTTTGTTAAGTTGCATGAGTTCCCGGTAAATGTTGGCGATTGAACCCTTATCGGAGATATCGTTGGCAAATATGTTCTCCCATGCAGTGGGTTTTCTTGTTGTTTTGTTGATGGTTTCTTTTGCTGTACAGAAGCTTTTTATTTTGATGTAGCCCCATTTGTTTATTATCCCTTTAGTTTCGATTGCCCTAGGAGCTGTGTTGGTGAAGATATTGCTTTGGCATATATTTGAGATCTTGCTGCCTGTGGTTTCCTCTAATATTTTTATGGTTTCCTGTTTTACGTTTGAGTCCTTTATCCATTTTGAGTTTATTTTTGTGTACGGTGTAAGTTGGTGGTCCAGTTTCATTTTATTGCATGTGTCTGACCAAGTTTCCCATCACCATATATTGAAGAGATTGTCTTGACTCCATTGTATGTTCTTGCCTCCTTTGTCAAATATTAATTGAGCATAGTGGTTTGGGTTGATTTCTGGGTTCTCTATTCTATTCTATTGGTCTATATGTCTGTTCTTGTGCCAGTACCAGACAGTTTAGAGAATAGTGGCTTTGTAATACATCTTGATAACTGGTATTGAAATCCCTCCTACTTTGTTCTTCTATCTCAGGATCACTGCAGCTATTTGGGTTTGTTGTTTTTTTATTATTATTATCATTCCAGATGAATTTTTGGAGAGTTCTTTCTATATCTGTGAAATATGCCATTGGTATTTTAATGGAGAGTGCATTGAATTTATAGATTTCTTTGGGTAGTATGGAAATTTTAATGATGTTGATTCTACCAATCTATGAACACGGGACGTTCTTCCATTTGTTTATGTCTTCCTCTATCTGTTTTTTCAACATCTTATAGCTTTCTGAGTATGGGTCTTTTACCTCCTTAGTTAAGTTTACACCTAGGTATTTTAATTTTTTATGTGTGCAATGATAAATGGGATTGTTTTTTTAAATCTCTCTTTCTGTAAGTTCACTATTGGTGTATAAAAATGCCATAGATTTCTTGGCGTTAATTTTTTATCCTGCAACATTGCTGAATTCGTTTGAGTCTAATAATTTTTGATGGAGTCTTTAGGGTTTTCTATGTACAGTATCATGTCATCTGCAAATAATGAAAATTTTGCTTCTTCTTTTTCATTTTGGATGCCTTTTATTTCTTCTTCTTGTCTGATCACTGTGGCTAGTACTTCTAGTACTATGTTGAACAGGGGAGGTGAAAGCGGGCATCCCTGTCTTGTTCCTGTTCTTAAGGGAAATGGTTTTAGTTCTTGCCCATTGAGAGTGATGTTGGCTGTAGGTTTGTCATATATCGCTTTTATTATGTTGAGGAATGATCCTTCTATTCCCACTTTGTTGAGCGTTTTTATCAGAAAAGGGTGATGGACTTAGTCAAATGCCTTTGCTGCATCAATCGATATGATTATGAGATTTTTGTCTCTCAATTTGTTTATGTGATATATCAGGTTTATTGATTTGCCCATATTGTACCAGCCTTGCATCCCTGGAATAAATCCCACTTGGTCATGGTGTATAATTTTTCTAATGTAATGCTGGATCTGGTTTGCTAGAATTTTGTTGATTTTAGCATCTATGTTCATCAGGGATATTAGCCTGTAATTCTCTTTCTTTGTGGTGTCTTTATCTGGTTTTGGAATTCAGGTAATGCTGGCTTCAAAGAAAGAGCTTGGAAGTGTGCCTATCTCTTGAAATTTTTAGAATAGTCGAGAAGGATTGGTTTTAGTTCTTCTTTGAATGTTTGGGTAAAACTCCCCTGTGAAGCCAGGGAAGCCAGAGCTTTTGTTTGCTGGAAGCTTTTTGATTACTGTTTCAATTTCATCAGTAGTTATCAGCCTATTCAGGTTTTTTGATTCTTCCTGATTGAGTTTTGGAAGCTTGTATTTTTCTAGGAATGTGTCCATTTCATCAAGGTTGTCCAGCTTTTTTGGAGTAGAGTTGTTCGTAATATTTTTTTACAATCCTTTGTATATCAGTACAGTCAGTTGTTACTTCCCCTCTTTCATTTCTGATTTTGTTTATTTGGGTCCTCTCTCTTTGTTTCTTGGTGAGCCTGGCTAGAGGTTCATCAATCTTGTTTATCCTTTCTAAGAACCAGCTATTGGTTTCATTGATCTTTTTGTATTGTTTTTGTTTTTTGTTTTTTTTGGTCTCTAGCAGTTTATTTTCTGCTCTGATCTTTATTATTTCCTCCTTCTCGATACTGTGGGCTTTTCTTTTTTATATAATTTTTTTATTGCTTAAATTATTACAAAGAGTATTACATATGTCTCCTTTTTTTTCCCCGCCCTTGACAATCCCCTGGCCTCCCCTACCCCGCAGTGTCTTATGTCCATTGGTTATGCTTATATGCATGCATACAAGTCCTTTGGTTGATCTCTTACACCCCCGTCTTGCCCCCCACCCTCCCCGGCCTTCCTGCTGTAGTTTAACAGTCTGTTCGAGGCAACACTGCCTCTCTATCTATTATTGTTCAAAAGTTTATAATGGTCTCTATTATCCATGAATGAGTGAGATCAGGTGGTATTTTTCCTTCATTGACTGGCTTATTTCACTTAGCATAATGCTCTCCAGTTCCATCCATGCCGTTGCAAATGGTAAGAGTTCCTTCTTTTTTACAGCAGCATAGTATTCCATCGTGTAGATGTACCACAGTTTTCTAATCCATTCATCTACTGATGGGCACTTAGGCTGTTTCCAGATCTTAGCTATGGTGAATTGTGCTGCTATGAACAAAGGGGTGCATATATACTTTCTGATTGGTGTTTCTGGTTTCTTGGGATATATTCCTAGAAGTGGGATCACAGGGTCAAATGGGAGTCCATTTTTAGTTTTTTGAGTAAAGTCCATACTGTTCTCCACAGTGGCTGCACCAGTCTGCATTCCCACCAGCAGTGCACAAGTGTTCCTTTTTCTCCACATCCTCTCCAGCACTTGTCGTTTGTTGATTTGTTGATGATAACCATTCTTACAGGTGTGAGATGATACCTCATTGTTGATTTGATTTGCATCTCTTGGATGATTAGTGACTTTGAGCATGTTTTCATATGTCTCTTGGCTTTCTGAATGTCCTCTTTTGAAAGGTGCCTATTTAGGTCCTTTGCCCATTTTTTGATTGGATTGTTTATCTTCCTTTTGTTAAGTTGTATGAGTTCCCTATAAATGTTGGAGATTAAACCCTTATCGGTGATAACATTGGCAAATATGTTCTCCCATGCAGTGGGCTTTCTTGTTGTTTTGTTGATGGTTTCTTTTGCTGTGCAGAAGCTTTTTATTTTGATGTAGTCCCATTTGTTCATTTTCTTTTTAGTTTCCAATGCCCTAGGATCAGTATGGGTGAAGAAATTGCTTTGGCATATGTCTGAAATTTTGTTGCCTTTGGATTCTTCTAGTATTTTTATGGTTTCCCGTCGTATATTTAAGTCCTTTATCCATTTTGAGTTTATTTTTGTGTATGGTGTAAGTTGGTGGTCTAGTTTCATTTTCTTGCATGTATCTGTCCAATTTTCCCAACACCATTTATTGAAGAGACTATCTTGACTCCATTGTATGTTCTTGCCTCCTTTGTCAAATATTAATTGAGCATATTGGTTGGGGCTGATTTCTGGGCTCTCTATTCTATTCCATTGATCTATATTTCTGTTCTTGTGCCAGTACCAGGCAGTTTTGAGAACAGTGGCTTTGTAATACAGCTTGATATCTGGTATTGAGATCCCACCTACTTTGTTCTTTCTCAGGATCGCTGCAGCTATTCGGGGTCTTTTTTTATTCCAGATGAATTTTTGGAGAGTTCGTTCTAGGTCTGTGAAATATGCCATTGGCATTTTAATGGGAAGTGCGTTGAATTTATAGATTGCATTGGGCAGTATGGACATTTTAATGATGTTGATTCTACCAATCCAAGAACATGGTATGTTCTTCCATCTGTTTATGTCTTCCTCTATCTCTTTTTTCAACGTCCTGTAGTTTTCTGAGTAGAGGTCTTTTACCTCTTTAGTAAAGTTTATTCCTAGGTAGCTTAATTTTTTTGGTGCGATGGTTAATGGGATTGCTTTTTTAGTCTCTCTTTCTGCAAGTTCACTATTGGTGTAGAGAAATGCCATAGATTTCCTGGCATTAATTCTGTATCCTGCTACATTGCTGAAATCTTTTATTCAGTCTAATAGTTTTTTGGTGGAGTCTTTAGGGTTTTTTAAGTATAATATCATGTCATCTGCAAATAAGGACAGTTTTACTTCTTCTTTTCCAATTTGGATGCCTTTTATTTCTTCTTCTTGTCTAATTGCAATGGCTAATACTTCCAGTACTATGTCGAACAGGAGTGGTGAGAGTGGGCATCCCTGTCTTGTTCCTGTTCTTAGGGGAAATAGTGTTAGTTTATGTCCATTGAGTATGATGTTGGCTGTGGGTTTGTCATATAAGGCTTTTATTATGTTGAGGTATGATCCTTCTATTCCCACCTTGCTGAGAGTTTTTATCAAAAATGGGTGTTGAATTTTGTCAAACACTTTTTCTGCGTCAATTGATGACTATGTGGTTTTTTTCTCTCAATTTGTTTATGTGATGTATCACATTTATTGATTTGCGGATATTGTACCATCCTTGCATCCCTGGGATAAATCCTACTTGGTCATGGTGTATGATCTTTCTGATGTACTGCTGGATCCGATTTGCTAAGATTTTGTTGAGGATTTTGGCATCTATATTCATGAGGGATATTGGCCTGTAATTCTCTTTCATTGTGTTGTCTTTACCTGGTTTTGGTATTAGGGTGATGCTGGCTTCATAGAATGAGCTTGGAAGTGTTCCTTCCTCTTGGATTTTTTGTAGTAGTCTGAAGAGGATAGGTTTTAGTTCTTCCTTGAATGTTTGGTAAAACTCCCCTGTGAAGCCGTCTGGTCCTGGGCTTTTTTTTGCTGGGAGCTTTTTGATGACTGCTTCAATTTCTTCCATAGTTATTGGCCTGTTGAGATTTTTAGATTCTTCCTGATTAAGTTTTGGAATGTTGTATTTTTCTAGGAATATGTCCATTTCCTCCAGGTTGTCTAGTTTGTTGGAGTAAAGTTGTTCATAGTATTTTTTAACAATCATTTGTATTTCTGTGGGGTCTGTTGTTCTTTCGCCTCTATCATTTCTGATTTGGTTTATTTGGGTCCTCTCTCTTTGCTTACTGGTGAGCCTGGCTAGAGGTTCATCAATCTTGTTTATCCTTTCAAAGAACCAGCTCTTGGTTTCATTGATTTTCTGTATTGTTTTTTTGGTCTCTATGTCATTTATTTCTGCTCTGATCTTTATTATCTCCTTCCTTCTGCTCACTCTGGGCTTTTCTTGTTGCTCTCTTTCTAATTCTTTGAGCTGTAGATTTAGATGATTTACTACCATTTTTTCTTGTTTTTTGAGGTAGGCCTCTAGAGCTATAAACTTCCCTCTCAGGACTGCTTTCATTGTGTCCCATAGGTTTTGGATTGTTGTGTTTTCATTGTGATTAGATTCCAGGATGTTTTTAATTTCTTCTTTGATCTCATTGGTAACCCAATCAATATTTAATAACATGCTATTCAGCTTCCAAGTGTTTGAGTATTTTGAGTTGTTTTTATTGTAGTTTATTTCTAATATTATGCCTTTGAGGTCTGAGAGGATGCTTGGTATGATTTCAATCTTCTTGAATTTGGGGAGACTTTGTTTGTGACCCAATATGTGGTCTATTTTTGAATATGTCCCATGAGCACTTGAGAAGAACGTATATTTTGTGGCTTTGGGGTGAAGTGTTCTGAAGATGTCAATTAAGTCCATCTGATCTAGTGAGTCATTTAGGATTGCTGTTTCTTTGCTGATTTTTTGTCTAGAGGATTTATCCAGTGATGTCAGTGGTCTATTAAAGTCCCCTACTATGATTGCATTGTTGTCGATCTCTCCCCTGATAGCTTCCAGGAGTTTTCTTATGTATGTGGGTGCTCCTGCATTGGGTGCATATATGTTTACCATGGTTATATCCTCTTGTTGTATTGATCCCTTTAGTATTATGAAGTGGCCTTCCTTATCTCTTGTTATGGCCTTCACTGTGAGGTCTATTTTGTCGGATATAAGTATTGCTACCCCAGCTTTTTTTTCATTTCCATTTGCCTGAAAGATATTTTTCCATCCCTTCACTTTCAGTCTCTGTGAGTCCCTTCTAATGAGGTGGGTCTCTTGTAGACAGCAAATATATGTGTCATGGTTTTTTATCCATTCAGCCACTTGATGTCTTTTGATTGGGCCATTTAGTCCATTTACGTTTAAAGTTATTATTGAAAGGTACTTGTTTGTAGCCATTTCTATTTTTTGTGCTTGTTTTCTTTCTTACCTTTTAATTTCTTCTTTTTACACCAGTCCCTTTAGCATTTCTTGCATTGCTGCCTTGGTGGTGATAAACTCCCTTAGCCTTTTTTTGTCTGTGAAGCTTTTTATTTTCCCTTCAATTTTGAATGATAGCCTTGCTGGGTAGAGTATTCTTGGATTCAGTCCTTTGCTTTGCATCACTTTGTAAATTTCTGTCCATTCTTTTCTGGCCTGATGTGTTTCTGTTGAGAAATCGTTTGATAATCTGATGGGGGATCCTTTGTAGGTAACTCTCTGTTTCTCTCTGGCAGCCTTTAAGATTCTCTCTTTGTCTTGTACATTTGCCATCGTTATTATGACGTGTCTTGGTGAGGGTCTTTTGGGGTTCATCTTGCCTGGGACTCTCTGTACTTGTGTAACTTTTTTCTTCCCCATATCTGGGAAGTTTTCTGTCATTATTTCTTCAAATAGATTTTCTAATCCTTGCTGCTCTTCTTGTCCTTCTTGCAGCCCTATTATGCATATGTTACTTCGTTTCATGTTGTCCTGAAGCTCCCTTAGGCTCTCCTCCTGTTTTTTAATTTTTTTCTCCAGTTGCTGTTCAGATTGAGCTTGTTTCTCTGCCTTATCTTCTAACTCACTAATTCGGTCCTCTGCTTATTCTAGTCTGCTGTTGAAACTTTCCATGGTGTTTTTGATTGTAGCTATATCACTTTTCATTTCTTCCTGATTCTTGCATAGGTTGTTGATTTTCTCATCCATCCGGTGAATGAATTGTACAACCATTATTCTGAATTCTTTTTCTGTCATGTTGCATGCTTCAACTTCATTAATTTCCTTTCTTGGTGATTCCTCATTGTCTTTCCTCTGGGTGTTGTGTCGTTTCTTCATTCTGATTATCTCCCGATGGTTCAAACGTCGAGTTGCATGGGCCTGGGCCATGTGCAGTGGGAGCCTCCCACCACCCTAGTGTCACTGAAGAGCTCTGACACTAAGATGTGTGGTTGTTGCTGGTTGGTGGGAACCAGGCTCGCTCTGAGTCAGTGTTGCCAGCGCTCAATGTGGCCTCGTACGTGCCCTTAGAATCAGGGACCCTGCCTGCACCGTGTTGAAAACTAGAGCCCCCTAGCATGCGCAAGGAGTCAGAGTTCCCCAAGAGACCAGTATCAGAGTCTCTGTTGCTTCGCGCGACCTCGCCTTGAGAATCAGGGTCCCTGTGTGCCCTTGCACCAGGAATTGGATTCACTGGCTCTTAGTATGAATGCACAGGGAATCAGGATCTCAGGCGCAGGTGATAAGAAACACAGTCAAGTCACTGGTGCTTGGTGCTGCCTCCTGCCCCAGGAAACAGTGTCCCTGGGCCTGTGCTACTCGGACAAATTCCTGTTCGCGGATTTGCTCCCAGCCCAGGGCTCTGAAGCCCACAGTATGCGCAGGATCAGTTCCTGGTGCTCGCGCGTTTGGTTTGCTCCCAGCCCAGGGCTCTGAAGCCGGCATTGCAGGAAGGATCAGTTCCAAGGTGCTCGCGCACTTCCAGGCCAAAGTTCCTGCAGTGCTGAGGCCCCGGCAAGGGGTGGGTCTATCAGTTAGTTACTCTGGTGCTGCCCGAGAGCCTGCGGGAAGGGGGGATGGGCTCTGTTACTCACGGATCTGCCGCGGGGATTTCTGAACTTTTGGTGTCCGCAGGTCTGTAGCTGTGGTCACAGGTCTCTGTCCCCAGTGGCTGCAGGGTCCTGGTATGCGTCTGAGATCAGACTGGGTGGTGCTGAGGCCAGGATCCTAGTCTCAAGCAGCTCTGTTTCCCAAGATGGCATAGTCGCTGTGCCTGTGCTGGCCGCCCAGGAGTGTCTGCGCCGGGAGCGGGACTCCGCCACCTAAGACTGCCCGGTTTAGCAGCCCCTTAGATGACCTGCAGAATCTAACTGTCCCTAGCTCATACACACACACCACACATGTCCACACACTCCTCTATCACTTCCTTGCACTCTCACACTCTCTCCCTCCCTACCTTCCTGCTGGTCGCCATTTTCCTCTCTCCTGTGGGCTTTTCTTGTTGCTCTCTTTCTAATTCTTTAAGTTACAAGGTTAGATAATTTATTACCATTTTTCTTGTTTTTTTGAGGTATGCCTGTAGAGCTATGAACTTCCCTCTCAGGACTGCTTTCATTGTGTCCCATAGATATTGGACTTTTGTGTTTTCACTGTCATTTGTTTCCAGGATGCTTTTTATTTCTTCTTTGATCTCTTTTGTAACCCAATCATTATTTAATAGCATGCTATTTAGCCTCCAAGTGTTTGATATTTTTTCATTGTTTTTATTGTAGTTGATTTCTAGTTTAATGCCATTGTGATCTGAGAAGATGCTTGTTATGATTTCTATCCTCTTGAATTTGAAGAGACTTTTCCTGTGTCCTAATATGTAGTCTATCTTTGAAAATATCACATGTGCACTGGAGAAGAATGTATATTCTGTAGCTTTGGGGTGAAATATTCTGAAGATGTCAATTAAGTCCATCTGATCTAGTGAGTCATTTAGGATTGCTGTTTCTTTGCTGATTTTTTGTTTAGAGGATTTATCCAGTGGTGTCAGTGGGGTAGTAAAGTCCTCTACTATGACTATATTGCTATTGATCTCTCCCTTGATATCTTCCAGAAGTTGTTTTATGTATTTGAGTGCTCCTGCATTGGGTGCATATATGTTTACCAGAGATATATCTTCTTGTTGAATTGCTCCCTTTAGTATTATTTAGTGTCCTTCCTTATCTCTTGGTATGGCATTTATTTTGAGGTCTATTTTGTCAGCTATAAGTATCGCAATCCCAGCTTTTTTCTCATTTTCATTTGCCTGAAAAATTTTTTTCCATCCCTTCACTCTCAGTTTGTGTGAATCCTTTGTTCTGAGGTGGGTATCTTGCAGACAGTAAATATATGGGTCATGTTTTCTTATCCATTCAGCTACCCTATGTCTTTTAATTGGTGCCTTTAATCCATTTATGTTTAATGTTATTATTGATAAGTACTTGTTTGTTGTCATTTTTATTCTTAATGTTTGTGTTTCTTCTTGCCTTTCTGTTTCTTCTTTTTACAGCAGTCCCTTTAGCATTTCTTGCATTGCTGGCTTGGTAGCAATAAACTCTCTTAGCCCTTTTTTGTTCTTGAAGCTCCTGATTCCACCTTCAATTTTGAATGATAGGCTTGCTGGGTATAGTATTCTTGGATTCAGTCCCTTGCTTTGCATCACTTTGTATATTTCATTCCATTCCCTTCTGGCCTGGTGTGTGTTGGGGTCCAACCCCAGCAGGTCCAGGGTTCCCAAAGGTATGGACAGAGTCAGTGAAGAAGGAATGACATGGAGACAGCATTCAGTTGATCAGCATAGGGAGGTTCTCTCTTTATTCTCCTGTTACATCTGTATTTATACCATTTGATTTTAATCCTATCCATTCTATTCCAAAGGTTAGGGAGTTTGTTATCTCCATTCCAAGGTCACTACTCTATTGTTCTGTTAAGCTACAAGGAAGTAACTGAGATTATCCTAAGTAAAGATTATGTAGCTTAAGTGTGATTGTTTGTAGTTAAAGTGATTAACTACCCGCCTGGCACTTAGTTAAGGGGTTTTATTCCCTTCCTTAGTCCTGTTAATCCCTAACTCCAGGGAAAAAATCCCCACCTGGGGAAACAACATTTCTCGGAGAGGTGACCTTGGTTAAAACACATAGCGCTAACGAGGGGAACAAAAATATTAAGAACAGTATGCCATATACATCAGGTTCTTTGAAACATATGCTGTGCAGATGTTTCTTCCCTGCAGCAACTGTGTCAAGCAGCAAGGATGGACCAGCTTCTGGCAAATTCCCCCTTTTCTATTTTTTTAAATGACAGCACGTGTAAATCAGCGGCCACCTCTCGGATTGGGTTGTTTAAGACTCGGAAGACCTGTTTCTGACTTTGCCAACAGGTCAGTCTGAGGCTTAACCCTATATCGGCTCCCCACAGGTGTGTTTCTGTTGAAAATCAGTTGACATTCTAATAGGAGCTCCCTTGTAAGTAACTTTCTGTCTCTCTCTGGCAACCTTTAAGATTCTTACTTTGTCATTGGTATTTGCCAATTTAATTATGATGTGTCTTGATGTCTGTCTTTTGGGGTTCATCTTGTTTGGGACTCTATGTCCTTTTTGGACTTGCATAGTTTTTTTCTTGCCAATATCAGGGAAGTTTTCTGTCATTATTTCTTCAAACAGGTTTTCTATTCCTTGCTTCTCCTCCTCTCCTTCTGGTACCCTAATATGTGAATATTGTTTTGTTTTGTTTTGTGTTGTCCCAAAGCCCCCTTAGGCTCTCCTCTTGCTTTTTAAATCTTTTTTCCAGTTGCTGGTGTGTTTGTGTGTTTTTTCCTAACTTGTCTTCTAATTTGCTGATGTGGTCCTCAGCCTCTTGTAGTCTACTGTTTAAGCCTTCCATTGTGTTTTTATTGCAATTATGCCATTCTTCATCTTCTCTTGGTTCCTTTTCATGTTTGTAACATTCTCATTCATCTCCTTATAATTCTCATTGAGTTGTGTGTATTTGTCATTGAGTTGTGAGTATTTGTCATCCAGCCATTTGAGCATCCTTATAACCATTACTTTGAATTCTTTCTCTGGTATGTTGCTAGCTTCAGTTTCAACTCCCTTTCTGGTGATTCTTCTTTTTCATTCCTTTGGAGATTGCTTTTTTGTCTTCCCATGCTTTGCTGTAATGTTTTAATTGTAGATCCGATTGCTTTGCTACCCAGGTTCTTTTGATGATGGTGCTACTGGTGATCTCTCAGGTCTCCTGGGCTTGGTAATCTGGCATAGCTCCCTACTTGAGCTATTTGGGTTCTCTTGATGTAGGCCTGTGAGCTGGAAAGGCACAACAGCAGTGTCTAGAAGTCAGGAGGGGGTGTCCCAATTTTTGCTCTCTTATGCCCTTGGTTGAAGTCGCCTGTGCCCAGAGGGGACTCACAGTGGCACCCAGGAACTGTCTGTTGGGATGATGGGGCTCAGGAGGCCTGTGCTCTGGAAAGGTGTGACTGGTGTCCAGAGTTCAGTAGTTGTGGGGTGGGCAGACTCAGCTTTTGCTGCTGCTTCTATGGTTGGATACATGTGCCCCCAATGGTGGCTCACAGGAGTACCCAAGGTGCATTTGCCAGCATGGTGTACTGACACACTCTGAAGTGCCCTGGTGCTGAAGCCATGGAATTGCAGTGTCTGTGGGCAGGTATCCCAGAAGAGGGAATTCAGTGTTTCTACAGCCCAGCAGTGCTTCCCTGTTTGTATAAGTGCTTGTCCAGTGGGGGTTCACAGAGGTACCCAAGGGCTGCCTGTGGCGCAGTGGGCTTGGGAGGAGTGTGCGCTAGAAAAGCATGCAACTGTAGTGTCCAGAGTTCTGCAGCTGTGGGGTGGGCAGACTCAGTTTTTGCTGCTGCACCTGTGGTGGATAGGCGCACGCTCCCAGTGGCAGCTCACAGGGGCACCAGCGGTGCGTTTGCCAGTGCAGCATACTGAATTAATCTGAAGGGCCGTGGCACTGAAGCCAAGTAACTGAGGCATCTGTGGGCAGGTATCCAGGATGAGTGAATTCAGAATGTATACTGCCGGGAGGACTGCATCCCTGTTTGTCCAAGATGGCACATAGCGGGGGCTCGCAGCAGCTCCCATGAGTGCCCTGTGGATAGATGGGCTCTGGGTGCTTGCTTGTTGGAAATGCACAACTGTGGCGGTGAGTTTGCTGGTGCAGAGCTCTGATGCACTCTGAGGGGCCCTGGCACTAAAGATGCGCAGCTGGGTTGTCTGTGGGCAGTTATTCAGGAAGAAGGAATTCAGAATTTCTACTGAAGGGCAGTAGAAATCACACCCAGCAGGGGTTCACAGCAGCATCCAAGAGCTGCCTATCGAGTGGTGTACCCTGGAAGTCTGCGCGCTGGAAACGTGCAAATGTTGGAAATGCACAGATGTGGCATCCAGAGTTCTTCTGCTGGGGAGGGGGGAATTTGCACTTACTGCTGTGCGAGCGGTGCACCTTTGGAGGTGGAGGTCCCAGGGTCTGTGGGTCTGTGGGTGGGGCAGCAGGATTTAGGCTGGAGTGGCTGCTGGGTCGCGAGCAGTGTCCAAGGCCTGTCTGGGTGGTGGTGCTGATGAGTTTCTAGAAGAGACCGCTCTCCCCTTCAAGATGGCGTGGGCTTTGTGCCCGAGTCCTGCAGTCTGGGGAGTGCCCACAGCGGTGGTAGTCTCTCCCTGTCCCAGAGAGCCTGGTCTGCCAGCCTCTGCTGCTCCTGCCGGATTTAACTGTCCCTCACTCACTCACACACACACCACACACATCCACACACTCTCTTTTCATCCCCTCACTCACTTCCTATCCCTCACCTCCTTCCTGCCAGCCACAATCTTTTCCCACATACTATCTTTTTATCTACTCTCTCTTAAAATCAAAGGAAAAAATATCCTTGGGGGAGGAATTATAAAAAAATAAATAAAATAAAAATCAAGTACTGTGTTAGGTATTGGGAACAAAGATGAATAATTGTAGTCTCTGCCCTCAAGGATTTTATAATCCAACTAGTGGGGGAGGGGGGAGGTCCCTCAGCCCAGCCTGCACCCTCTCCAATCAGGGACCCCTTGGGGGATGTCTGACTGCCGGTTTAGGCCCAATCCCTGTGAGATTAGGCCTAAACTGGCAGTCAGACATCCCTCTCACAATCTGGGACTGCTGGCTCCTAATCACTCACCTGCCTGACTGCCTGCCTGCCTGATCACTCCTAACTGCCTCTGCCTGCCTGCCTGATTACCCCTAACCCCTCTGTCTGCCTGCCTGTTCGCCCCTAACTGCCCTCCCCTGCTGGCCTGATCTCGCCCCCAACTGCCTCTGCCTCAGCCCCCACCACCATGGCTTTGTCTGGAAGGAAGTCAGACGTCTGGAAGATGGCCGGTTGACCTGGTCTAATTAGCATATTACCCTTTTATTAGTACAGATAGATTATATAGTATAGGATTGCTTAAATGGGGGGGGGAGCCTTTTTCTGCAGGAGGAGATGCTCTTGGCAGACAAAAATGCATAATCCCTATATCTGGACTGAAAGCCAGCCATATGCACTATACTGCCAGAACGGTCATTAAAAAATTGAACTGCTTTCTTATACCTTACTCCAAACAGCTGTTGCCCTTAAAACCCCTCCTCAGCCCCCACCTTAGATTCTGCCTTAGCAGTTCACCCAGATTAGGTTCTGATTGGTCGGTTTCTATGCCAGTCAGCATTAAAAGCTCTGCCTCCTAGGCAGCCATTGGCTTCTCACAGTTCACTCAGATTTGGTTCTGATTGGTTGGTTTCTATGCCAGTCAGCATCTCTGGGCCTATCTCCATGCCTGATCAGAGAGGCGGGGCTGATCAGTAGCCCCTGTGGCTGCTGGTGAGGCCCGGAGAGAAAGAGAGGCAAGAGCTGATCAACAGCTGCCACGGAGGCTGGGGATCAGACCCTGCTTCTCTCTCTGGGTCAGATCCTCAGCCTCCTTGGCAGTCAATGCTGGGTCGCTGCACCTGCAGCGGTGACAGTCAGCAGTGGCAACCCAGCACTGACTGCAGGACTGACTTCCGGTGTTCAGTCGTCCGTTTGATCATTTTGGACATTACAGACCCTGGCTCTTTATATATATACTAGAGGCCCGGTGCACAACAATTTGTGCACTCGGGGAAGGGGGGGGGGGGTCCCTCAGGCCGGCCTGTGCCCTCTCGCAGTCTGGGACCCCACAGGGGAAGTCCGGCTTGTTTTGTTCCGCCTCCCTCAGCCCGGCCCAGGTTGATTGTTCCCGCCTCCCTCAGCCGCCCAGCCGGCTTGATCTTTTCCGCCTCCCTCAGCCGCCCGGCTGGCTTGTTTTGCTCCCACCTCTGCTCAGCCGCCCGGCTGGCTTGTTTTGCTCCCACCTCTGCCGCCCAGCTTGTTTTCGGCCTCCTGGCTTGCTACGCTCCCAGCGGATATATGCAAATTAACTGCCATCTTGGCTGACAGTTAATTTGCATATACTCACTGATTAGCCAATGAAAAGGGTAGCGGTCGTACGCTAATTACCATGTTTCTCTTTTATTAGTGTAGATAGGTGAGATTACAGATGTAAATTACTGACTGTAACAAGATCAAGGAGTGTTATCATAAGAAAAACATAAAGGATAGAGCCTGTAACTGGATCATGGGTCAGAAATGCTTCCAAGCGAACCCTTGTGTACAGTTGGGAATGCAGATTGGTATAGCCACTATGGAAAACGGTATGTATGGAAGTTCCTCAAAAAAATTAAAAATGGAACTTCCTTATTACCCAGTGACTGCACTTCTGGGTATATATCCATAGAAATCCAAAATACTAATTCCAAATGATATATGAAACCCTATGTTTATTGCAGTGTCATTTACAATAGCCAATATATGGATGCAACCCAAGTGCCCATAAATAGATGAGTGGATAAAAAAAAAAGCTGTGGTATATATGCAATGGAATATTTCTCAGCTATAAAAAAGAATGAAATGTTACCATTTGCGATAGCATAAATGGACCTAGAGGGTATCATGCTCAGTGAAATAAAGCAGACACAGAAAAACAAATACCATTTGATTTCACTTATATGTGGAATCTAAAGAACAAAATAAATGAACAAAGTAGAAACAGACTCACAGTTACACAGAATAAAATGATAGTTGCTAGAGGGCAGGAGGATGTGGAATTGGTGAAAAAAGATGAAGGGATTAAAAAGTACAGATTGGTAGTTATAAAATAGGCATGGAGATGTAAATTGCAGCATGGGGAATATAGTTAATGATACAGTATTGTAATAACTATGGATGGTGTCAGGTGATATTGGAAATATTGGGGGGAACACTTTGTAAAATATGTGATTGTCTAACCACTATGATACACACCTGAAACTAATACTAAACTGTAATTTAAAAAATGAAATAATTAAAAAAAAGAAATGCTTCCAAGTGGAGGTGATACTTGAGTTGAATGTTGAACACAAGTAGGAAGTATGTGGCCTGACTTGAGCAGTTCCAACACTTGGGAGTAAGCAAAAATTGAGTTTACCAGACATTTTTGGGAATGCATTATTATTTTTTGCTTATAAATCTTTTCAAAGACAAGAATTTTAAATAACAAATATTAAAATCAACTGATACAAAAAATAGTGAAATAGTAACAATTTTCCTAGTGATTAAAACTAAATATCTTAAAACAATTTACCAGTAATTCCCAAAGTAAGTTCCATAGAGTATTAATAAATCACATTTAAAATAAAACTCCATGGTTAAATAAGTTTAGGAAATAGTGAGGAAAGTTGAACAGATTACTGCAGTACTTCCCAGAACCTTTAATCTGATTCTATGTATTGTGATCCTTTAAAGCAGGCTATATGTCCATAGTCCTTTACAGAGACTCATAGGATTAGTATTATAAGAAATGCACTTCAGCCTGGAGATTCTTATGCTAAGTGAAATAAGCCAGTCAGAGAAAGACAAGTACCACATGATTTCACTCATGTGAAACCTAATGAAGAAACTGAACTAACAAACAAAATAGAAACACACTCATAGATAGAGAACAGGCTGGGTAGGAGGGGTTGAAGGATTGAGGAGAGAGAGAGAGAGAGAGAGAGAGAGAGAGAGAGAGAGAGAGAGGAAACTTATGGAGTATGGACAAGGACAACAGTGTGGTGATTGTGGGGGTGAGCGGGTTGGAAAAGGTGGAGGAGGGGATAGGAGGGATAAATGATGATGGAGGAAGACTCGACTTGGGGTGGGGAATGTACAATACAGTGTACAGATGATGTGTTGTGAAATTGTACATCTGGAACCTGTATGATTTTGTTAACCATTGTCACCCCAATAAATTCAATAAAGAAAATATTAAAGTACAAATGGCTCATTAACAAATTTTTTAAGTGACTATTTTTTCAACAACAGTCTTTGCTTGCTATTCAAACCAGTAGAATCTTAAATTGCCATTAAGATAACAGAAAAACAAAAAATCAACATTTCAGTTCTACTTCATCATCTCTCAATTATCTTGTGGGTAGCATAACACCTGACAATTGAGAGTAGTTTTTAAAAAATTTATCTTTATTGTTGAAAGTATTAAAAGATGCCCCTCTTTTTTCCCCATTGACCCCTCCACCCCATACCCATCCCTCACCCCAGGCCTTCACCACACTATTATCTGTGTCCATGGATTATGCATATATGCATATAAGTTCTTTGGTTAATCTCTCCCCATCCATCCACCCATCTTTGCCTTCCCTCTGAGATTCATCAGTCTATACCATGCATCCGTGCCTCTCAATCTGTTTTATTCCTCTAGAATACTAAAGTGATATCAAACATGAATAAACATTACACCACTTGTTTTAAAAGCCCTAATGGCATTTAGTGAGGTGATACACTCAACCTATACTCCCAAATCTTTGTTCATTGCTAGTATGAAGCTTGACCTTATGGACAATGAATTTTCTCCATGGTAGAAATTGCCCTTATTTTTCATAAGACGGCTTTTAGAGTTATAAATTCCTTCCTTATTAATTTTTTTTCTATTTTTTAAAAGTTAAATTTATTGGGATGACATTAGTTAACAAAATTATATAGGTTTCAGGTGTACAATTCCATGATACATCATTTGTATATTGCATTGGGTGTTTACCACCCAAAGTCAAATCTTCTCTGTCACCAAATATTTGATCCCTTTACCCTTTATTATTCTCCTAACCTCCTTCCCTCTAGTAACCACCATATTGTCTGGGCCTATGAGTTTTTTATTGTTTGTTTTCCTTGTTTGTTCATTTGTTGCTTTCAGTTTTATATCCCACATTTGAGTGGAACCATGTGGTTCTTGACATTTTCTGTCTGACTTATTTCACTTATCATGATATTCTCAAGATCCATCCATGATTCCACTAATGGCAGGATTTTACAAGAAATTCAAGAGGAAAGAACATTTCCAAGCTCATTCAATGAAACCAGCATCATCCTAAGGCGAGAACCAAGGTAAAGACAACACAATGAAAGAGAATTACAGGCCAATATCCCTCATGAACATAGATGCCAAAATCCTCAACAAAATCTTAGCAAATTGGATCCAGCAGTACATCATAAAGATCATACACCATGACCAAATAGGATTTATCCCAGGATGCAAGGATGGTACAATATCCGCAAATCAATAAACATGATACATCACATAAACAAATTGAAAGAAAAAAACCACATAGTCATATCAATTGATGCAGAAAAAGCATTTGACAAAATCCAACACCCATTTTTGATAAAAACTCTCAGCAAGGTGGGAATAGAAGGATCATACCTCAACATAATAAAAGCCATATATGACAAGCCCACAGCCAACATCATACCCAATGGACAAAAACTAACACCATTTCCCCTAAGAACAGGAACAAGACAGGGATGCCCACTCTCACCACTCCTGTTCGACATAGTCCTAGAAGTATTAGCCATTGCAATTAGACAAGAAGAAGAAATAAAAGGCATCCAAATTGGAAAAGAGGAAGTAAAACTGTCCTTACTTGCAGACGACATGATATTATACATACAAAACCCTAGAGACTCCATCAAAAAACTACTAGACTTAATACATGAATTTGGCAATGTAGCAGGATACAAAATTAACCCCAAGAAATCTGAGGCATTTCTATACACCAATAGTGAACTTGCAGAAAGAGAGATTATAAAAACAATCCCATTTACCACCGCACCAAAAAGATTAAGCTACCTAGGAATAAACTTAACTAAAGAGGTAAAAGACCTCTACTCAGAAAACTACAGGACATTGAAAAAAGAGATAGAGGAAGACATAAACAGATGGAAGAACATACCATGTTCTTGGATTGGTAGAATCAACATCATTAAAATGTCCATACTACCCAAAGCAATCTATAAATTCAACGCACTTCCCATTAAAATACCAATGGCCTACTTCAAAGATCTAGAACGAACTCTCCAAAAATTCATCTGGAACATAAAAAGACCCCGAATAGCTGCAGCGATCCTGAGAAAGAACAAAGTAGGTGGGATCTCAATGCCAGATATCAAGCTGTATTACAAAGCCACTGTTCTCAGAACTGCCTGGTACTGGCACAAGAACACACATATAGATCAATGGAATAGTATAGAGAGCCCAGAAATCGACCCGAACCAATATGCTCAATTAATATTTGACAAAGGAGGAAAGAACATACAATGGATTCAAGACAGTCTCTTCAATAAATGGTGTTGGGAAAATTGGACAGATATATGCAAGAAAATGAAACTGGACCACCAACTTACACCATACACAAGAATAAACTCAAAATGGATAAAGGACTTAAATGTACGACAGGAAACCATAAAAATTCTAGAAGAATACAAAGGCAACAAAATCTCAGACTTAT
>NW_005871069.1:11637889-11661521 GCF_000147115.1 Myotis lucifugus
CCCAATCCAGCTCCCTTGCTCCAGTAGAAGCTGTAGAGAAAAATACCAAATGCGTCTTCTTTATATATAAAAAGCTTCAGCAAAAAATCCGAACTGATTAGCATCAGTGCATAGAGTGTCGCTGTGGGTGAAAACATAATTTCCAACGTCATATCTGATAAGGGCTTAATCTCCAAAATTTATAGGGAACTCATACAACTTAACAAAAAGATGATAAACAATCCAATCAAAAAATGGGCAAAGGATCTAAATAGACACCTTTCAAAAGAGGACATTCAGAAAGCCAAGAGACATATGAAAACATGCTCAAAGTCACTAATCATCCGAGAGATGCAAATCAAAACAACAATGAGGTACCTTCTCACACCTGTCAGAATGGCCATCATCAACAAATCAACAAACGACAAGTGCTGGAGAGGATGTGGAGAAAAAGGAACACTTGTGCACTGCTGGTGGGAATGCAGACTGGTGCAGCCACTATGGAAGGCAGTATGGAGGTTCCTCAAAAAATTGGAAATGGAACTCCCATTTGACCCTGTGATCCCACTACTAGGAATATATCCCAAGAAACCAGAAACACCTATCAGAAAGGATATATGTAACCAGATGTTCGTAGCAGCACAATTCACCATAGCTAAGATCTGGAAACAGCCTAAGTGCCCATCAGTAGATGAATGGATTAGAAAACTGTGGTACATCTACACGATGGAATACTATGCTGCTGTTAAAAAGAAGGAACTCCTACCATTTGCAACATCATGGATGGAACTGGAGAGCATTATGCTAAGTGAAACAAGCCAGTCAATGAAGGAAAAATACCACATGATCTCACTCATTCATGGATAATAAAGACCATTACAAACTTTTGAACAATAATAGATACAGAGGCAGAGCTGCCTCAAACTGATTGCCAAACTGCAGTGGGAAGGCCAGGGAGGGTTGGGGGGCAGGAGGGAGGGGGTAAGAGATCAACCGAAGGACTTGTATGCATGCATATAAGCATAACTAATGGACATAAGACACTGGGGGGTAAGGGAGGGTAGGGGTGTGTCAAGGGTGGGGGGGGAAAAAAAGGACACTTATGTAATGCCCTTTGTAATACTTTAAGCGAAAAATAAAAAAATAAAGAAAATAAAATAAAATAAAAATAAAAAGAAGTACAAACAAGTCTATAACTCTGTCAGAGATTTTGGAGAATTTAAAGAATTTATTATTTTTTGTTTATTTGGTTATGCAAACTTTGTATACTCATTGCCTTTGATAAAATATCATCTTGACATTTTTAAACAGGCCTCAAAACTTAAACAATGTGTTTTTCAATCTACACTAATAAAAGACAAACATGCAAATTGACCATACCCTCGCTCTGCCTTAAGCCATGCCCACCAGCCAATCAGAGCGACTATATGCAAATTTACCCAACCAAGATTGCTGCTGGCAGCCACGGAGCTGGAGCAAGCAGGAGGCTTTGTTGCCCCAATGATGGAGGAAGCCAAGCTTCCCTGCCTGCCCTGGCTGCCACTGAGCTCCACTCAAAGCTACAAAGTTTCAATTATAGAAGGTAAATAAATCCCAGAATTTAAAAAAAAGAAAGTAAAAAAGGAGAGGCTGGGAGCTTCTGTCGCCAGGGGGCTTGGCCAGCCTGAAAACAGCCATCAGCCCCTCACCCAGGCTGGCCAGGCACCCTACTGGAAACCCCCACCCTGAAGGGGCTGTGGACAGCCTGAAAACAGCCATCAGCCCCTCACTCAGGCAGGCCACACCCTCATGGCGTGAGGGTCCTCGCTGGGGGGCTTGGCAGCCTGAAAACAGCTATCAGCTACTCACCCAGACTGGCCAGGCACCCCAGCAGGACCCCCCACCCAAAAGGGGCTATGGCCAGCCTGCAAACACCCATCAGCCCCTCACCCAGGCTGGCCAGGCACCCCAGTGGGGACCCCCACCCTGATCTGGGACACCCTTCAGGGCAAATCAGCCGGCCCCCAACATTCACCAGGCCTCTATCCTACCCTATATAATAAAAGGGTAATATGCAAACTGACCCTAACAGCAGAACGACTGGGAATGACTGGTCACTATGACACACACTGACCACCAGGGGGCAGACGTTCAATGCAGGAGTGGCCCCCTGGTGGTCAGTGCACTCCCACAGGGGGAGCTCTGCTCAGCCACAAGCCAGGCTGATGGCTGCCAGTACAGCGGTGGTGGTGGGAGCCTCTCCCACCTCCTCAGCAGTGCTAAGGATGTCCGACTGCAGCTTTTGCCTGCTCCCCGCTGGCAAGTGGACTTCCCCCGAGGGCTGCTGGGCTGCCAGAGGGATGTCTGACTGCCAGCTTGGGCCCGATCCCCCAGGGAGTGGGCCTAAGCCAGCAGGTGGACATCCTCTGAGTTGTCCCAGACTGCAAAAGGGCATAGGTCAGGCTGAGGGATCCCCGAGTGTACAAATTTTTGTGCACCGGGCATCTAGTTATTATATATTAAAGTATCAGCAAGTGGTATGAGGCATGTCCCATCTCTGAGCAGTTAAGTTGAAATAAAACTTGTTCCTTGGTCTCTCAATGTCAGTTCTCTTAATATTAGAATGGCTTTTTGTTAGAGACAAATACTTTGTCATGAAAGGATTTGGGTCTTTGGAGCCGACTGGGGTTTGACTGTTGACTCAATTACCTTCAAGTCTATTTGGGCCCAAGTATCTACTCAATAAAATGGGGAGATTATTTTTATTGGAGATGTGGTATATATAGTATTGAAAATAATAACAAAGCAAGGTTTCCATTTATTGACTTGCTCACTATGTGCCAGCCACTAAGCTTGGTGTGTCATATATCTTACAATTCAGAGATGAGTTAATTGAAGTGTTCACTTCCAGTTTACAAATTCTACCCTTAGAGAACTAGCTACCAATTATCTAGTGCCTACTAAATCCTGGCCACTTTGTATATATATTTTCTCAATTAGTCCATAATACCAGGAAGTAGATGTTATTATTGCAGAGCCTGGGACAGAACCCAGGAAGATAAACTCCCAAGGCCCTTGCCTTTAACGCTTACTATACTGCCTCAGCAGGAGTAGCTAGTGTTATTATCATAGGCATTAGTTTTAAAGAAACCCATAATATCAGTACACTAAAAAATACGTGCATATGTTTGAAAATTGAGAAATGTAGTTAGGAAATCAAATAGTTTCATATATAATTTCTTGAATTGAGAGCATATGCCTTTGTACTGCATTGCAAAGAAAATATGAGGACAAATACTAAAAATCAAAATAGAGTTAAGCACTCCACGCCTGGAACCACTTCCCCAAGACAATCTAGGAACAAAATTTGAGATTTTGTATTCCAAAGTTATGTTCACATCTGTATCAGATATCTTAAATAGTGTGTGATGCTGAGAACTGACGAAGCCTGCAATTATGTTATCTCAAGTTCTGAGAACGTGAGGTGCAGTAATGTTTTGAAAGAGCATGTTGCCAGATGCTCTCCATCTCAGAATAATCAATTTGAGCTCCTATGGTCTTGCACCTCATTGCATATTGTCAGCCAGAGCAACCTGCAGGAAATATATACCTTGCTGGAACTTACCTTGCTGAGATAGTCTCAGACTTTTGGGGTAGATGCATTAAAATTTTTATTTGATAGACCTTTTCCTCTACTGGTTTTCTGATTTTTTAAAAAATAATTTATCATTAATTTTTTTAGGATTGCTGCTAAAATGTCTGCAAATTATTTGTATATAATCAGGAAAATAGTTACAAAAATTTGGTTTTTAGTACATCATTTGGACAAGTTTTGAAGATGTCTTCAAACAACAAAAATTAGTGTTCTAATAAAATCCAATGTTTTGGAGAGACAAAATGGTGGCGGAATAGACGGACGTGTCCCAAGCCTTGTCGCAGAGCAGAAAGAATGAGCAACTAAATGGAATAACATCCACCCCAAATTGGCTGATGAGACAATTCTCAGCTGTGAAGGGCAGAGTACACCTGGAGAATGGTAAAATCGGGGATCTGGGCTAGAGAGAACTGCGAGACCTCTGAGCCCAGAGGGTCAGAGGGAAACCGCAGGGAACTGAGGCGGTGTCCCTTGGGACAGGCATAGTGTCTGACTGTGGAAAGAAGGTCTGCAGGACTACTGGCAGTAGGGGATTCTAGGTCTGGGTCCACAGTCAAGAGAGACTGAGCCCAGAGGGGGCAGCCTTGGTGGCTGCCCAGGCTGTGCCATGCCAAGGGGAGAGGAGCTAGCAGAGGTGCAGCTCTTTCCCCTCTTTTTGGTCTTTGCTTTTGTTTGCTGAACTGAGTTCATAGGACCTTTCAA
The DNA here is from genome assembly GCF_000147115.1 of Myotis lucifugus. NCBI lineage: Eukaryota > Metazoa > Chordata > Mammalia > Chiroptera > Vespertilionidae > Myotis > Myotis lucifugus. The sequence goes on from NW_005871069.1 coordinate 11,642,205, forward strand.
ATACAGACACTCACCCATGGCTGAGGTGCAGGTGGAGATGCAGACTTGTGGATTCTGGGGAGAGGCCAGGTAGAGGAAAGTGTCAGGAAGAGGTGGCCAACAGTCTAGCACTGAGTCATACCTGATGTGCCAGATCCAGGCAGCCATTTTCTCCTGAAGAGATAGCCCCTCCCTGCAGTCTCCAGGCAACCAATACAGCCACACCCAGACTACACCCCAAGTAGTACAAATGATACCAAAAAAAATCTGAATAGTCCCTGAGAGCCCACAGGTACTAGCCTAAAGCGAGGCCTTCAGTCCCAGCAACAGGAAACTGAGAAGCGGCAGACAGTACAGAAGAGTGGGATCTTAAACCAGCCCTCATTTTTATTTTTATTTTATTATTACTTTATTATCACTTTTTTCTTTATTTTCCTTTTTTTGTTTGTTTCTTTATTTTCTATTTTCATATTATTTTTTCATCATTCTAATTTTTTTATTTTATCCTACGTTTTTAATTAATTTTTTTCTTCTCTTTCTCTTTCTTCTTATGCATTCACCCTCTTTCTACTTCCTCTATACCAGGGGTGGGCAAACTTTTTGACTCGAGGGCCACAATGGGTTCTTAAACTGGACCGGAGGGCCGGAACAAAAGCATGGATGGAGTGTTTGTGTGAACTAATATAAATTCAAAGTAAACATCATTACATAAAAGGGTACGGTCTTTTTTTTTTAGTTTTATTCATTTCAAATGGGCCGGATCCGGCCCGCGGGCCGTAGTTTGCCCACGGCTGCTCTATACTGAACTGAGGTCCTCCCAATACTCATCCAATTCCTTAACCTTACTTTCTGAATATAAGATTCTGCCCCCACCCTCTTTACTGGGTATTTGGTATTTGTATATTTTGGTTTATCTATTTGTTCTCTGATTATATATATATAGCTTTTTTATTCCTTTTTCTTCTTTTTCTTTTCTCTCATACCATTTTTTCTCTCTTTGATATCATTTGTGCTCTCTTTTATCTTCCCTAATTCTCTTTTCTCTGGTGGTCACTTATATTGGGGTTATCGGTGTCATGAGTACATTCATGTTTTGTTCCCTTTGTGTCATGCCTTGTCAAGGTGAACTTTATCCTGTTTGGCCAATGTGGTAGAGAGTGAGACACATAACCAGACACCTGGAGAGGAGACTCCATCCAAAAACAGGTCAGTAACACTCCAGGCCCAACTACAGAGGCAGGAAGAAGGCAGCAGTGAGGGAGAGAGCGTGAGTGAGTGAGGGAGCAAAAGAGGAGTATGTGGACATGTGGTGTGTGTGTGTGTGTGTGTGTGTGTGTGTGTGTGTGTGTATGTGTTAGTGAAGCACAGTTAGGTCCCACAGGACCTTCGGGTGAAGGATGACCAGGCTTGCCTAACCAGGCAGCCTCTGCTACTGTTGCAAAGAGCCCTGGAGTGGCTGGCTCTTCCACAGAGGCCATGCCTTTTTGAAGGGGAGAGCTGCTATGACTGGGAGCCCAGACTCACCTCCACCCAGGGTGCCTTCAGATAACACACCCGGGACTCTACAGCCACCCCCACCAGGAACCTGCTGCCTTGGCTGCAGTCCCAGGTCACTGAGACTCCAGCCACCTCAGGACTGGGCTCCTGTGAATTCCGAAGCATGCTCCCCTTTGGCTGGCTGAACACTTTAGCCTAGGGCACCGCGGCCATGCAAGCAGAAGACATGTGAGCAGCCTGCCCCAGTCAAAGGAGCAGTAACCTCACATGGCCTGCCCCCGTCCAAGGCACAGCAGCCCAGCAAGCAGCCTGCACCAGTCCGAGGAGCAGCAGCCACGCGAACAGTCCACCCCCGTATGAGGAGCAGTATTTCCACAAGCAGCCTGCACCTGTCCCAGGAGCAGCAGTTGTGTGAGCAGCCCACCCCTGTCCAAGGAGCAGCAGCTCTGCGAGCAGCCCACCCCCATCCAAGAAGCAGCAGCCCCATGAGTAGCTTGCCCCCATCTGAGGAGCAGCAGCCTCACGTACCCAGCCCCTGTCCTAAGAGCAGCAGCCCCATGAGCAGCCTGCCCATGTCTAAGGAGCGGCAGCCCTGCACAACCCCGTGTAGCCCGCCCCCACCCAAAGAGCAGCAGCCACACAAGCAGCCCACCCATATCCAAGGAGCATCAGCCCCGCAAGCAGCTGCCCCTGTCTGAGGAGCAGCAGCCCCGCAAGCAGCCCGCCCCAGTCTGAGCAGCAGCAGCCATGCACATCCTGCCCCCATTGGAGGAGCAGTAGACTTGTGAGCAGCCCGCCCTTGTCTGAGGTGCAGCAATTGTGTGAGCAGCCTGCTGCCACCAGCCAAAGGAGCCACCACTGCTGCGAGCAGCATCCCCCAGAGGAGACACTGTCAACTGAGGAGTAGCCACTGCCGTAAACTACTGAGGAGCAGCCGCCGCCCAAGGAGTCGGTACTGCACCAGGAGCTGCCCCTGCATGACTCGACACCTAGATCCTTCAGTGAGTACAGAAATGGGGAGAAAAAGAAACCCCCAAAGGAAAGAAAAAGAGGCATCGCCAGAAGAGCAGCTAACTGAAAGGGAGGCATTCAATATGTCAGAAAAAAAATTCAGAATAAGGGTCATACAGTTCAAAAAGTGGATGGATGAAGAAATCAACAACTTATGCAAGAATCAAGAAGAAATAAAGAGTGATATAGCTGCAATAAAAAAACACCATGGAAAGTTTCAGCAGTAGACTAGGAGAAGCAGAGGACTAAGTGGGCGAATTAGAAGACAGGGAAGAAAAACACACCCAACTGAACTGCAATTGAAGAAAAAAATTAAAAGACAGGAGGAGAGCCTCAGGGAGCTTTGGGACAACATGAAATGAAGCAATATACCAATAATAGGGGTACCAGAATGACAGGAAGAGGAACAAGGTATAAAAAAATCATTTGAAGAAATAATGTCAGAAAACTTCCCTGATGTGGCGAAGAAAAAAATCACACAAGCACAGAGTCACAAACAAGATGGACCCAAAAAGACCCACACCAAGACACATCATAATTATGATGTCAAACATTCAGGTCAAAGAGAGAAACTTAAAGGCTATGAGAGAGACAGAAAGTATGTACAAGGGATCTCCCATTAGATTATCAAGTGATTTCTCAACAGAAACACATCAGGCCAGAAAGGAATGAAAGGAAATTTACAAAGGGATGCAAAGGAAGAGACTGAATCCAAGAATACTCTATCCGGCAAGGCTATCATTCAAAATTACATGGGAAATAAGAAGCTTCAGAGACAAAAAAAAAAAGGTTAAGGGAGTTTATCACCATCAAGCCAGCAATACAAGAAATGCTAAAGGGACTGGTATAAAAAGAAGGAATAAAAAGGGAAAAAGGAACACGGACACAAAAAATAAAAATGCCTAGAAACAACTACTTATCAATAATAACATTAAATGTAAATGGAATAAATGCTCCAATCAAAAGACATCCAGTGGCTGAAGGGATAAAAAACATGACCCATATATATGCTGTCTACAAGAGACCCACCTCAGAACAAGGAACTCACACAGACTGAAAGTGAAGGGATGGAAAAATATCTTTTAGGCAAATGAAAATGAAAAAAAAAAGCTGGGGTAACAATACTTATATCTGACAAAATAGACCTCAAAGTGAAGGCCATAACAAGAGATAAGAAAGGCCACTTCATAATACTAAAGGGATCGATACAACAAGAGGATATAACCCTGGTAAACATATATGCACCCAATGCAGGAACACCCAAATACATAAAAAGAAAAACTCCTGGAAGATATCAAGGGAGATATCAAGAACAATACAATCATAGTAGGGGACTCTAATACACCACTGACATCACTGGATAAATCCTCTAGACAAAAAAATCAGCAAAGAAACAGCAATCATAAATTACCACTAGGTCAGATGGACTCAATTGACATATTCAGAATATTTGACCCAAAAGACACGGAATATACATTCTTCTCAAGTGCACATGGGACATTTTCAAAGATAGACCACATATTGGGTCATAGTCAAAGTTTCCCCAAATTCCAGAAGATTGAAATCATATCAAGAATCTTCTCAGATCACAATGGCATAAAATTAGAAATAAACTACAATAAAAATAATAAAAAAATTCAAACACTTGGAAGCTGAATAGCATGCCATTAAACAATGATTGGGTTACCAAAGAGATCAAAGAAGAAATTAAAAACATCCGGGAAACAAATGACAATGAAAACACAACAATCCAAAACCTATGGGACACAGTGAAAACAGTCCTAGAGGGAAGTTTATAGCTCTACAGACCTACTTCAAATAACCAATAAAAAATGGTAATAAATCATCTAACTCCACTACTTAAAGAATTAGAAAGATAGCAAAACGAATAGCCCAGAATGAGCAGAAGGAAAGAGATAATAAAAATCAGAGCTGAAATACATGGCATAGAAACAAAAACAAAACAAAACACAAAAGATCAATTAAACCAAGAGCTGGTTCTTTGAAAGGATAAACAAGATTGATGAACCTCTAGCCAGGCTCACCAAAGAGCAAAGAGAGAAGACCCAAATAAACATAATCAGAAATGAAAGAGGCAAAATAACAACAGACCCCACAGAAATAGAAAGGATTGTTTAAAAATACTATGAACAACTCTACTCCAACAAACTAGACAACCTGGAGGAAATGGACATATTCCTAGAAAAATACAACCTTCCAAAACTTAATCAGGACGAATCTAAAAATCTCTATAGGCTGATAACTATGGAGGAAATTGATGCAGTCATCAAAAAGCTTCCTGCAAATGAAAGCCCAGGGCCAGACGGCTTCAATGGGAGTTTAACCAAACATTCAAAGAAGAACTAAAACCTATCCTCCTCAAACTATTCCAAAAAATTCAAGAAGAAGGAACACTTCCAAGCTAATTCTATGAAGCCAGCATTACCCTAATACGAAAACCAAATAAAGACAATACAATGAAAGAGAATTACAGGCCAGTATCTCACATGAACATAGATGCCAAAATCCTAAACAAAATTCTAGCAAATCGGATCCAGCATTACATCTGAAAGACCATACACCATGACCAAGTAGGATTTATCCCACGGATGCAAGGATGGTACAATATCTGCAAATTAATAAACATGATACATAACATAATAAAATTGAAGGATAAAAATCACATAGTCAAATTAATTGATGCAGAAGAAGCATTTGACAAAAATCCAACACCCTTTCTTGATAAAAACCCAAAGCAAAATGGGAATAGAGGGATCATACCTCAACATAATAAAAGCCTTATATGACAAATCTATAGCCAACATCATACCCAATGGGCAAAAACTAAAACTATTTCACCTAAGACCAGGAACAAGACAGGGATGCCCACTTTCACCACTCCTGTTCAACACAGTCCTGGAAGTGCTAGTCATGTGCTGGGCTGCATATCTGGTGCTTTGGCCAGGCGGGTCACGCTGTGCTCTCTGTTCCTAGAACACATAGATAGGAAGGTAGTCACTGTACTGATGCTGTACTGTGTCGGGAACAAATTGTGTAAACAAGGATTTGTAACTAACTTTGTGGTTTTTGCAAATAAAAATGCTGTAACTCCTGTAGTCGGCCCTGCAGTTCAGCCTTTGCTTCGGCAGGGTGCTGTAACTGTAGTCGCTGGCCAGCTTAATAAAGGCTCCTAAATCTTGATGAGTCCATGGTGGTCGTCTCTGTGGGTCGCCCCATAACATTTGGAGGCCCCCAGCAAGATCCACTCCGGCCGAGTTGCCGGTGGACACCCCGGACTCCCCTGGCGAGGACACGCCAGTCTCTGTCCTGGGTCTCAGGGAGGCGGAGTGTTTTCCTCCCGAAACTGCAATCTGAAAACGACAAGCCACCTGGACCTCCAGTGGGGAGGTAAGAATCTGGTATCTGTCTGTGGAAAGTTCCCTTTAGGACTCAAAAGAGGATTGGACGCAGCGGAACCTCGAAGTCGACGGCGTCTGGGGGTCCTGGTCTGGGCAACCTTAGGTTGCATTTGTCTGGTTTGTTTTGTCTTTGTTCTTTGTTGTCTTTGTCTTTGTAAAAATGGATCAAGGTCAGTCATCATCATCGACCCCCTTACAATGTTTTCTTGAGAATTTTCAGGATTTCAAGAGACGTGAAGAGGACTACACCACCCCCGTTAATTATTTTTTAAAACTTTATTTTAAATTTATTGATTGGTTAAGGTATTACAAATGTGTCCTCATTCCCCCATTAACCCCCAACCTCCCCCCGCCCCATTCATGTTCTCATCCACCTATTGTCCATGTCCATTGTTTGGCTTATATGCATGCATACAAGTCCTTTGGTTGATCTATTCCCCTTACCCCCACCCTCCCCTACTTTCCCTCTGGGGATTGATAGTCTGATCCCTGTTTCTCCGTCTTTGGATATGTCCCTGATGATCAGTCTATGTAGTTCTCTATATTCCACAAATGAGTGAGACCATGTGGTATTTATCTTTATCTGACTGGCTAATTTCACTTAGCATAATGCTCTCCAGTTCCATCCATGCTGTTGCAAATGGCAAGAGTTCCTTCTTTTTTACCGCAGCGTAGTATTCCATTGTGTAGATGTACCACAGTTTTTTAATCCACTCATCTGCTGATGGGCACTTAGGCTGTTTCCAAATCTTAGCTATGGTGAATTGTGCTGCTATGAACATAGGGATGTATATATCCTTTCTGATAGGTGTTTCTGGGTTCTTGGGATATATTCCTAGAAGTGGAATCACAGGGTCAAATGGGAGTTCCATTTTTAGTTTTTTTGAGGAAACTCCATACTGTTCTCCACAGTGGCTGCACCAGTCTGCATTTCCACCAGCAGTGCACGAGGGTTCCTTTTTCTCCACATCCTCTCCAACACTTGTTTGTTGATTTGTTGATGATAGCCATTCTGGCAGGTGTGAGATGATACCGCATTGTTGTTTTGATTTGCATCTCTCATATAATTAGTGACTTTGGGCATGTTTTCATATGTCTTTCGGCCTTCTGTATGTCCTCTTTCGAAAAGTGTCTATCTAGGTCTGTTGCCCATTTTTTGATTGGATTGTTTATCTTCCCATTGTTAAGTTGCATGAGTTCCCTGTAAATGTTGGAGATTATACCCTTATCGGTGATAACAGAGGCAAATATGTTCTCCCATGCAGTGGGCCTTCTTGATGTTTTGTTGATGGTTTCCTTTGCTGTTCAAAAGCTTTTTATTTTGATGTAGTCCCATTTATTTTCTCTTTAGTTTCCATTGCCCTAGGAGCAGTATCAGAGAAGAAATTCCTTTGGCATATGTATTCGATTTCGCTGCCTGTGGATTCCTCTAGTACTTTTATGGTTTCCCATTTTATGTTTAAGTCTTTTATCCATTTTGAGTTTATTTTTGTGTATGGTGTGAGTTGGTGGTCTAGTTTCATCTTTTTGCATGTATCTGTCCAATTTTCCCAACACCATTTATTGAAGAGACTGTCTTGACTCCATTGTATGCTCTTGCTTCCTTTGTTGAATATTAATTGGGCATAGTGGTTTGGGTCAAATTCTGGGTTCTCTATTCTATTCCATTGATATATATGTCTGTTCTTGTGCCAGTACCAAGCTGTTTTAAGTACAGTGGCTTTGTAATACAATTTGATATCTGGTATTGAGATCCAACCTACTTTGTTCTTCTTTCTCAGGATTGCTGCAACTATTCAAGGTCTTTTTTTTATTCCAGATGAATTTTTGGAACATTCGTTCTAGATCTGTGAAATATGCCGTTGGTAATTTAATGGGGATTGCATTGAATCTATAGATTGCTTTGGGTAGTATGGACATTTTGATGATGTTGATTCTACCAATCCATGAACACGGTATGTTCTTCCATCTGTTTATGTCTTCCTCTATCTCTTCTTTCAGTGTCCTGTAGTTTTTCGTATATAAGTCTTTTACCTCCTTAGTTAAGTTTATTCCTAGAGATCTTCATTTTTCTGAAACAATCGTAAATGGGATTGCTTTATTAGTCTCACTTTCTGTAAGTTCACTATTGGTGTAAAGAAATGCCATAGATTTCTTGGAATTAATTTTGTATCCTGCTACATTGCGGAATTCATTTATTAAGTCTAATAATTTTTTGATGGAGTCTTTAGGGTTCTCTAGGTACCGTATGTCATCTGCAAATAAGGACAGTTTTACTTCTTCTTTTCCAATTTGGATGCCTTTTATTTCTTCTTCTTGTCTGATCACAACGACTAGTACTTCCAGTACTATGTTGAACAAGAGTGGTGAGAGGGGGCATCCCTGTCTTGTTCCTGTTTTTAGGGGAAATGGTTTTAGTTTTTGCCCATTGATTATGATGTTGGCTGTGGGCTTGTCATATATGGCTTTTATTATGTTGAGGTATGATCCTTCTATTCCTACCTTGCTGAGAGTTTTTATCAAGAAAGGGTGTTGGATTGTGTCAAATGCTTTTTCTGCATCAATTGATATGACTATGTGGTTTTTATCTCTCAATTATTTTATGTGATGTATCACATTTATTGATTTGCGGATATTGTACAATCCTTACATCCGTGGGATAAATCCTACTTGGTCATGGTGTATGATCTTTCTGATGTACTGCTGGATCCAATTTGCTAGGATTTTGTTGAGGATTTCAGCACCTATGGTCATGAGGGATATTGGCCTGTAATTCTCTTTCCTTGTGTTGTCTTTCCCTCGTTTTGGTATTAGGGTGATGCTGGCTTCATAGAATGAGCTTGGAAGTGTTCCTTCCTCTTGAATTTTTTGGAATAGTCTGAGGAGGAGAGGTTTTAGTTCTTCCTTGAATGTTTGGTAAAACTCCCCTGTGAAGCCGTCTGGTCCTGGGCTTTTGTTAGCTGGAAGCTTTTTGATTACTGCTTCAATTTCCTCTATAGTTATTGGCCTATTGAGATTTTTAGACTCTTCCTGATTGAGTTTTGGAAGGTTGTATTTTTCTAGGAACATGTCCATTTCCTCCAGGTTGTCTAGTTTGTTGGAGTAGAGTTGTTCATAGTATTTTTTAACAATCCTTTCTATTTCCGTGGGGTCTGTTGTTATTTCTCCTCTTTCATTTCTGATTTTGTTTATTTGTGTCCTCTCTCTTTGTTTTTTGGTGAGCCTGGCTAGAGGTTCATCAATATTGTTTATCCTTTCAAAGAACCAGCTCTTGGTTTTGTTGATCTTTTGTATTGTTTTTTGTTTTTGTTTTTGTTTTTTGGTCTCTATGTCGTTTATCTCCGCTCTGATCTTTATTATTTCTTTCCTTCTGCTTACACTGGGCTTTTCTTGTTGCTCTCTTTCTAACTCTTTGAGTTGTAGGGTTAAGTAATTTATCATCATTGTTTCTTGTTTTTTGCAGTAGGCTTGTAGAGCTATGAACTTCCCTCTCAAGACTGCTTTCGCTGTATCCCATAGGTTTTGGATTGTTGTGTTTTCATTGTCGTTTGTTGCCATGATGTTTTTTATTTCTTCTTTGATCTCTCTGGTAACCCAGTCATCATTTAATAGCATGCTATTTAGTCTTTATGTGTTTGATTTTTTTGGATTGTTTTTATTGTAGTTGATTTCCAGTTTTATGCCATTGTGATCTGAGAAGATGCTTGATATGACTTCTATCTTCTTGAATTTGAAGAGACTTTGCCTGTGACCCAATATATGGTCTATCTTTGAAAATGACCCATGTGCACTTAAGAAGAATGTATATTCTGTGGCTTTGGGATGATATGTTCTGAAGATGTCAATTAATTCCATCTGATCTAGTGCATCATTTAGGGTTGATATTTCTTTGCTGATTTTTTGTTTAGAGGATTTGTCCAATGGTGATACTGGGGTGTTAAAGTCCCCTACTATGATTGTATTGCTGTCAGTCTCTCCCTTGATCCCCTCCAGAAGTTTTCTTATGTATTTGGGTGCTCCTATATTGGGTGTGTATATGTTTGCCAGAGTTATTTCTTCTTGTTGGATTGCTCCCTTTAGTATTATGAAGTGGCCTTCCTTATCTCTTTTTATGTCCTTCACTTTGAGATCTAATTTTCAGATATAGGTATTGCTACCCCAGCTTTCTTTTTCATTTCCATTCGCCTGAAAAACCTTTTCCATCCCTTCACCATCAGTCTGTGTGTGTCTTTCTTTCTGAAGTGGGTTTCCTGTAGAAAGCAGATATATGGGTCATGTTTTCTTATCCACTCAGTTACCCTATGTCTTTTGATTGGGGCATTTAATCCATTTACATTTAAAGTTATTATTGATAGATACTTGTTTGTCGCCATTTTTATTCTTTACCCCTGTGTTCCTTCTTTGTTTCCTATTTTTTCTTTTTACAGCAGACCCTTTAGCATTTCTTGCATTGCTGGTTTGGTGGTAATAAATTCCCGTAGTCCTTTTTTGTCTGTGAAGCTCCTGATTTCACCCTCAATTTTGATTGATAGCCTTGCTTGGTACAATATTCTTGGATTCAGACCCTTCCTTTGCATAACTTTGTATATTTCACTTCATTCCCTTCTTGCCTGATGTGTTTCTGTTGAGAAATCAGTCACTAGCCTGATGGGGGATCCTTTGTAGGTAACTTTTTGTCTCTCTCTGGCTGCTTCTAAGATTCTTGCTTTGTCGTTAGTGTTTGCCAATTTAATTATAATGTGCCTTGGCATCGGTCTTTTGGGGTTCATTTTGTTTGGGACTTTGTGAGCTTCTTGGATTTGTGTGAGCTTTTTCTTCCCTTTATCAGGGAAGTTTTCTGTCATTATTTTTTCAAACAGGTTTTCTATTCCTTGCTCAGTTTCCTCTCCTTCTGGCACCCCTATTATGCGGATGTTGTTTCGTTTTGTGTTGTCCCAAAGTTCTCTTAGGCTCTCCTCATGCTTTTTAAATTTTTTTCTCTAGAAGCTGCTCTGCTTGGGTATTTTTTCCTACCTTGTCTTCTAGCTCACTGATGCTGTCCTCTGCTTCTTCTAGTCTACTGTTGATGCTTTCTATTGAGTTCTTTATAGCAGTGATGTCATTTTTCATTTCCTCTTGGTTCTTACACATATTGTTGAATTTGTCTTCCATTCTTTTCATCCACCTTATGATCATTTCTCTGAATTCTTTCTCTGACAGGTTGCTTGCCCCCATTGCCCCCATTTTGTTTACTTCCTTTTCTGGTGATGCCTGTTTTTCTTTCATATGCGGGCTGTTTCTTTGTCTCCCCATGATCTCTCTTTTCCAGGTGTTTGGTTATGTAGTTCTCTCTCTGCGTTCTCTGAGGAGGAGCAAGGCTCCTCTGAGTCCACATATTCGCGCTGCTGTCGATCCAGTGTTTCTGGGTCAGTAGCCGATTCCTGGATGCCGTGGTTGCAGGGTCTCTGGATGTATACGCTTCCGAAAACAGCCCCATTAATTATTTTGATTTACAGAAATTTTGTTCCCTCAGGCCCCACTCCCTGGTGCGGGGCAGGCTGCAGAGTCGAGTTCCCCGCCGCCACCACAACCTCTCCCATGGCCACCCGCACAAACTCTGTCAGCCAGAAACCCTTTTAGTCCGCCCCACACTAGGACCGGGGCCTCTTATGGACCTCCAGGGGACCCCCAGTGAGGGACTGAGGAGGCTTCCCCAAGTGGGCCAGCCCCCTTGTTGCCATTATGTCAGGCAGCCACCCTGGACTTAGGGCCGGATGGTCGACCCTTTATGATTTATGTCCCCTTTTCCACCAGTGATTTGTATAACTGGCAGAATCAGAATCTGTCCTTTTCTCAAAACCCCCAGAGTTTGGTCTCCCTCCTTGAGTCGGTTTTCTTCGCTCACCAGCCAACCTGGGACAACTGTCAGACTCTCTTCACCTCAGAGGAGAGGGAGAGAGTAAGAAATGAATGAGGGGAAGGACCTTGGGTACTCCTCCAACTGCCCACAGAGCCAGAGGGAACAGTTTACTCCTCACCTGCCCTTTACAGTAGGAATACAGGCTACATGAAGGGATTTCAAAGACCCCCTCAGAAGATCCCTACCTCTGAGAGCTCCAAAAAGAGATACCTGGAGTTTGGGCTGAGGGGAATCCACCTGGGCTGGCGAGACACCGGCTTCCCATAGTAATCCAGCTCACCAGCACTGCCACTCTGATTCAGGTCAGGCAATACCCGATGAGTCAGAAGGCAAAGTTGGGCATAGCCAAACACATACAGAGACTGAGAAAGGCGGGAATCCCAATACCTTGCCAGTCAGCATGGAACACCCCTTTACTACCTGTCCAGAAACCAGGAATGGAAGACTTTAGGCCCGTTCAAGATTTAAGGGAGGTAAACAAAAGAGTAGAATCTAACCATCCTACCATCCCTAACCCTTATACCTCCTAAGCTTACTTTGGCCGGACCACCGGTATTATACTGTCCTAGACTTGAAGGATGCTTTCTTCTCCCTTCCCTTGGCACCCCAGAGTCAACCAATTTTTGATTTTGAGTGGACAGACCCAGAGGATGGGGAGCAGCTAAGGACAGAGTAAGTGGTTAATACAGAAAAAGGGGGTGGGGGAGCATCGGCAGGGAGAGCAGGGAGAGAGAGTTTTTGTTGATTTTTACTTATCTGAACTATGCTGGACTCAAGGCCGCAAGCTGTTACTAAGCACAGTAAGTTTTTCTCTGTCCTGTTTTGTTCTCTTTAACCCTTCCAATACTTGAAATTGCATAAGGAAGGAAGCACCTGCTCTTAGTAATCTAAGAAATACTGGCTGTTTACTTTATATAATCATTAAAGCATTGAGGTTTCTAAGAATATGGAATTACTGAGTAGAAGGTCTGAGGCATGGTTATGCATTTTTAAAGGACATGGAAAGAAGGTTTAAAGGCTAATTTAGAAGTGTAAAATTTACAAAGGTTGTGTATGTAATAAGAAGGAGAAGAGAAATGTTAAAAAGAAATTAATCAAATAATACAGGCCAGTAAGTCAGGAAACAGAGGGTAAATAGTTATGCCAAAATACTTAGGGGGGGACTAATAAAAGAAATCTAACAGTTACTGTTTTGTTATAAATCTGAAGAGTCCATAAAAAGGACTGACAAGGAAAATCAGAAGATCTTAAGGCAGGTCAGTAGCTTTTTCTCCTTACGTAATTCCTCCGAAATTTGGCAATGCTAAATAAATCATGGCAATACATTTCTTTGTATAAATTCAATAAGACCAGTTTCCAATAGTGGTTTTATTGACCGGAAACTTTGACTGGAGTATCATGTTTTAAAGAGCCCTGTCTGAGCTCTGAAGACTTGAAGCCAATAAGAGTGCCATAGAGAAAGCCTGGTATCCTGCTTGGTATCCCTGAAAATAGCTGGCGCTGGAGCATCAGGCCCATGCCCTGCCATCACTGGCGGTTGGTCAGAGTACAAGGGGAGCAATAAGGGCACCTCTGCGTCCCTGCAGAACCCCACGCACTCTGGGCCGCGACGAGTAGGAGGGCTACTGAGAAGGGCCTTAAAGCAAGGACAATGGGCCTGGGCAGAGCCACTGCAGGTGAGGAATTCACCTAATTCAGCAGATACTGCAGGCAGGCCTGATGGCAGCTGGGTGGCTTGGCTTCCTGGCCCTACGGGGCACATTAAGATTCAATCATGAAATTCCAGCAAAGGTAGTCAATTACTATTCTTGTGTTTATGCAAACAATCAGGCAAAATTGAATACAGTAAATAAATTAGTATTTTAATAAACAGAGGGATAATTTTAAGGAGAAAAATTCTGTTTCAATAAAAGTTATTAAAACTTAAATGTTTTCTTTCCCTCCCACCAGACGATTTGTTACAGTTTGTCTCTGCCAGGTCACAAGCCTACCTCCTTCTGGGCCCAGGCCTCATCGTCCCTCTGACAGAAAGCAAGGATCTCTTGGCTCTGAGAGAAACTTCTGACCCGCCTCAGCAGGAAGTAATTACAGAAGAAATCCAACGTCCATTTCCCTGAAAGAATTCAGAGCCAGGATCCTTGAGGTAATATAGTAGGTAGTTAGACAGACATGAGCAGAGCAAGGACGATGGGCCAATTTGCACTGCCAGATGTAACTAGGTCTTTCCACCTCTATGTATGTAAGACAAGGGGACTCCCCAGAAGCAAGAGGGAACTAGGCTGCAGACAAAGCAGCCCAGGAGGCTGCCTTAAAACCAGTGGGGCCTTTACAGATTCTAGTGACTCTTCCAGACCCTGAACTACCCATATCACCAGCTTACTTGGAAACCCAATCTAGAAAAGCTGAAATCCACAACTAATCTTTACTCAAGTTCTTTCGAGCTTTACAGTCTACCCAGAAAGCAGACCAGAAGCACATCCAAGATACTCTGCCTGTATCCGGTTCATCCCTTCCAACCTAGTAACTCTGTTTGGGTAAAGAAATTTGCCACCCAAGGACTGACTCCTACCAGGAAAGGATCATCCCCACAGCAGTAAAGGTCGACAGGATCCTGACGTGGCTTCATCACACCTGGCTGAAGACAACCCAGGCAAAATAGAGGTCTAGGACTCTTTGCACCCTCTAAAGATTACTCCTGGCCCTTTTCTTATAAACAGGCCCACTGACTTTATTTGGCAAAGAATTAATTCTATCAAGCTTATAGTCCTGAGGGGTCAATATAACTCCCTCCGCAACAATGACCCAAAAGAGTCAATGATTTGACTCATGTACATAAAACCAGTGGGGAATGTGCTGGGCTGCATATCTGGTGCTTTGGCCAGGCGGGTCACGCTGTGCTCTCTGTTCCTAGAACACATAGATAGGAAGGTAGTCACTGTACTGATGCTGTACTGTGTCGGGAACAAATTGTGTAAACAAGGCTTTGTAACTAACTTTGTGGTTTTTGCAAATAAAAATGCTGTAACTCCTGTAGTCGGCACTGCAGTTCAGCCTTTGCTTTGGCAGGGTGCTGTAACTGTAGTTGCTGGCTGGCTTAATAAAGGCTCCTAAATCTTGATCTGAGTCCCTGGTGGTCGTCTCCGTGGGTCACCCATAACAGTCATAGCAATTAGACAAGAAGAAGAAATAAAAGGTATTCAAATTGGAAAAGAAGATGTGAAACTGACATTATTCGCAGTCAGTCTCTATGCATATAGTAAGCCCTAAAGACTCTATCAAAAAAATTACTAGACTAAATAAATGAATTAGGCAATATAGCAGGATACAAAATTAATGCCAAGAAATCTATGGCATTTTTATACACCAATAGTGAACTTACAGAAAGAGATATTAAAAAAACAATCCCATTTACCATTGCACCAAAAAAAGTAAGATACCCCTGAATAAACTTAACTAAGAAGGTAAAAGACCTGTACAGTGGGGCCTTGACTTACGAGTATACCGACTAACGACTTTTTCAAGATACGAGCTGTCTCTCGGCCGATTTTTTGCTTTGAGTTGCGAGCTAAAATTTGGGTTACGAGCCAGCTTCAGATACCCCACCGCTAGTTGGCACAGCGAACGTCACAGTGAACACCACAACATCAGCCCAGCATCACGTGTCATTGTAATGGTGAAAATTGATTTGACATACGAGTAATTTGAGTTATGAGCTCCGTCACGGAACAAATTAAACTCGTAAGTCAAGGCCCCACTGTACTTGGAAAACCACAGGACACTGAAAAGAGAGCTAGAAGAAGACATAAAAAGATGGAAGAACATACCATTTTCATGAATTGATAGAATCAACATCATTAAAATGTCCATACTACCCAAAACAATCTATAGATTCAATGCATTCCCCGTTAAAATACCAAGGGCATATTTCACAGATCTAGAACGAACTCTCCAAAAATTCATCTGGAACATAAAAAGACCCCGAATAGCTGCAGCAATCCTGAGAAAGAAGAACAAAGTAGGAGGGATCTCAATACCAGATATCAAGCTGTATTACAAAGCCACTGTTCTCAAAACTGCCTGGTACTGGCACAAGAACACACATATAGATCAATGAAATAGAATAGAGAACCCTGAAATCGACCTAAGGCACTATGCTCAATTAATATTTGACAAAGTAGGCAAGAACATACAATGGATTCAAGACAGTCTCTTCAATAAATGGTGTTGGGGAAATTAGACAGATACATGCAAAAAAAAAATGAAACTAGACCACCAACTTACACCATACACAAAAATAAACTCAAAATGGATAAAGGACTTAAACATATTACAGGAAACCATAAAAATATTAGAGGAATCCACAGGCAGCAAAATCTCAGACATATGCCAAAGCAATATCTTCACCGATACAGCTCCTAGGGCAATCGAAACTAAAGAGAAAATAAACAAATGGGACTACATCAAAATAAAGAGCTTCTGTACAGCAAAAAGAAACCATCAACAAAACAACAAGAAAACCCACTGCATGGGCGAACATATTCACCAATGTTATCACCGATAAGGGTTTAATCTCCAACATATACAGGGAACTCATACAACTTAACAAAAGAAAGATAAACAACCCAATAAAAAAATGGGCAACGAAGCTAAATAGATACTTTTCAAAAGAGTACATAAAGAAGGCCAAATGACATATGAAAACATGCTCAAAGTCACTAATCATCCGTGAGATGCAAATCAAAACGTCAATGCGGTACCATCTCACACCTGTCAGAATGGCTATCATCAACAAATCAACAAATGACAAGTGCTGGCGAGGATGCAGAGAAAAAGGAACCCTCCTGCACTGCTGGTGGGAATGCAAACTGGTGCAGACACTGTGGAGATCAGTATGGAGTTTCCTCAAAAAACTAAAAATGGAACTCCCATTTGACCCAGTGATCCCACTTCTAGGACTATATCCCAAGAAATAAGAAACACCAATCAGAAAGGATATATGCACCCCTATGTTCATAGCAGCACAATTTACCATAGCTAAGATTTGGAAACAGCCTAAGTGCCCATCAGCAGATAGTGGATTAGAAAACTGTGGTACATCTACACAATGGAATACTATGCTGCTGTAAAAAAGAAGGAATTCTTACTATTTACAACAGCATGGATAGAACTGGACAGCATTATGCTAAGCAAAGTAAGCCAGTCAGAGAAAGATAAATATCACATGATCTCACTCATTTGTGGAATATAATTAACAATATAAACTGATGAACAAAAACATATCCAGAGACAGAGAAGCATTGATCAGACCATCAACCCTCAGAGGAAAGGTAGGGGAGGGTGGGAGTAAGGGGTAGAGATCAACCAAAGGACTTACATGCATACATATAAGCCTAACCAATGGACACAGACACCAGGGGGTTGAGGGCATGAGTGTGTGTGTGTGTGGGGGGGGAATGGGGGAATAAAGACACATATATAATACCTTAATCAATAAAGAAACATATCCAATGTTCTTTGTTAGGTCTGACCAAATAATTGAATTGATGCCCCCTCCCCTGGGAGCTGACCTTCAGGCCACTTCACAATGGACATTCCACTTGTTTAGACTACATTCCACTTGCTAAGACCATTATCTCTTCCCTCCGGACTTTCCCAGGAAAATCCACAGAGAATTCTCAGCCCAGAAAAAGCCCACCTAGAGTCCTTTAAAAACCTCTGACTCCCTATCTTTGGGGACTGGTGCCATTTTGGGGCTCAGCCCATCTGGGTTTCCAGATGACCTAATAAATTCATAATTTTTTACCTCTTTTGGCCTCATGCCTTCCTCCTTCGGCCACCCTAACATTTGGTGCTGAAACCCTCGGGGGTTCCATGGGGATGGGGAGACATCACCCCCTGCTTCGATCACCCGAGTTTGCTACTCAGAGAGCAGTAGTCAGCAGCAGTTTGACCTGGGCTTGTCTCCGAATCCTACTTGGGTGACTCAATTGCCGGCCTCAACTAGGCCTCCCTCCCTTAGGGACCCTCCCAAACCAGCCAAGGAGGATGTTGGATCAGGAACCTCTCCTTCTCCATTGCTGACCCTCCATCCCACACTGGCCAATCTTCTCTAGGTGAATTTCTTAATCTGATAGTTTAGTCTTAATTCTGTCAAATTATTTTGTTTTCTTATTTTTTATTTTTTAATGTTTGATATAAGGTTTTGTTTTTACTTTGGTTTAGTTTTCAGTTTATTTTTTTAAATACTTTCAATGGTGTCCTTTTGAAATTAATATAATTTATTCTCTAATTTTTGTAGGTTTGAAATGCCTATTTGTTGGCTTTAAACATGGAATAATTTGGTTTTGTATCACATTCTTCAGAGATTTTCTCTTTTCCTGAGAGGAGATATAAGTAATGTTTCACAGTTTTTTAGCATTGTGTGTAACTAAGATGAGTTTTTATATATAATTTTCTCTTTATTTTTGGAATAAGGTAAAATTTCAGGCTTTGCTGTTTTTTTACCATATGTTAGGTATTTTTGGAATAAGGAGAGCCGTGGGACTTGGCAGGAAAAGATTCATTATCAGTTATTGGCTCATGCAATTATTGAGAATGAGAAGTCCCAAAAACTAGTTGGCAAGTGAGAGCCATTGGTTTAATTCTAGTCCAAGTTCACAAGCCTGAGTGTTACCAGAAAAGGGGACCTAGCCCTGAGTGGGTATGCCTAGGGCCAGCTGATATATTTGGTGCAGGAAAGATTTCACAATACTTGTCCAAGTGATCTTTAGAGGATGTTTATTAAAGCTGGGGACAGGGAAACAAGGAAGGGGCTAAGATAGAAGAAGCAACTGGAGGGGGAACAGGTAGGGGAATGAGCCTAAGCTGGGCTACTTTAGCTCATTAAGAAGTCAGAGAAAAGGGGCTTGGGGACAGGATCAGGGGGTTTGTCCAGGACCAGCTGCCCCTGCTCATTGTTCCTGGTTGCAAACCTGGAGGGAGGATCCTTTAGAATTTAGGAGATGCCTGTGGGGGAAGAAGGGGAAAGCAGAGGTGCTGGTGTGCTCCTTCCTCTAGGCCAGTAGTTGCCAACCTTTCGGACCTCATGGACCACCAGTGGTCCGTGGACGACCAGTTGGCGACCGCAGCTCTAAGCCATCTCTTGACATAAATTTATTTGTGTACATGTATTCTAAAACAAATGTTGTGAAACTGCTAAATAGTTTTAAAGTTTTGTACTATTTTATAATATCACCAGAAATTTGTGAGTTTGTGTTGCTTCATATCCTTGACAACACTTGGTATTTCTAGTTATTTTAATCTTAGCCATATGAAAGGGTGTGAAAACTCATTTGAATTTCAGTTTGCATTTTTCTGATGACTATTGATGGTGAGCATTTTTCATGTGTTTACTGACTACTTATATCTTTATATAGTATTTATATATATAATTTTATATAAAATATAATACAATATGGTGATAATAAAATACATATTATGTATATAATATATATATATGTGTGTGTGTGTGTG
>NW_005871069.1:11661621-11714291 GCF_000147115.1 Myotis lucifugus
TATATTTTGACAGACAGATATAATGTTTTCTCCCAATCTATGCCTTGCCTTTTAGTTTTCTTAATGGTAGGTCAAGGGGACAGTTTGCATATTAGCCTTTTATTATATAGGACAGAACTACCATATGATCTACTATTTCTATTTCTGAGAATATATCTGAAAGAAACAAAACACTGTGTCAAAGAAGTATCTGCACCTTCCTGTTCACAGCAGCATTATTTACAATAGCCAAGGTTTGGAAACAACCTAAGTGTTGAACAACAAATGAATGAGTAAAGAATGTGAGAATATATATATCCATAAAAATAAAATTCTGCCATTTGCAACAATCCAAATGCAACTTGAGGACATTAATTATCAAGTTAAGTAAAATAAAGTCAGATAGAGAAAGACAAATACTGTATGATATCATTTATATGTAGAATCTTAAAAAAAAAAAAAAAACACGCCAAACTCATAGAAAAAGAGATCAAATTTGCGGTTCCCTGTGGTGGTAGTGGTGGTGAAGGGGAAATTGACTGGAGATGGTTAAAAGGTACAAATTTCCAGTTATAAGTAATCCTATATAATAAAAGCTTAATATTCTAAGTGTCTGGTCATCTGGTCATCCGTTCAACCAATCAAAGCATAATATGCTAATGATTTGCTAAGGCTACTCAACTGCTCACTATGGCGTGCATTAACCACCAGGGGGCAGTCGACCAGTCAAGCAGTCACTATGACATGCACTGACCACCAGGGGACAGACACTTTGAATGGTAGGTGAGCTTGCTGCTGGGGTCCGGCTGATCGGAACTGAGCAAGATGGGCTGGGCACTCCCTGGAGCCCTCCCGTGGTCCCTCCCCAGCTGGCCAACCTCCCACGTCCCTCCCCAGCCTCGATCATGCACCAGTGGGGTCCCTAGGCCTGGCCTGTGCCCTCTAGCAATCCGGGACCCCTCAGGGGATGTCAGAGAGCTGGTTTCAGCCCAATCCCACAGGCCAGGCCAAGGTGCATGAATTCGTGAACTGGGCCTCTAGTAGTGATATAATGTAGAACATGATGACTATAGTTGACACAATGGTATATGGTATATTTGAAAGTTGTGGAGTAAATTCTGAGTTCTCAGCACAAGGGAAAAAACAACATTTTTTTATTTCTTCTTTTTTTTTTTTGGTATTTATATGAGATTAAAGGCCCGGTGCACAAATTTGTGCATGGGTGGGGTCCGGCCGGACCACCCTGATGGAGGCCCATAGGGCTGGGCCGGCCAGGGAGCAGGGCCACGGGTGGTTGGACTGCTGGCCCTGCCTCCAATAGGGGTGTTGGGGGCTGATCGGGGGCTGGGCCAGCTGTGGGGGAGGGTGCCAATCTGGGCTCAGATCAGGCTGGTGGCTGTCACTGTGCACATCATAGCCACCATTCATTCTGGTTGTTCTGATTGTTCCGCTGATCCAGTCACTGGGCTTTTATATATATAGATGTTGGTTGTTAACTAAAGTCAATTGTGGTCATCATTTCATAAATATGTAATTTAAATCATTGTGCTGTACTAATACCTTAAACTTATAAAAGTTAAATAAAAAATAAAGATACTATTACAAAACTTACATAACAATAATAATAATAATAATGGCAATGATAAAACTCATTTATTAAAACCACTCCAAAAGGAACCGAGACAGTATGTTATAACAAAATACATTGTAACACAGGTTTATACCTGTAAGAAGTACAGAGGAAAAGAAGAGCAGCAGTTACCATGGGCTCTTTCTGCACCTCTCTAGCATCTAGCATGGAAAAACAGGCAAGGATAAGTGAGTGAACATTATAAAACAACAGCTGATAATTGAGAAGAAACTGGAAACAAAAAACGAAATAGGAAAGTCAGAATTAGAAAATAAGTGTTTACAAAAGAATATTTGTAAATTTCAAAACATATAGCTACTTTTACATTTTACTTTGGGATGAAGTGTGATCCTATGCTGCCAGATAGAGGCAGTTTTTCTTTTCTTTTTAGAATATCTTCAAGTTTTAATCCTTTCTTTACTGTAACTAGACCAGTTTTGATTAAGAAAACTGTAGAAAGTTAGTAACTGCCACAAACAGTGGCATGTGTCCGGTTGCCAGAATCCTGCTTTGCAGGTGTTTGCCCAGTCTCTGCTCACACTCACTGGAATCGAGGGGCAAGCTTTTGTCCATGAGTGGCTTTTCCCCATATTTCCTTGTAAATGCTTTAGCGTTCTTACAGAATTTCTTATTGTCCTTGGAGTATTCTTGAGCTAAGTCCACCCTAAAGCAGTAGTTGGGCTCAGGTCAGCCACCAGCACTAGGAGGGCCTGGATCACTTGGTTGGTTTTGGTTGCTGGCTTTCAGTTTTCTGCACTAATTACAGGTACACAAACTTGCCCCTTTTCATCTATGTTCTGGTGACAGATCTTTGTTTTATTTATTTATTTATGTATTTATGTATGTATGTATGTATGTATGCATGTATTTATTTATTTATTTATTTATTTATTTATTATTTGTTTGTTTGTTTGTTTTAGTTTAAGCAAAATAGTTTATTGGCCTTCAAAACTGAGAAGTCCAGGATATTAAAAATGTCAGCAGAGTAAGTGGATGCTGCATGGAAATGCTCCTGGGAACAAACTGGAATTATAACTAAAATACAGAAAAACTTCCTGAATAATCAATGGAAAACTCACAGGAGAGAACCCTGACACCCGAGGACTGAAAGTAGAGACTAGTAGGAGGGACAGAGGCACAAAAGGACTGTCCAGGCACCCAGAGACAGCAACTGAAGTCCCAGAGAGATATCTCAGCTGTGGGGAGTTGCCACTGAGAACACTGGGATCTAATCCCCAAGTTGGGCCCCCCAGCAGAGAGACCCAAAACTGAGGAGGATACCCATATAACATCTAGCTGTGCAAAGCAGTGAGGTGCTGTCTGCCAGGGAGTAACAGCTGAAAATTAGGACACCCTTTTTTGGGCCAATGCACAAAATTCCCTGCGGAGCCAACCACCTTGTGCTCCAACAGAGGTAGGGCAAAGTGGACTGGAGCTGTGAGAGTGGACGTCAGGACTGGGGACTGGGGAGATAGAGCTCAGAAGGCAGACACCCCAAGTTTCCTGGTTTGAGTCATTCCCACATGCAGCAGAGGACATCTTTCCCACATATTCCTTGCCTGGGGGGAATACAGTTGACACACCCTATTGGAAAACACCTTGCCCTGAGGCCACATAAGAGATTAAAAATGATAATTAGCCTCCAGGTAGAAGCAACTGCCCCACCCTGTTGAAAAAAAAACTCATGCCACATTTGAGGACAATTGCCTGGGGGTGCAATTCAAGGTGGAATCCTATCAGTCTGTAGGCAGAGGTGGTCTCTGGAAGTTTGAGTCTATGCCTGATCTAATTAGTCAGGAACAGCCTTTATCACAGTCCTGCACTAGAGATTGAGAGGTGTAGAGGATCTACCTAATACATAGTCACAAACCCAAACAGACAACCAAAATGAGGAGGCAAAGAAACAACATGCAAATAAAAGAACTAGAGACTTCTACAGAAGAAGAGATAAATGAAGCAGAGATAAGAAATTTATCTGAAACAGAGTTCAGAGTAATGATGGTAAAGATGCTCAACAACATGAAAAAAGAACAGTCTGAGATAAAGAATGATGTAGCACATATAAAGAACATGTTGGAAGGAATACACTGCAGATTAGGGGAAGCTGAGGATCAAATCAGTGAATTAGAAGACAGTTGAAAATATCATTCAATCAGAAAACCAAAAAGAAAAAGCAATTAAAAAACAGGACAGCTTAAGGGAGCTGTGGGACAATGTGAAATGTAACAATATTCAAATAGCATGTGTGCCAGAATAGGCAGAACGGGAGAAAGGCATAGAGAAGGTGTTTGAAGATATAATGGCAGAAAACTTCCCTAACTTGGTAAAGGAAAAATTCACACAACTTCAGGAGGCACGGAGAATCTCAAACAAGAAGAACCCAAACAGGCCCACGCTCAGACACATCATAATTAAAATGCCAAATATTACAGACAAAGAGAATCTTAAAGGCAGCAAGAGAAAAGAAAACTGTTACCTACAAAGGAGTTCCCATAAGGCTGACACCTGATTTCTTATCAGAAACTCTACAGGCCAGAAGGGAATGGCATGAAGTATGCAAGGTAATGGCAAGCAAGGATCTGAGACTAAGATTACTATATCCAGCAAGGCTATCATTCAAAATATACGGTCAAATAAAGAGCTTCCCAGAAAAAGAAAAAGGCTAAAGGAGTACATCACCACCAAGCCAGCATTAAAAAATGCTACAGGGATTGCTGTAATGAGAAGAAATAGAGAGAGAAACCTAGTCATACAGCGATCTTCATTTTAAATGTGATCTCCAGCAGTTTGAACCTGTACTTGGCTGGAAAGTTGATTTTGATTTTGAAGGCTCCCTTATATATAGAGGGTTCTCAGGGACAATAAGCCCTTGCCAAGTCAGTAAATTAGCATCACCAACCTGGATGTCTCAGAAGTTTTTAATTCCACACCGGTGGATTTCCTTCAGCTCCTTCACCAGCTGCCTGCTGGCTGCCATCTGGGCCCCCAGCTTCTGTTCAATAGAATTTTGAAAGTGGGGCAGTTACCTCAAGCAATGGTGCTTGAACTTATGCTCACACATCCATCTGAGGCCCCATAACCAGCTCCCCCAGCACTAACTCGTCACTTCATAAGACACATTTTACATATTTTATTAAATAATTTATTAAACTAAAAATTTACAACAAATCTTTAAAAATGAAGAACAAAAGTTTTCAATTTTGACAATTTTTTAAATTTATTTGTTTGCTTTTATGATAGGAACTTTTAGAGTTTTATCTCAGAAATTTTTGTAGTTTGATCTACCCCAGTTCTGTGAAGATTTTCTCCTGTTTACTTCTAAAAGTTTTATAATATTTTAGCTTTTATGTTTAGATCTACAATTTATTTATCAGTATTTTTTAAAAAACTAAATCAATCTTGCATTTCGGGAATAAATTCCACTTGGTACGAATGTATGTATTATTTTTATATATTGGTGGATATGATTTACATTATTTAATAAAGAGTTTTAAATTTATGTTAATGAGGGATATTCATCTGACTTTGTTTACTGATAATATCTCTGTCTGGTTTTAGGGTATTAGGATCTTAAAACTTACCTCTAATTATTACAATATGCTAAACCTCTTCTAGCTTTAACTGTTGTTCACAAATCAAACTGCCATGGTTCCTAGTGACTACCTTTTAGTTTATATGGGGTTCTTCTGTTCTCAGGTCCACCAGATGCCCCTTTACTTCATTCTGCTTTTCCCTGTAGACACTGATCAGATACAGGTCTTGTGACAGCTGATGGCTTGTCCTGACCTACTGGCTCATGTGACTCATGAGGCTACCTGTTTTCTTGTTTGTAAAGATTATTTGTTTTTTACTTTGTTATATAATGGCAATGCATGTTTTTATGTGAGAATTCAAAAAAATCTCAAACCTATGCCATCAACTCGATCACTATTTTCTCAGAATCTCATACAATTATTTAAGTGATATAATCTACATATATATATATATATATATATATATATATATATATATATATCCTATCTAATAAAAGAGAAACATGGTAATTAACCGTAACTTCGCTACCCTACTCAGGGCGATATGCAAATTAACTGCCAACCAAGATGGCAGCCGGCAGCCAGGCAGCTGAAGCGAACAGGAGGCTACAGGAGGCTTGCTTGCTCCAGTGATGGAGGAAGCCAAGGTTCTGCCGGCCTCTAAGCTGCTCTCTAAGAAACAATGTTGCAATTATAGAAGCTAAAAAAAAACCCAGATACCTGCTTTCAGCCGTCAGAGCTGGAGCGAGCAGGACTGAAACAATGTTGCAATTATAGAACCCAAACAAACCCTAGATTCCTGCTTTCAGCAGCCGAGGCCTCAAGCTGGAGCCAGCCTCAGAGCTAAAGCCAGCTCTCAGCTCCAGTGACAGCCATAGAAGGTAAATAAACTCCAGAATAAAAAAAAAAAAGTAAAAAAGGAGAGGTTGGGAGCTTCAGTCACCCGCCAGCCTGTAAACGGCCCTCAGCTCCTCACCCAGAGTGGCCAGGCACCCCAGTGGGGACCCCCACCCTGAAGGGGGTGTGACCAGCTGCAAACAGCCATCATCTCCTCATCCAGGCTGACAGGCACCCAAGCGGGACCCCCATCCTGATCCGGGACACCCTTCAGGGCAAACCAGCCGGCCCCCACCCATGCACCAGGCCTCTATCCTATATAGTAAAAGGGTAATATGCCTCCCAGCACCAGGATCAGCGGAGCCGCGAGGCCTCCCGAACCCAGGATCAGCAGAGCCGCGAGGCCTCCTGGCACCGGGATCAGTGGAGCCGAGAGGCCTCCTGGCCCCTGGAGCAGCATGACAGGGGCAGCACCCAAACCCCCTGATCGCCCTGCAGCTCTGTGTGTGACAGGGGGTGGGACCACAACCTCCCTATCTGCCCTGCTCTGTTCCTGACAGGGAACAGAGCCCTGCTCTGTGTGTGACGGGTAGAGCAGCAACCTCCCCATCGGCCCTGCCCTGAGTGTGATAGGGGAAAGGCGCCCCAACCCCTGATCGGCCCTGCTCTGTGCCTGATAGGGGGGAGCTCCCCAACCCCCTGATTGGCCCTGCTCTGTGTGTGACAGGGTGCGGCGCCCCAACCCCCCCATGGGCCCTGCTCTGTGTGTGACGGGGTAGAGCCGCAACCTCCCCATCAGCCCTGCCCTGAGTGTGACAGCAGCGGCGCCCCAACCCCCTGATCGGCCCTGCTCTGTGTGTGACAGGGGTCGGTGCCCCAACTCCCCTATCAGCCCTACTCTGTGCGTGACAGGGGGGAGCTCCCCAACCCCCTGATCCGCCCTGCTCTGCGTGTGACAGGGGGAGCTCCCCAACTGCCTGATCGGCCCTGCTTTGTGCATGACAGGGTACGGAGCCCCAACCCCCCTAATGGGCCCTGCTCTGTGCGTGACAGGGGGCAGCACCCCAACCCCCTGATCAGCCCTGCTCTGTGCGTGACAGGGGCTGGCGCCACAACCTCCCCATCGACGCTGCCTTGAGTGTGACAGGGGGCAGTGCCCCAACCCCCCAATTGGCCCTACCCTGAGCGTGACTGGGGGTGGCATCGCAACCTCCTGATCCACCCTGCTCTGTGCATGATGGGGGCAGTGCCCCAATTCCCCAATCGGCCCTGCTCTGAGCCCGACCAGGGGCTGCACCTAGGGATTGGGCCTGCCCTCTGCCACCCAGGAGCAGGCCTAAGCCAGCAGGTCGTTATCTCCCGAGGGGTTCCAGACTGGGAGAGGGCACAGGCCTGGCTGGGGGACCGCCCCCCTCCCCCCCGAGTGCACAAATTTTTGTGCACCGGGCCTCTAATATATATATATATATATATATATATATATATATATATATGAAAGCCCAGCGAACGAACGGCAGAACAACCAGAAAGGCCAGAACGACTGGTGGCTATGCTGCACACTGCAGCAGCCAACCAGCCTGATCCAGGTTCTGATTGCGCCCCCCCTGGCCAGCCTGGTCCCCGATCAGCCCCCAACACCCCAATCGAGGGTGGGGCCAGTGACCAATCACCAGTGTCCTCTTTCCCCACCCAGCCAGTCCCAATTGGCCCCCATTGGAGCAGGCAGGCTGGACCCCACCCATGCACCGGGCCCCTATCCTATATAATAAAAGGCTAATATGCAAATCGACCAATCAGCAGAACAACTGGTCTCTATGACGCGTACTGACCACCCTGGGCAGACGCTCAACTCAGGAACTTCCCCCACAGAAGAAGCGCCACTCAGCCAGAAGCCCTGAGCTGGGCTCATGGCTGTCAAGCGCAGCGATGGTAGTGGGAGCCTCTCCAGCCTCTGTGGCAGCTCTAAGGATGTCTGACTGCCAGTGGGCCTAAGCCATCAGTTGGACATCTCCCAAGGGCTCCCAGACTGTGGGAGGGCGCAGGCTGGAATAAGGGACCCCCCTGAGTGCATGGATTTCATGCACCGGGCCTCTAATAGAAAACCCTACCCTGCCACCACTCCAACCCAACCCGCCAAAGGCTCCTGAAACCACAAAATTACATCACTGATTCAGGCTAGTAGTTCAAAGTGTAAAACCTCATTCACATGTGAGGAATTCGCTCCTTTCTTCTTCCCCTTGGATTCCGTGTCTCAGAGGAGGCATGCACAGTATGGACGTGCAAATGAAAGCTCAGAAAAGTTGCTCTTTTGGGGTCCTGTGGCACATCCAGGCAGAGACAAACTGATCACCAAAAGCCAAGCACCAGACTCTGTCCCTTCCTCACCCGTGGCCTCAGCACCAGACAGGCACGCCCTGTGGCAGGATACAAGGAGAGCCGAGTCTCAAATCTTCACAGAGACAGGAATGCTCAGGAGGCCGAGATAATAGAAAGCTAAGGACCCAAAAGCTGGGGCCCATGCCACCAGGGCCAAGGGGAGCTAGGACTTAGTTCTGGTCCAATTCTTAACATGGTAGCAACCAGCCATCCTGGGGCATCCAGGGCCACAGCACACACTGAAGTGTATAATCACGGGGGACACTCTGGAGGTGGAGGGCTCACCCCAACCCCTGGACCCCAGGGGCTCTCCACCTGTGTGCCCTTCCCCCAGGCACTCAGCCCCAGCTGTGCCAGCAAAGCCCCTTTATTGGGGCAGGATTGCAGGGGGCAGGCCGGTGGAGGGGAGGCTCACTCACGGCCTCTGCTGCAGCTGTTTGCACACATGTAATTAGCTCTAATTGTCCCGGGCTTTCAGTTCACCGACTCTGGGCCTGGGAGCTGTGCCCCGGGTGAACATGCCTGCGGAGCTGCTGTTCTGCGCTGTTCCGCTGAATGAGCCCTCTTGCCAGGCCAGGAAGCTCTATCCCCATCCACAGCACCCTGTGTCATGTGTCTGTGTTTGCCCAACTGTCTACACAGCCACCACATGCTGGCTTGGGGATATCTTTGTTTGTTGGTTGTGTGTCTACACTGGCTGCTGGGAAGGTTCAGGACTACCAGCCACCAATGAGGAGAGGAGGGGTCACTGGGTCGGGGGAGGGGTAGGATGAACTGGTTCTCAGCTGCAAAGGAAGGAAGTGCTAGCTAGCTCCTGGCTCTCCAGTCTGCACAAGTCCTACATAAACATGAGCCTGGAGCAGCAGCCGAGGCCAAAAATCTCTGGGATTGCAGATGTAACCACCAAACCGAGGTGTCCTAGACCGAGCTCTGTCTCTTCGGCCCTCGATCCATTTTGAACCTCAGCCACCAGCGCTCCTCTCCTGCAGGTGGCATAGCCAGGGCTCAGAGAGGTTAGGGCACTCACCCTAGGCGGCACAGCAGGCCAGGGCCACCACTCTCCAGAGCCACAACACGGAATTCGGGATTCCGGCTTCTCTCAAAAACAGAAGGTGTGTGGGGACCTGGGAGGCAACCCCTCCAGGTCCTCCTCTCTCTGTCTGGTCTCAGATTCCTAGCCTTCAGTGACCCTGGTCCTGTGTATTCAGTCCATCGCATGCCACATCCTTCCAGCCCTTTCCCTGAGGCCAGTTCAGCCATGTCTATGCTGAATGGAACCAGAGCACAGAGGAGAGCAAGCTCAGCCCCAGGGTCCTTAGTTGGAAGTGGAGGGATCCACCATCCCGAAGCAGGATTTCTCAGCACACTTGCTCTGCCCTTAGGGCTGAGTCCCTCCCTTAGCCTTCCTGGGTTCTCTGTGTCTGTCTGGTTCACCCTGTGCATCTTTCTCCCTTTTCCT
Organism: Myotis lucifugus; assembly: GCF_000147115.1. NCBI lineage: Eukaryota > Metazoa > Chordata > Mammalia > Chiroptera > Vespertilionidae > Myotis > Myotis lucifugus. The sequence continues at coordinate 11,671,436 of NW_005871069.1, forward strand.
TGCTCTCTGATCCTGTTTACTTATTCCCCATGTCTCCCTGGGCCTTTTGTCTCTGTCTCTCATCAGATCTCTGCCCGTGGAGAACACCCCTGCCACCCCTGCAAAGGAATGGACACCAGCAGGATCTGCCTTTTCAACAAAAAACAAGTGGGAAACAGAGTGAATTAAAAAGCATTAACTTAAAAACAATCTATGTGTCTGCAAATGCGTTCCAAATGCTAGCACTTCAGCAGGGGTGGCAGGGGCAGGGCGTGTTGGCCACATGTTCTGGAGCCTCAGACACAAAGTATAGGGGGCTCAGCACCTCTACATGGACCCCTCCCACTAGCCACCTGGGATGGCAGGGTCTGGGGAGGGGACTTAGTCTATCCTCACCCTCACAGACCCGCACCTGATTCCATAGACCCTTTCCCCTGTTCTGGCATCTGCTGGTCCTTCTTACTCCCCCAGTACCTCCAAACCTTCCTATGCTGACCCCAAACTCTCCTGCACCAGCCCTCTCCCCCCACACACACAAATTTCACCTTCTCCCTCCCGCACCCCCCAGTCTTCTACCCCATACTTCTTCCTGCCCTGCCCTACCCTGCCCTACCTCCATTCTGCCCTCCTGCCCCAGACCACCCAGCAGCCCTGGCTCTGGGAAAAAAGGTTAGAACAAAGCTTTGGCCAGAAGAGACTCTGCAGGGAGCTGCATGCAAAAAGATGCTCCCAGTTCTGTACCTGCAACTGCTCTGTCCTGCCAAATGCCAATCAGAAATTGTGTCTCTGGAAACAGAGGGTAGCAGAAGCAGGCTACTCTCCTTTGAAGCTCCTTATCAGGAGGAAACACTCCCCACCACCCCCAAAAACGTTCACCCTTCTACCTCCCTTATCACTTTCAGCAATCCTCCTTTGCCCCTTTCCCTGGAAGTGGAAGGATTGGAGAACATCTATATATATAAAACCGTAATATGCAAACAGACCAAACTGCGGGACTGCTGGGGTTCTTGTCCCAGCATCAAGAAGGGTTCAGGAATCTGGAAAAGGGGCTGTGTGCAGATGACATAGGAATCCAGAGACTAATAGAGTCCAGAGATGAGATATAATTTTGAAAAGCATTGGGGGTCAGAGGAGCTTCAGCTAAAGGAACTGAAGACTCCCTCCTTGTCTAGGACCCTTGCTTTTATTAACACAATTTGTCCTAAGGCAAGGTGGAGATAATACACCTCAAAGGGTAAGGTTTCAAAGGGTACAGAAGCATTGTCAGTTTGGGGGAATTAGCCTACCGCTGTTCAGGTATTTGGCCAGTAGGGGGCAATAACATGTAGATTAAGATGCCTTTTAAATGTCTGGCAGCCACAATCATTTTCCTATTCAGGTTTGGGGAAATGCCTTTAGCCATTCCCAACAAGTGACTACATGTGTGACTCAACCCTGTTGAGTCCCCAAGTTTCATCAACCTTTTGATGAAACTCTTGAAATTATGACATGCTGGAATTGGTTCCTGGCACGGGACAACTGAACCGAACAACCGAACAACAGAACAACCAGTCGCTATGACGTGTGCTGACCACCAGGGTGCGCACGTGGAACATGACAGACATCAGCAGCAGATGGCAGAGTGTGGAACATGGCAGGTGTTGGCCACAGCAGGATGGTGGAGCAGGTGAGCGGGGGCACTAGATCAAGGAGGGACACCATTCGCTGTCATCAGGGCAAGCTTCTGGTGGTTACTGAAAATTCTTTGCTCCTGCACGCTGCAGTCCCACCTGGCACTGACACCTGCTGCCAGCGCTGGCCCTGCTCGAACCCGCTTCCAGCACCAGACCTGCCGCTCGCACCTGCTGCCGGCGCCTGGCACCAGCCCTAATTGATCGGTGCCATCAGCAGGTGCGAGTGGCAGCTGCCGGCCCCGATCGCCCCTGAGGGCACCAGCCCCGCTCACACCCATTGCTGGCGCTGGCCCCAATCACTCCATGCTGACAGCAGATGCGAGCAGAGACGGCACTGTCAGTGCATGGGAGTGGTGGCAGCGGGAGCGGGGCTGCAAGAAAACAGGGGACCAGGGGCCACAATGAGAGGGGCAGGGAGGGGATGTGGAGGATGGGCTGAGACCTGCCATTGTGCCCACCGCAGCCTCGTGGCCCAGTTCCTTTCAAGGTGCACGAATTTGTGCACTGGGCCCCTAGTCTATACATATAAAAGCCTAAGTGACCGAACAACCAGTTGACTGGTCGCTATGATGCTCACTGACCACCAGGGGGCAGACACTCAACACAGGAGCTGCCCCCTGATGGTCAGTGTGCTCCCACAGCAGCAGCGCCGCTCAGCTGAATGACCTGTTTTGGCAGCCCACCAGCCTGGCGGCAGCCACTCACTCCCTCCTCAGTAGTCCTGCAGGTCCAATCTCTGGAGAACGGGCCTGGCACAGATAGACTGGTGCTGCTGGCATGATCCCAACAGTGCCGCAGGCCTCCTGGAAGTTGGCCTTGGGCACCGCTGCTACTTCCCCTCCCTAGATGCTCTGCAAGGAAATTATATAAAAGCAGCCATCAGGTGGATCCCAACAACCTGCGAAAATGTCAGCAGGACGGATCCAGATCCTGGGCCAGCAAGGGCGTCCCACCACCCACCCAGAGGGACAATCGCATCCCGGCCCCCCCTGCCCCCCCCCCCCCGCCCTCGGGACAGGTGCCAGATGCAGGGCTCATGATGGTGAGCACCACTGCTGTGTCGCAAAGCCTCTCCCAATCAGGACTGACTGGGTGCGAGCCCGTGGCAGGTGCAGAGGGTCCGGGATGAGCGAAAGCAACAGGCAGGAGCAGCAGGCGGCACTGGACTGCCAATTTTGGCCCAATCCCCGCAGGCCACCCCGAGGGACCCCACCAATGCATGAAATCATGCACTGGCCCTCTAGTGTAATATAAAAGTTATTATAGTGTAATACAAAAGATATTAAAGAACCAAAAAATATAATAACTTTTGACTATCACAGAGCTAAAAACTGCTGGAAGCAACTACCTTATCTAGAGCTGGGAGGCCAAAGAAGGATATGCTACTTAGCTGGTGCTGCTATTTTTTGTTCAAATGAGGGCGCTCATGGGTTTGTGACTGAGAACTAACAGAAGCTGGAGTGACCACTGGTATCAGTTTCCATGAGGGGGGCACAATCAGCATGGTGTCTGAAAAACTGCAAACTATATAGTCAACTACTGCTAACATGAGGAAATGTTACTGTCAGTGAAGTTTTACTGGGATGATGCTAATAGGAACAGAGTAAATGGTAAGAATAAGAAAAAGAATTTCTTCTCCATTTTGTTTTATGATTACACTTTATTGCCCCTTACTGCCAGAGCTTAACAGGAAGCAAGCTGACAAATCAAAAATGCAATTTTCATAGTTCTAGTTCCAGCATCACAAAGCAAAATATAGAAGGGTAAATTTAATTTGGCTGCATAGCTCAATTGGTTAGACCATCATCCCAATAGGCCAAGATTGTGGTTTTGATCCCTGATCAGGGCACATAGGAGAAGTATAAATAAGTTGAACAACAAAACCGATTTTTCTCTTGCTATCTCTCTCTTAAATCAATTTTTAAAAGGGTAAATTTGAAACTGATAGATAATACTTTAAAAACTGGCCTTAACTATTATATTCTCTTTGTAAACTGTGACTTTATCATTGAATAATATTTATTTTGTTTAGTATTTATAATCTTTTCATTTTAACTTATATAGTTGTTGCCTTTCTTCCTTTTTTTGTATGCAGTTGCTTATCTCCTTTACCATTTTTCATTTTCAACATTTCTTTACTACTTCATTTAAATGTGTTTTCTAAAAGGAATATATTGATAGGTGTTGGGGTTTTATCCAACCCAATCTGAGAATCTGTTTTATATATTTTGGAAAATTTAATCATTCATATGTTTTATTCCTTTCTCCCTACTTTGCATTTTTTTAAAAATTCCTTATTTACCTTTAAATAGTTCCCTTATTTAATTTTCCTGTTTGATCATTATTATCACTTAACTTTTCCATCTTTTTAATTAGGATATTCTATTGTACTTTTTCATTCAACTGGTTACTATTATTTTCATATACTCAAAATGAAATCTGTATGAAAGTAAGCATTATATAAAAACCAGAGGTCAAGTGCACGAATTCGTGCACATTGAAAGGAAATTCATTAAAAGAAATATTTTAATATCATTATCTGCCCTTTCTCTATAATAGAAGTGTCAACCAAATTCATGATCGACAATGACAGATGGAAACACATGGGTGAGATTGGTGCCAGCGAGAGCTTTATATATATATATATATATATATATATATATATATATATATATATATATATAAACTTGCTTAATTAGACCTGCTTTCTGATTTAGCTAACCTTTTTCCAGCCCAGTGAAGCACCCCAACTTCTCTTTCAGGTAATTGTCAGCAACACAGCAGTAAATATAAACACAGAGCAGATTATTATTGTAGATCATGCAGGGAGAACAAAGGATGAAATATTTAACTGTAGCAGTGTTTGACTATATTCTCCGCAGTGAGAAAACCTGAAGTCATTTTCAAGTTCCACCATTTCTTACTTCTTTTCATCAGGTCAAGTTTCTAAATTTTCTAAATCTCTGTTTTCTGGATAATGAAAAGAACATAGGATTCTACTGAGTCTCCTATCTACCTAACCCAGGATTTCTGTGAGGATCAAATGAGATAAGACATGGGAAATGCTTCACAGACATTTGGTTAAAGTGTAAAATGTTTGCACCTGGGTATAAAGCAAGTCGTGCTCCTGGGCTAAAGAAAGTGCAAGGAGGCTAGTCATTTAGGGAGAGGAAGCTGGGCATTGCTACGTGATGTCATTACCCGGCGTCCACAGCAGCCGTTTCCAGGCTGGGCTGGGCTGTGGGCTGCATTTTGCACCATGGGGTCTCAGCAGCATTGCCTTTGTTCCTTCTTCCCTTCCTATTTCTTCTTTTTACAGCAGACCCGTTAGTATTTCTTGCATTGCTGGTTTGGTGGTAATAAACTCCCTTAGTTCTTTTTTGTCTGTGAAGCTCCTGATTTCACCCTCTACTTTGATAGCCTTGCTTGGTATAGTATTATTGGATTCAGACCCTTGCTTTGCATGTTTTTGTATATTTAATTCCATTCCCTGCTGGCCTGATGTGTTTCTGTTGAGAAATCAGTTGATGGTCTGATGGGAGATCCTTTGTACGTAACTTTCTATCTCTCTCTAGCAACCTTTAAGATTCTTACTTTATCATTGGTGTTTGCTAATCCTATATAATAAAAGGCCCAAATGCAAATAGACCAAATGGCAGAACAACTGGAACAACCAAACAACTGAACAACCAGTCACTATGACGTGCGCTGACCAGCAGGGAGCGTGCGTGGAACATAGTGGGTGAAGGCGCAGTGGGTTCGTGGTACAGGTGAGCAGGGATGTCTTTCCGAGTGAGCCTCTGGTGGTTACTGAAAATACTTTGCTCCTGTGTGCCGTGATCCTGCTCGGCACTCGCACCTGCTGCTGGCACTAAAGCCACCACTTGCACCCACTGCCGGTGCTGGCCCCACTTGCCCTTGCTGCTGGGGCACCCAATGCTGGCGCTGGCCCCAATCGCTCCACGCCATCAGAGGGTGCGCACGGGGCTGGCACCAACAGTGCATGGGAGTGGCAGAAGCAAGAGCGGGACTGCCAGCAGACAGGGGACCTGGGGCCATGGCAGGACGGCCGGGCGGGAGTGCAGTGGATGGGCCAAGACCCACCCCTGTGCCCACCACAGCCACATGGCCCGAGTTCCTTTAAAGGTGCATGAATTTGTGCAGTGGGCCCTAGTTTAATTACAATGTGTCTTGGTGTCAGTCTTTTTGGTTTCATCTTGTTTGGGATTCTATGAGCTTCTTGGACTTGTGTTTGTTTTTTTCTGTTTGTTTTGTGTTTATGTTTTTATTTTTATTTTTTAATTAAATCTTTATTGTTCAGATTATTACAGTTGTTCCTCTTTTTTCCCCCCATAGCTCCCCTCCACCTGGTTCCCACCCCACCCTCTGCCCTTCCCCCCCCCACACTGTACGCATCCATAGGTGTACTATTTTTGTCCAGTCTCTTCCCGCACCCCCCACACTCCTTCCCCTCCCCCCGAGAATAGTCAGTCCACTCCCTTTCTATATCCCTGATTCTATTATATTCACCAGTTTATTCTGTTCATCAGATTATTTATTCACTTGATTTTTAGATTCACTTGTTGATAGATGTGTATTTGTTGTTCATAATTTGTATCTTTACCTTTTTCTTCTCCTTCCTCTTCTTAAAGGATACCTTTCAGCATTTCATATAATACTGGTTTGGTGGTGATGAACTCCTTTAGCTTTGTCTTATCTGTGAAGCTCTTTATCTGACCTTCAATTCTGAATGATAGCTTTGCTGGATAAAGTAATCTTGGTTGTAGGTTCTTGCTATTTATCACTTTGAATATTTCTTGCCACTCCCTTCTGGCCTGCATAGTTTCTGTTGAGAAATCAGCTGACAGTCGTATCGGTACTCCCTTGTAGGTAATTGACTTTTTTCTCTTGCTGCTTTTAAGATTCTTTGTCTTTTGCTCTTGGCATTTTAATTATGATGTGTCTTGGTGTGGTCCTCTTTAGATTCCTTTTGTTTGGGGTTCTCTGTGTTTCCTGGACTTGTAAGTCTATTTCTTTCACCAAGTAGGGGAAGTTTTCTGTCATTATTTCTTCAAATAGGTTTTCAATATCTTGTTCTCTCTCTTCTTCTGGCACCCCCATAATTCGGATGTTGGTACGTTTGAAGTTGTCCCAGAGGCTCCTTATACTATCTTCATATTTTGGGATTCTTTTTTCTTTTTGCTTTTCCGGTTGGGTGTTTTTGCTTCTTCGTATTTCAAATCTTTGACTTGATTCTTGCGATCTTCTAGTCTGCTGTTGGAACTCTGCATAATATTATTTATTTCAATCAGTGTATGTTTAATTTCTAGTTGGTCCTTTTTCATAATCTCGAGGGTCTCACTAGATTTCTGGAGGGTCTCACTAAATTTATTGGCGGTTTCTAGAGAATTCTTGAAAAACCTTAAAAGTGTGGTTTTGAACTCTATATCCAGTAGTTTGCTTTCTTCCATTTCTGTCAGTTGTAACCTGTTCCTTTGTCTCCGCATTTTTTATGCTTCCCTGTGTTGATAGAGTGGCTTTCTGTGCTAGGTTTCCTATAGGGCCCAGTGGCTCAGCCTCCCCAATTACCTGAGGTGGACACTCTTGGTGCACCCCTTTGTGAGCTTTGTGCACAGTCTTGTTGTAGTTAAGCCTTGATTGTTGTAGGTATCACTGGGAGGAATTGACCTCCAGGCCAATTGGCTGTGAGAAGCAGCTGTGTCTGCAGTGGGAAAACTTCTGTGCTGGAAACACCCTTCTGGGGCAAGACTTGCTTCAGTGGGGCTTTGGTACTCACTGAGTCTGCTTCCTGAGTGTGTCCCTTATGAATCTGAGGAGTTTTAATCTGGATGGTCCCACTCTGACCACTGGGTACTCTGGCTCTTGGATCTCTAAGGAGGTGCTAATTTAGCCTCTGCCTGAGGATACCCAGCAGGAGCCCAGCTGTGAAGCAATGCAAGGTGTTGTGGGTCCTTGGGCCTTCTTTTGTAAGTTCTGGGTTTCTCTGACCCAGCTGCAGTTTTTAGGCAATTTTCAGATTGCAAAGGGCCAGGCCTTTCATATGCAAAAACCTCTGCGCACAGCTTGTGTGGGGCGGGGTCTCTGGGGATCAACAGGGCGGAGCAAGCAGCTATGGCTGCGCCTCAATCCTACCCTAAGAGGTCCCACTTCTCAGTGTCCTGGTAATCGCTGCAGGTACCTCTGAGAGAAAGCCGCGCTGGAGTTCTGACCAATGCCAGACAGTCCAGTTTCTCCTGTATGAGTCTGGGTCCCCAGAGACTTGCCCGGAACTGGAGTTCAGATCAGTCAGGAGCTTGAGACTCCCTCCTGATTGAAAAAGACAACCATGTCCTCAGTTTCCAGCCCTTTCCACGTGCGCTGCGTCCTCAGCTGCCAGCCCTTTCCACATGCGCCGCGTCCTCAGCTGCCAGCCCTTTCCACATGCGCCGTGTCCTCAGTTGCCAGGCCTTTCCGCGTCCACCTCCGTACCTCTGCACTTTACTTCTGCACCTCCTCTGAGTCTCAGTGTGCTTTTCTCTTTCCTTCTAGTTGTAGAATTTCCACTCAGCCAGCCTTCCTGTGGTTCTGGATGATGTCCGTTTTGTCTTTTAGTTGTATTTTTGCGGTGGTTGTGCGAGGCAGCAATTTCCGGTGTTTAGCTATGCTGCCATCTTGGTTTCTCTGTAATTATCGTGTTTGTTTTTTATTCCCAATATCAGGGAAGCTTTTTTGTTATTATTTCTTCAAAAAGGTTTTCTAATACTTGCTCATTTTCCTCTCTTTCTGGTCCACCTATTATATGAATGTTCTTTCCTTTTGTGTTGTCCCAAATTTCCCTTATATATATAGATAAACTTGCTGATAAAAATCCTACTAATTTTTAAGGTGTTTTTTTTTCCGTTTCCTGCTCTGCTTGGGTATTTTTTTCCTACCTTGTCTTCTAGCTCACTTATGTGGTCCTCCCCTTCTTCTAGTCTGTTATTGCTTTCTATTGTGTTCTTTATTACAGCGATGTCATTCTTCATTTCTTCTTGGTTCTTCTTCCTTTCCTCTGGATTCTTACACATATTGTTGAATTTCTCTTCCATCCTTTTAAGTGTCCTATGACCATTGCTCTGAATTCTTTCTCTGACAAATTGCTTGCCTCCATTTCGTTTACTTCCTTTTCTGGTGATTCCTCCTTTTCTTTCATATGAGGGCTGTTTCTTTGTCTCCCCATGTTCGCTCTTCTCAGGGTTTCTTGTTTTATATCTCTCTCTCTCCTGCGTTGACTTAAAGGCACAAAATACAATATGAAAAGACACAACACACAGGGCACCAAACACAAATGTATTCATCATACCAATAACCCCAAATAAAGGTGACCACCAGTGAAAAGAGTGCAAAAATGATATTGAGATAAATAAAAAATGTAAGAGAGAAAATAAAGTGAAGAAAAAATAAGGGGGGGGGGGAAATATATGTATATGGGGAGAAAACTCCAAAAAATCAACAACTATTCTAAACAATGCAAACAACAAACACCCAAACAACAATTACCGAGATGAATCTGAAGAGGCAGAGCTTATTTCTAGAATGTAAGGTCAAGGAATTGAATGAGTGGGGAAATGTCCATGATTCAGTATATAAGAGGTAGAATGAGAATGAGTGTATAATAAGAAAAGTAATAAACAAAATACAAAAAAGAGAAAAATATATATATTTAAAAATATACGTTTATATTAAAATTATATTAAAATTATATATATATATATATATATATATATATAATTCTTTTCCCTTTCTTTACTCTATCTATCTATGTATTAATCTATTTTTGGAAAAAGAGAATAGAGAGTAGATAGGCCTGAGTTGTTGACTGAAACTAATTAAGCTATTAGTAGATGAAGAGAACAAGCAAGGAGAGAAAAACAGAAGAAACAAAAAACCAAACTAACAAACATACAATCAAACAAACAATAAGACAGAAAGAAAGAAAAGGGGGAAAAAAAGAAAAGAAAAAAATTTGCCTAGTGAAGAAAGAGAGGAGAGAAGTGTGCATGGACTTGGAGCAGGGGTGAGGAAATTAGATATATGAGTAAGTTCAATTTTTAACAGGGAGTCAAAAGAAAGGATAGATAAAAACTAAAGCAGGAACAAATCAGAAAAACAGGACCAAAAAGGGGAAAAGTGAGGAAGGGAGTGTTGGCATAAAGGACAAATTGAGATAAAGTAAAATAATGCTAAAATAAAAATAAAAATAGAATGTAGACCACTAATCCAAAAATAAAATAAAAGTCTTACAAAAGGTAAAATAATAGTAATAGAAATTAAAAATAAAAATCTACACTAATAAAAGAGAAACATGCAAGTTGGTGTCACTCGCTATGCCCACCAGCCAATCAGGATGAGTATGCAAAATAACCCAACAAAGATGGGGGTTAATTTGCATACGCAGGCACAGAGCGAAGACTGAAGACTGAAAACGACTGAAGACTGAAGACGACTGAAGACTGAAGAGACTTGGTTTCTCTGGGACCAAAGGCCTGGGTCCCGGGTGCCAGAGGAAAACCGGTGCCAGAAGCCAGGAGAAGGAAGGCCTATTGCACGAATCTCTTCGTGCAATGGGCCTCTAGTATAATAATAAAAAAAGTAAAATACAATGAGAAAAAAACAAATTTAGTTGCTTAAATAAAAAATCTACACTAATAAAAGAGAAACATGGTAATTAAAGTACGACCGCTACCCTTCCCATTGGCTAATCAGCATATCCTTATGCAAATTAACTGTCAGCCAAGATGGCGGCTGGCAGCCATGCACTGAAGCGAGCAGGGAGGCTTGCTTGCTCCAGTGACGGTGGACTCCAACGTTCCCCGCCTGCCACTGCCGGCCTCTCAGCTGCAACTCTAAGCAACTATGTTGCAAATATAGAAGCTAAACAAAACCCCAGAAACCGGCTTTCATTCAGCCGGGCTTCAGCCAGCCGGACCGCAACATTGTATCGATGTTTTCAGCAGTGAGGCCTCAGAGCTAAAGCTGGCCCAGAATAAAAAAAAAAAAGAAAAGAAAAAAAGGAGCGGTTGGGAGCTTCAGTTACCTGCTTCCGGAAAACAGCCCTCAGCCCCTCACCCAGACTGGCCAGGCACCCAGTGGGGACCCCCCACCCTGATCCAGGACACCTTCAGGGCAAACCAGCCAGCCCCTACCCATGCACCAGCCTCTATCCTATATATAAAAGGGTAATATACTCCCGGCACCGGGATCAGCGGAGCAGCGAGGCTCCCGGCACCGGGATCAGCGTGACAGGGGGCAGCGCCCAAACCCCCTGATCAGCCCTGCTCTGTGCCTGATAGTGGGGAGCTCCCCAATCCCTGATTTGCCTGCGGCTCTGTGTGTGACAGGGGGCAGGGCCACAACCTCTCTATCCACCCTGCTCTGTTCGTGACAGGGGAAGGCGCCCCACCCCCCTGATCGGCCCTGCTCTGTGCCTGATAGGGGGGAACTCCCCAATCCCCTGATTTGCCCTGCGGCTCTGTGTTTGATAGGGTGCAGCGCACCAACCCCCTGATCGGCCCTGCTCTGTGTGTGACAGGGTGCGGCGCCCCAACCGCCCCCCCACCCCCGGGCCGTGCTCTGTGTGTGACAGGGTAGAGCCATAACCTCTCCATCGGCCCCTCCCTGAGTGTGACAGTGGTGGCGCCCCAACCCCCTGATCGGCCCTGCTCTGTGGGTGATAGAGGGTGGCGCCCCAACCCCCCTCCACGGGCCTTGCTCTGTGTGTGACAGGGTAGAGCCATAACCTCCCCATTGGCCCTGCCCTGAGTGTGACAGGGTGCAGCGCCCCAACCCCCTGGTCCGCCCTGCTCTGTGTGTGACAGGGAGCGGTGCCCCAGCTCCCCTATCGGCCCTACTCTGTGAGTGACACGGGGGAGCTCCTCAACCCCCTGATCGGCCCTGCTCTGTGCGCGACAGGGGGGAGCTCTCCAATCCCCTGATCGACCCTGCTCTGTGTGTGACAGGGTACGGAGCCCCAACCCCCCTGATGGGCCCTGCTCTGTGAGTGACAGGGGGCAGCGCCCCAACCCCCTGATTGGCCCTGCTCTGTGAGTGACAGGGGGCAGCGCCCCAACCCCCTGATAGGACCTGCTCTGTGCGTGACAGGGGGTGGCGCCGCAACCTCCCCATCGACCCGGCCTTGAGTGTGACAGGGGGTGGTGCCCCAACCCCCCAATTGGCCCTACCCTGAGCGTGACTGAGGGTGGCATCGCAACCTCCCGATCCGCCCTGCTCTGTGCATGACGGGGCGGCGCCTCAACTCCCCAATCAGCCCTGCTCTGAGCCTGACCAGGGGCTGCACCTAGGGATTGGGGCTGCCCTCTGCCACCCGGGAGCAGGCTTAAGCCAGCAGGTCGTTATCTCCCGAGGGGTCCCAGACTGCGAGAGGGCACAGGCCTGGCTTGGGGACCCCCCCCCCCCGCCGCGAGTGCACAAATTTTTGTGCACCGGGCCTCTAGTAAAAATGTTAAGTAATGAAGGTTGTTCACTTCAGCGGTGCTTCAATGACCCATGGGGTCTGTTTTAAGACCCCTCTCTACTGCTCTGCCTGGCAGGTCTGTTTCCTGACAGGTAGTCAGCACAGTGTTGAAGTTCCCTGTGATCCATCGCTCCTATGTGTCATAAGCCACAACCTCATTTTCAAGCAGGCGGGATCTCTCTGCTTTGTTTCCCTGCCTGCCTTCAGTTGTATTTACACAAGAGTCAATTTCTGACACAACCCCTGGGTGGCAATGTTTCTGGATTAGTTTCCAGAACCAAATGGCCCCTTGACCTGCCTCTTCTTTCTCTGCTGCACTTAATACTGGGTTGGAGGTACGGACTCACCCAGAGCTGGTTTCCTGCTCCTCTCTCCTTATTCTGATCCCCAGTTTCCACAAAAACAGCTCTCCCCTGCAGTCTCAGTGAGTGTTTTTAATTGGAAGATCCTATGTACTGGGCTTAGCAAATAAAGAAGTAAAAAAGACAAAGGGACTGTGCCAACCTGTATCTTTCTCCACCCCCTCCTCGCGCCACCAGCACTGTGAGTCTGAGAAAGAACTTCAGGCTGCCTTTCTGGGCACAGTGTCCCATGGCTGTTGGCTTAGATCTAGAGTTCCCCTCTGCCAGAAGCCCTGTGGACCCCCTTCCACATTCGAGGGCTAAACTGACCCCAAGGCCGCAGATTTGATGGGGCGCAGTCTCCCTCTGAGACTCAGTCCCTGCTGCATGCGTTTCTCCCTCAAGCCTTGATCCCAGATCTCACCTCTCTCCAGGTGATCTATGACTTTTCTGTCCATGAATTGCCTCACCACCTGTGTTTAATTCGCCAATTCCAGGTGGGTGTTATTCAATTCAGCTGTTCCTTCTATCTGCTGTGTGATGAGGCCTAAGACCTGACCGTGTATTCAGCTGCCATCTTGTCTTCCTCTGGACAAATATTTTAGGTGCCTGTGGCTGGGGAGGCTGGAGTCTTGGTCTTCGTGGGTTCGCAGCTGAGGCAGCTGGTCCCTGGGCATTGTAGTTGTAGGGTCCTGGGAGGTATCCAAGGTCTCCCTGGTTGAAGGTAAGGCTGGGATTCCAATCACAGACGCTCTCGTCTTCAAGATGCCACGGACTCTGCAACACAGACAACTGCTCTGGGAGAAATTTCAGCAGTAGTAGAGGCTGCCCGGCCAATGGAGCCTGGTCAGCCAGTCCCCAACAGTCCTGTGGAATATAACTGTCCCTCACTCACAAATACAGAAACTCCCTGCACGTCCACACACTCTCCTTTTCCTCTCACACTCACACACTATCTTGCAGCCTGCCATCCCATCAGCTGCCATCCCATCGGCCGCCATCTTGGATCTTTCTATGCCTTTTTTATACACCAATAATGAACTCACAGAAAGAGAAACTAAAAAACAATCCTATTTACCATTGCAACAAAAAAAATCAAGATACCTAGGAATAAATTTAACCAACGAGGTAAAGAACCTGTACTAAGAAAATTATAGGACACTGAAAACACAGATAGAGGAGTCGCTGCTGCCCAAGGAGCAGCCCCTGCATGACTCAACACCTAGATCCTTTGGTGACAGTAAAAATGGGTAGACAAAGAAATCCCCAAATGAAAGAAAAGCATCACCCTAAAAGCAGCTAAGTGAACTGCAGGCATGCAATCCTATCTAATAAAAGAGAAACATGGTAATTAACCATAACTTCGCTACCCTTCCCATTGGCTAATCAGGGCGATATGCAAATTAACTGCCAACCAAGATGGTGGCCGGCAGCCAGGCAGCTGAAGTGAACAGGGAGGCTTGCTTGCTCCAGTGATGGAGGAAGCCAAGGTTCCCCGCCTACCGCTGCCGGCCTCTGAGCTGCTCTCTAAGAAACAATGTTGCAAATATAGAAGCTAAACAAAACTCCAGAAACCTGTTTTCAGCCGTCAGAGCTGGAGTGAGCAGGACCGAAACAGTGTTACAATTATAGAACCCAAACAAACCCAGATCCCTGTTTTCAGCAGCCGAGGCCTCAAGCTGGAGCCAGCCTCAGAGCTAAAGCCGGCTCTCAGCTCCAGTGACAGCCATAGAAGGTAAATAACTCCCAGAATAAAAAAAAAAGAAAAAAGGAAAAGTTGGGAGCTTCAGTAACCCGCCAGCCTGAAAACGGCCCTCAGCCCCTCACCCAGACTGGCCAGGCACCCCAGTGAGGACCCCCACCCTGAAGGGGGTGTGACCAGCGGCAAACAGCCATCATGCCCTCATCCAGGCTGACAGGCACCCAAGCGGGACCCTCATCCTGATCCGGGACACTCTTCAGGGCAAACCAGCCGGCCCCCACCCGTGCACCAGACCTCTATCCTATATAGTAAAAGGGTAATATGCCTCCAAGCACCTGGATCAGCAGAGCCACGAGGCCTTCTGAACCTAGGATCAGCGGAGTCGAGAGGCCTTCTGAACTCAGGATCAGCGGAGCCGGGAGGCCTCCCGAACCCAGGATCAGAGGAGCCGCAAGGCCTCCCGAACCTGGGATCAGCGGAGCCATGAGGCCTCCTGGCACCGGGATCAGCGGAGCTGCGATGCCACCTCGCACCAGGATCAGCGGAGCCGCGAGGCCTCACTGCCCTCGGTGTCAGGCGGAGCCTCGAGGCCTCTGAAGCACTGGGATCAGCGGAGCCACGAGGCCTCCTGGCCCCTGGAGCAGCATGACAGGGGAGCAGCGCCCCAAACTCCCTAATCGCCCTGCAGCTCTGTGTGTGACAGGGGGCGTGGCCACAACCTCTCTATCTGCCCTGCTCTGTTCCTGACAGGGGAAGGCGCCCCAACCCCCTGATCAGCCCTGCTCTGTGCCTGATAGGGGGGAGCTCCCCAACCCCCTGATCGGCCCTGCTCTGTGCCTGATAGGGGGGAGCTCCCCAACCCCCTGATCGGCCCTGCTCTGTGCCTGATAGGGGGGAGCTCACCAACCCACTGATTGGCCCAGCTCTGTGTGTGACAGGGGAAGGCGCCCCAACCCCCTCATGGGCCCTGCTCTGTGGGTAACAGTGGGCGGTGCCCCCACCCCCTGATCTGCCCTGCTCTGTGTGTGACAGGGGTTGGTGCCCCAACTCCCCTATTGGCCCTACTCTGTGCGTGACAGGGGGGGAGTTCCTCAACCTCCTGATCAGCCCTGCTCTGTGCCTGACAGGGTATGGAGCCCCAACCCCCCTAATGGGCCCTGCTCTGTGTGTGACAGGGGGCAGCGCCCCAACCCCCGGATAGGCCCTGCTCTGTGCGTGACATGGGGTGGCGCCGCAACCTCCCCATCGACCCCGCCTTGATCGTGACAGGGGGAAGTGCCCCAAACCCCCAATCGGCCCTACCCTGAGGATGACTGGGGGTGGCATCGCAACCTCCCGATCCACCCTGCTCTGTGCATGACAGGGGGCGGTGCCCCAACTCCCCAATCTGCCCTGCTCTGAGCCCGACCAGGGGCTGCACCTAGGGATTGGGACAGCCCTCTGCCACCTGAGATCAGGCCTAAGCCAACAGGTCATAATCTCCAGAGGGGTCCCAGACTGTGAGAGGGCACAAGAGGGGCTGAGGGACCCCCCCTCCAGTGCACAAATTTTTGTGCACCGGGCCTCTAGTATGTCATAAAAAGAAATCAGAATAAGGATCATATACTTATAAACCTGGTGGATGAAAAAATCAACAATTTATGTAATAATCAAGAAGAAATAAAGTGTGATAGAGCTGCAATAAAAAAACACCATGGAAAGTTTCAACAGTAGACTAGGAGAAGCGGAGGACCAAATTAGCAAATTAGAAGACAGGGAAGCAAAACACACCCAAACTAAACTGTAATTAGAGAAAAAATTAAAAGACAGGAGGAGAGTCTAAGGGAGCTTTGTGACAACATGAAACGAAGCAACATATGAATAATAGGGGTGCCAGAACGATCCGAAGAGGACCAAGAATTCGAAAACCTATTTGAAGAAATAATGTCAGAAAAAATCACTGATATGGGGAAGAAAAAAGTCACACAAGCACAGAGTCTCAAACAATATGAACCTGAAGACCCACATTAAGACAGGTCGTAATTACAATGGCAAATGTTCAGGACAAAGAGAGAATTTTAAAGGATGCAAGAGAGAGACAGAAAATTATGAAACAGGGATCTTCCATTAGATTATCAAATGATTTCTCAACAGAAACACATCAGGCCAGACAGGAATGAAAGGAAATTTACAAAGTGATGCAAAGCAAGGGACTGAATCCAAGATTACTCAATCCAGCAAGGATATCATTCAAAATTGAAGGGGAAATAAGGAGTTTCACAGAAAAAAAACAAACAAAAAAAAACCTAAGGGAGTTTATCACTACCAAGCCAGCAATGCAAGAAATGCTAAAGGGACTGGTATAAAAAGAATAAATACGAAGGAAAGAACCAACACAGGCACAAAAAATAAAAATGGCTACAAACAAGTACCTATCAATAATAATTATAAATGTAAATGAAATAAATGCTCTGATCAAAAGACATTGAGTGGCTGAATGGATAAAAAAACATGACCAATATATATGCTGTCTACAAGGGACCCACACAGACTGAAAGTGAAGGGATGGAAAAATATCTTTCAGGCAAATGGAAATGATAAAAAGCTGGGGTAAAATACTTAAATCTGAAAAACTAGACTGCAAAGTGAAGGCCATAACAAGAGATAAGGAAGGCCACTTCATAATACTAAAAGGAACGATAAAACAAGAGGATATAACCCTGGTAAACATATATGCACCCAATGCAGGAACACCCAAATACATAAAAAAACTCCTGGAAGATATCAAGGGAGAGAATGACAACAATACAATCATAGTATGGGACTTTAATACCCCAAAGACATCACTGGATAAATCCTCTAGACAAAAAAATCATCAAAGAAATAGCAATCATAAAAGACTCACTAGATCAGATACACTTAATTGACATCTTCAGAACATTTCACCCAAAGCCACGGAATATACATTCTTCTCAAGTGCACATGGGTCATTTTCAAAGTTAGACCACATATTGGGTCACAAGCAAAGTCTCTCCAAATTCAAGAAGATTGAAATCATATCAAGCATCTTATCAGACCACAATGGCATAATATTAGAAATAAACGACAATAAAAACAATGAAAAAAAATCCTAACACTTGGAAGCTGAATAGCATGCTATTAAACAAAGATTGGGTTACCAGAAAGATCAAAGAAGAAATTAAAAACATCCTGGAAACAAATGACAATGAAAACACAACAATCCAAAACCTATGGGACACAGTGAAAGCAGTCCTGAGAGGGGATTTTATAGCTCTACAAGCCTACCTCAAAAAAAAAACAACAAGAAAAAAATGGTAATAAATCATCTAACTCTACAGCTTAAAGAATTAGAAAGAAAGCAACAACAAAATCCCAGAGTGATCAGAAGGAAGGAGATAATAAAGATCAGAGCAGAAATAAATGACATACAGACCAAAAAAACAAACAAACAAACACAAAAGATAAATGAAACCAAGAGCTGGTTCTTTGAAAGGATAAACAAGATTGATGAACTTCTAGCCAGGCTCACCAAAAAGCAAAGAGAGAAGACCCAAGTAAACAAATTCAGAAATGAAAGAGGCGAAATAACAACAGACCCCATAGAAATACAAAGGAGTGTTAAAAAAATACTATGAACAACTCTATTCCAACAAACTAGACAACCTAGAGGAAATAGACATATTCCTAGAAAAATACAACCTTCCAAAACTCAATCAGGAAGAATCTAAATATCTCAATAGGCCGATAACTATAGAGGAAATTGAAGCAGTCATCAAAAAGCTTCCAGCAAACAAAAGCCCGGGGCCAGATGGCTTCACAGGGGAGTTTTACCAAACATTCAAAAGAGAACTGAAACCTATCCTCCTCAGACTGTTCCAAAAAATTCAAGAAGAAGGAACACTTCCAAGCTCATTCTATGAGGCCAGCATTACCCTAATATGAAAACCAGATAAAGACAACACAATGAAAGAGAATTATAGGCCAATATCCCTCATGAACATAGGTGCCAAAATCCTCAAATAAATCTTAGCAAATCGGATCCAACATTACATTAGAAAGATCATACACCATGAGCAAGTACGATGTACCCCAGGGATGCAAGAATGATACAATATCCGCAAATCAATAAACGTGATACATCAAATAAACAAAATGAGAGATAAAAATCACAGTCATATCAATTGATGCAGAAAAGGCATTTGACAAAATTCAACACCCTTTCTTGATAAAAACCCTCAGCAAAATGGGATAGAGGGATCATACCTCAACATAATAAAAGCCTTATATGACAAACCCACAGCCAACATCATACTCAATGGGCAAAATCTAAAACCATTTCACCTAAGACCAGGAACAAGACAGGGATGCCCACTTTCACCACTCCTATTCAGCATAGTTCTGAAAGTGCTAGCAATAGCAATCAAACAAGAAGAAGAAATAAAAGGTATTCAAATTATAACAGAAAACATAAAACTGTCATTATTTGCAGATGACATGATACTGTACATAGAAAACCCTGAAGACTGCATCAAAAAATTATTAAACTTAATAAATGAATTTGGCAATGTAGCAGATACAAAATTAATGCAAAGAAATCTATGGCATTTCTATACACCAATAGTAAATTTACAGAAAGAGAGATTAAAAAAACAATCCCATTTACCATCGCACCAAAAAAATTAAGCCACCTCGGAATAAACTTAACTAAGGAGGTAAAGACCTGTACTAAGAAAACTACAGGACACTGAAAAAAGAGATAGAGGAAGACATAAACAGATGGATCAACATACCATTTTCATGGACTGGTAGAATCAACATCATTAAAATGTCCATACTACCCAAAGCAACCTATAGATTCAATGCACTCTTTATTAAAATGCCAATGGCATATTTCACTGACCTAGAATGAACTCCCAAAATTTCATCTGAAATAAAAAAAAGATCCCGAATAGCTACAGCAATCCTGAGAAAGAAGAATAAAGTAGGTGGGATCTCAATACCAGATAGCAAGCTGTATTACAGAGCCACTGTTCTCAAAACAGCCTGGTACTGGCACAAGAACAGACACATAGACCAATGGAATAGAATAGAGAACCCAGAAATCAACCCAAACCACTATGCTCAATTAATATTTAACAAAGGAGGCAAGTACATACAATGAAATCAAGACAGCCCCTTCAATAAATGATGTTGGGGAAATTGGACAGATACATACAAAAAAATGAAACTAGACCTCCAACTTACACCATACACAAAAATAAATTCAAATTGGATAAAGGCCTTAAACATAAGACGGGAAACCATAAAAATATTAGAGGAATCCACAGGCAGCAAAATCTCAGACATATACCGAAGCAATATCTTCACCAACACAGCTCCTAGGGCAGTGATGGCGCACCTATGACACGCATGTCAGAGGTGACACGCGAACTCATTTTTTTGGTTGATTTTTCTTTGTTAAATGGCATTTAAATATATAAAATAAATATCAAAAATATAAATCTTTGTTTTACTATGGTTGCAAATATAAATAAATTTCTATATGTGACGCAGCACCAAAGTTAAGTTAGGGTTTTTCAAAATGCTGACATGCCGAGCTCAAAAGGTTCGCCATCACTGTCCTAGGGCAATGGAAACTAAAGGGATAATAAACAAATGGGACTACATCAAAATAAAAAGCTTTTGTACCTCAAAAGAAACCATCAACAAAACAATAAGAAAGCCCACTGCATGGGAGAACATACTTGCCAATGTTATCACCAATAAGGGTTTAATCTCCAACATTTATAGGGAACTCATACAACTTAACAAAAGAAAGATAAACAACCCAATCAAAAAATGGTCAACAGATCTAAATAGATACTTTTCGAAAGAGGACATAAGGAAGGCCAAGAGAGCCCTAACCGTTTTTGGCTCAGTGGATAGAGCTTTGGCCTACGGACTGAAAGGTCCCAGGTTGGATTCCGGTCAAGGGCATGTACCTTGGTTGTGGGCACATTCCCAGTAGGGAGTGTGCAGGAGGCAGCTGATCTATGTTTCTCTCTCATCGATGTTTCTAACTCTCTATCCCTCTCCCTTCCTCTCTGTAAAAAATCAAATATATATATATATATATATATATATATATATATAGTGATTTTTTTTAAAAAAGGAAGGCCAAGAGACATATGAAAACATGCTCAAAGTCACTAATCATCTGAGACATGCAAATCAAAATGACAATGAGGTACCATCTCACACCTGTCAGAATGGCTATCATCAACAAATCAACAAACGACAAGTGCTGGAGAGGATGCGGAGAAAAGGAACCCTCTTGCACTGCTGGTGGGAATGCAGACTGGTGCAGCCACTGTGGAGAATAGTATGGCGTTTCCTCAAAAAACTAAAAATGGAACTCCCATTTGACCCAGTGATCCCACTTCTAGTCTAGGAATATATCCCAAGAAACTAGAAATACCAATCAAAAAGAATATATGCACCCCTATGTTCACAGCAGCACAATTTACCATAGCTAAGATTTAGAAACAACTTAAGTACCCATGAGCAGATGAATGGATTAAAAACCCTGTGGTACATCTACACAATGGAATACTATGCTGCTGTAAAAAAGAAGGAACTCTTACCATTTGCAACAGCATGGATGGAACTGGAGAGTATTATGTTAAGTGAAATAAGCCAGTCAGAGAAAGATAAATATCACATAATCTCACTCATTTGTGGAATATAATGAACATAATCTGATGAACAAAAAAACAGATCCAGACACACAGAAACATTGATCATGTGAACAAGATGATATTTTGACTCCTGGTGGGTCAGCCTGACCATGCTTATTGGTTCTGCTTGCTGGCTTCACAGCTGAGTCAATTCCCTAATTACTTCACACAGGCCTTAAAAAGAAAACTTTAAGAAAAACTTAACCCTCTATTCACATATAAGTATATATGTTCTAAGATTTAAAATATTACTTTTCAGATTAATTCAGGTGCTCTATCTATCAGGTTGTAGGTCTCCCCTATCAATACCACATTTATGCAAAGAGGTGACACACTGGACTACAAGATGTTTTTGAGCCCTTGATGAATACACACTGGGAAATGCCATTAAAATGTCATTAAGTATGCCTTCCTTTTAAGAGTTCCAATTACCTTTACAGCAGATTGTCTCTTTGCTTTAAGAAAGTTACATTCTACCTATTGTTTCTGGGAAAACTTCAAGTATCTTGAATGTAAATATCTTAGAGAAGCTAAGAGTTTTATTGAATGTATCTGGGTATCAGGTGTCTGCAGATTTTTTGGCTTCCCTGGGAAAAGTATCTTTTTCTCTCTTTGGATTTGGATTGATATGTATATTATTGTCCTTTTTCTTTGAACAGTTGCTATTGTGACTCATGCTGTAAGCAAAAAAAAAAAAAGAAAGAAAGAAAAAAAAAGAAAGAAAGAAAAGAAAAAGAAAGAGAAAAAAATTCTAAGAAGAGAAAGTAGACGGAATCAGTTGGAAACCCAGCCATCTTTCGGGACCAAGCAAGTGACATAAATGTTTGTTCATTCTAACACCGTATTCAGAGGTGAGTAGTTCAGGGGTAAACTGGAAAGTTGTGTCTTCTCAAGGAATGCCAATTCCAAAAAAAAATTTTTAAGCACTCTGAATTAAGTTTTGTTTCTAGCTATCAGAGAACAACAGGTACCAGATTTATCCTCCCACCATAGCAAAGAGAAAACATCAGTTTTCAGACACAGGACAATAGTCAGTGGTCCTATAACAAAGGAAATAGGAATGGTAAGTCCTACGTTGCCCAAATTTATTTTCTGTAGTCTCCAGTTTATAGTATACCAGTGACCCAGTGCACAGATTTGTGCTCATTGAAAGGCAATTCATTAGAAGGTGGCAGGTGGAGCGGGACTGGGCAGGACTGGGCGAGACAGGCCAGACATGCCTTTGAGCCAACCTTCTGCGGTCCCTCCATGGCCGGCCACACCTGGGGCAGCACAGAGGCTTGAAGAGCATCTGCAGTGTGAGCGGGGTCCCTCCGGCAGGTGGATTACCTCGGCCTAGCCTGCAGGGATCAGGCTCCAACGTCCCCCGAGGGGTACCGGATTGTGAGAGGGCGGTTCACTGCAGCTCCGCAGCTCCTGCATTGAGCATCTGCCCCCTGGTGGTCAATGTGCATCATAGCTACCAGTTGGAGCGTCTGCCCGCTGGAGGTCATTGTGTGTCATAGCTACTGGTCAGATGGTTGGTCGGTTGGACGGTCGTTTAGCCTTTTATATATATAGATGGAAGGGTGCCTACACAGAAGTCAGAAATCACACTACATTGAGGAAACAGAGTTTGGTGTTTGGGAAGGCCAGTTTTCTAGTACTTGGGAGATAATGCTGAGAAGGCAGCAGCTACATATAAAGAGTTCTGCAGAGATCTGCATAAGGTTGACCTGAAATCTTCTGTTGAGGACTGATCTGTAAATATGTGTGAGGAAACCACCAGAAATAATGGGAAGAACCACTAAAAAGGAGGACCAGAGCAATCTTTAGTTCTCCCACAATCTGAGACCAGTTTGTGGAAAAACTATCCAATACACTGGGCACAGGACAGAGTATTCAGAGAGGCGTTCCCTTAATAATGGAGCCAGGCTAGCTCTTAATTAAAGGCTGCACTGAACTCATCCTATAAAGCATAAAATAAGTCTCCAGAGTATTGGACTAATTTCAAGAAGTTTAACTGCATCCCAAAACAAAGCCCAACAAAACTGAAATGAACACACTGAAATCTAGCATCTTCAAAATTCAATATCCTGCCATCTAGTAAAATTTCGCAGTCATACAAAGAACTAGGAAAATATAACCCCTAATAAAAAATATCAAATTAATAGAAATAGACAGAAATAATGCAGAAAGGATATTAAATTACTACAAATCTATAGATATACAACAAGGTAGAAAAAAATATGAACATGATGAGAGAATTGGAAGTGTCGTCAAAAAACTACAAAACACTTGTAGAGTTGAAAAATAAATGATCTGTAATGAAAAATAAATGAAGATATTAACAGCACATTAGACACAGCAGAAGAAGCCTAGTGAATTTGGAGATACTGTGACAGAAAGTATCCAAAATGAAACACGGAGAAATAAGACTGAAAAAAGTCAAGGGAGTGCCAGTGGTCTGGGAAAATATCAACTAGTCTAGCATATGTGTAAATTAAGTCAAAGAGGGAGGAAATATTTAAAAAACATCCCCCTGGACAGGTTGCTCAGTTGGTTAGAGCGTTGTCCTGACATGCCAAGGTTTCAGGTTTGATCCCTGGTCAGGGCACATATAAGAAGCAACCAATGAATGCATAATTAAGTGGAACAACAAATTGATCTCTACCTCTTTCTCTCTCATCAGTGAATAAAAAAAAATTTTTAATAGATTTGAAGAAATTGTAGGTAAAAAATTTCCAAATTTGACAAAAAGTGTAAACCTTCATATTAATACTATTTGTAATACTTTAAGAAATAAAAATTATTAAAAAAAAAAAAAAAAACAAAGCACATAAATTATTTTCAGCAGTGATAAAGAAAAACATCTTAAAGGAGAATAAAGGCCCATTACTTATAGAAAAACAAAGCTATAAGTAATAGCACACTTCTTCTAAGAAACTATGCAAGACAGAAAACAATGGAGCAAAATATTTTTCTGAAAAAAAGTCAATCTAGAACTCTATAACTATAGAAAATATTTCAAGTATTGAGATGACAAAAACTTTTTCAGACTAAACACTTGAAAAATGTTATCACTAGAAAATTGCACTATAAGAAATGTTAAAGGAAGAAGTACAGAAGGAAAATGACCCCAATGGAAATTTGAATTTACACAAAGGATTGAACAACATGGGAATGGATGGATCACTGGCTTTATTTTATTACAAAAAAAATTTAAAGTTTATTTTCCATTGTTGACATTATTACAGATGCCCGCTATTTTCCCACTTTCCCCCTCCACCTATCCCCACCCCACCCCAGTCCTTCAACACGCTATTGTCTGTGTCCATGTGCTATGCATATATGCATATAAGTTCTTTGGTTAATCTCTTCCTGTCCTCCTACCCCCTCCCCTCTGAGATGTGTCAGTCTGTTCTATGCATCCATGCCTCTGGACCTATTTTGTTCATCAGTTTATTTTGTTCATTAGATTCCACATATAAATGAGATCATGTGATACTTGTCTTTCTCTGACTTATTTTATTTAGCATAATAATCTCCAGATCCCTTCATGCTGTCTCAAAGGTAAGAGAGTCTTCATTTTTACAGCTGCATAGTATTCCATTGTGTAAATATACCACAGCTTTTGTATCCACTCATCTACTGACTTGGGCTATTTCCAGATCTTAGCTATCTATATATATAAAAGCCTAAGCTACTGTCCGACCGTCCAACCAGTAGCTTTGACATGCAATGACTATCAGGGGGCGGACGCTCCAACCGGTAGCTATGACGTGCACTGACCACCAGGGGAAAGACACTTAACATAGGAGCTGCTGAGCTGCAGTGACTTGGCAGCTGCCGTTCTCGGGTGATGCACCCAGAACCAGAGAGGAGGGAGCATGATTTCAGGGTGCATCATCCAAGAACCACCCTCTCGCAATCTGGGACCCCTCGGGGGATGTTGGAGAGCCAGTTGTGGCTCAATACCCACAAGCCAGGCTGAGGGACTCCACCTGCCAGAGGGATCCTGCTCACTCTGCAGATGACCTGTGAGCTGCGGCACAGCCCCAGGTGCCGCCGGCCAGGGAGGGATTGCAGGAGGTTGGCTCCAGGGCGTGTCCAGCCCATCTCACCCAGTCCCACCCCGCCAGCCACCTTCTAATTAATTTCCTTTCAATGTGCACGAATCCGTGCACTGGGGCACTAGTTGTAAATAATGTTGCTATGAACATAGGGGTACATATATTCTTTCTGATTGGTGTTTCGGAATTCTTAGTATTACCATTGTAAAACCTGGTTATTATAATTTAACAGGAAAGGAGCAAAGGGAAGACTAGATAATATAGGCATGCTATTTATACAGCTTTGCAAGGAAACCACAGTTAACATTCTCCAAGTGTGTGCCCCGCAGATCACTGGGGGAAGGGACTGGACAATAGATGCATGCCCTGGGTAACAAGGGAAGATGCTTGCTTGTCACTCACACCTGGGAGCAAGTCAGTGGCCTATTTTGGCAAGGGTGAGAAATCTGACATTCTTAGCTCCTAAATAAGGAAAGATCCCCCTCTCTTTCTCTTGCTGCTTGCCCATGACTCCTGGATTGCAGGACTTTCATGTTCTGCACTTGCCTGTGTGGCCCACAGCCACATGAACTCCACATAATGGAATAATGTTTAGCCAGTTGCTACATTGGACCCAACCCCACCATGGAATGAAAACTCTGGATATTGGCTATGCTTTTAGCTCTGCTAAAGCCCCAGCTGCGCCTGTCTCAGGACTGGATTAAGGGGAAAATAAACTTTGGAACCTGAGGAATGTAATTCCATGAAAATAAAAGTCTTTTACCAAATCTCATCCTTCTGTGGGGGCCTCTAGAAATGCTTAGTCCAGCAGTGCCCTCAGAACCCCACTCCCACTAGTGATGAAGAAATTCAACTCTTCAGTAATATTAGGATATATTCCCAGAAGTGTGATTCCTGGGTAAAACAGCGGTTCTATTTTTTTTTTTTTTTGAGGAAACTCCATACTGTTTTCCACAGTGGCTGCTACACCAATCTGCATTCCCACCAGGAGTGTGTTACAGTTCCCCTTTCTCCACATCCTTGTCAGCACTTGTTGTTTATTGATTTATTGAAGAACAGGCATACAGATAAATGAAACATAACAGAGATACCAGAAATTGACCCATGCCATTATGGTCAATTAATTTTTGACAAAAGAGGCAACAGCATAAAATGGAGTAAAGACAGTCTCTTCAATAAATAGTGTTGGGAAAATTGAAGAGGTACATGCAAAAAAAAAATGAAACTAGACCATCAACTTACACCATACACAAGAATAAACTAAAACTGGATAAAAGACTTAAATGTAAGTCATGAAACCATAAAATTCCAGAAGAAACCATAGGCAACAAAATCTCAGACATCGTACATTGCAGAATTTTTGCTGATACATCTCCTAGGACAAGAGAAACAAAGGAAGGAATAAACACATGAGACTACATCAAACTAAAAAGCTTCAGCACAGCAAAGGAAACTGTTACCAAAATGAAAAGGCAACCCATGGTATGGGAGAATATATTGGCCAATGATACATCTGATATGGGGTTCATTTTCAAAATATATAAAGAACTCATACAACCCAACAAAAAGGAAGACAAATAATCCAATTTAAAAATGGGCAAAGGACCTGAATAGACACTTCTCCAAAGAGGACATAGAGATGGCCAACAAACATATGAAACAATGCTCAATGTCACTAATCATCAGAGAGATGAAAATTAAAACTATAATGAGGTATCAGCTCACACTTGCCAGAATAGATCATTGCCTTTAAAAGGAAGATTAGCTAAATAAATAAATAAATAAATAAATAAATAGCAGAATTGATTTCTTAACCCACAGCTGCACTATATTTATTATTTTTTAAAATATATTTTTAATGATTTCATAGAGGAAGAGAGAAGGAGAGAGAGAGACATCAATGATGAGAGAGAATCATTGATTGGCTGTTTCCTGTACAGCCCACATAGGAACAAAGAGCCCGCAACCCAGTCATATGCCCTGACCAGGAATCGAACTTCCTGGTTCATAGGTTGATGCTCAACCACTGAGCCAATAAAGATGAAATTGAGATAT
Organism: Myotis lucifugus; assembly: GCF_000147115.1. Classification (NCBI taxonomy): domain Eukaryota; kingdom Metazoa; phylum Chordata; class Mammalia; order Chiroptera; family Vespertilionidae; genus Myotis; species Myotis lucifugus. The sequence continues at coordinate 11,698,467 of NW_005871069.1, forward strand.
CAGGATCCTTTGATTCACGGAAGAAAGTAACCTACTTGAAGAAACTGGATACAATGTAACTTAATAAAAATATAAGAAAATGTTTATTTTCCTTGGCCTTATAGATGTTAATAATTTATCATGTGCCTTATGTAACAAAAATTTTTCAGAGAGTTGTAGTTTCATTTTGAGATTGGAGTTAAAAGAAAAAGGAATTGAATATTTAAAATAGATGTGGTAAATTCATTAAAGCCAAATATTATTTATTCTAGTTTTTAAAATTAGAAATGAAAAAACAACTGAAACATTTTACAGAATGTAATACTGTATTGTCATGGCTGGAGCACACAAAATCTTAATGAAGCTGTGTATAGATGGCATTGCAATACCTGCTGGATGAAAAGTCAATAAAAAAATCATGGATGTCTGTTTTCCAAATATATAGTAAGATTTTGTTTGTTTGTTTTTCTTAAATCCTCACTGGAGGATATGTTTTTATTGGTTGTATAGAGAAAGGAAGGGTTTGGTACCTGTTGCTGCTAGCAAAGGAGGGGCTGATATCCCTTTCTAGCGCACTCCCTTGAAAGAGGCCTGGTTGCTGCTCTGCCACAAAGGGAACTGGTAGAAAGGCAAGAAAGCAGAGCGCTGTAACTAATAAACAGGGTTACCTAGAAGCCATCAGGACTTTGAAGTTCTCCAAGAGAGGAGGAATCTGACTCGGAGACTGGCCGAAACCTCGTTGGGTTGGGAGAACCGGAGGCTATGATAGGGTCCAACAACAGACCAGCCTTTATTTCACAAGTAACGCAGGTAGTAACCAGGGCTATTGGGGCAAATTGGAAATTACATTGTGCTTATAGACCCCAGAGTTCAGGGCAGGTAGAAAGGAACCATGGAGACTGGCCGGGACTGGGTGGCTCTCCTACCGTATGCCCTTTACCGGGTAAGGAACTCCCCTTACACCCTGGGCTTTACTCCCTATGAAATCATGTTTGGCAGGCCACCCCCTATCATTCCTAACCTTAAAGCTGACTTTCTTGCTGCAAGAACTATCTCTTTCCTTGAGAGGGCTCCAGAGGGCGCACGAGGATATTTGGCTGCGCCTCCGCGCCATCTACGAGACCGGCCCAACCCCAACTCCTCATCAGCACGGACCAGGAGATTGGTTCTACGTCAGAAGGCACTGCCGGGAGACCCTCGAGCCACGTTGGAAGGGTCCCTACACTGTGGTGCTGACGACCCCCACCGCTCTCAAGGTAGACGGCGTTGCGACCTGGGTCCATCACACTCACGTCCGGTCAGCGGACCCATCCGTGGTCCGGGAAGACTTCGTCAACAAATGGAGCGTCGATCGAGATCAATGCAACCCGCTCAAGCTCAAGCTACAGCGTGCTCGACCTGCCTGATGCTGGTAACATTGCTCACGATCACTCCTGCCACCGGGAGCCCCTACAATACTGTGTAATAGACTTAGATAATGTCTGCATCTTCATGGACATGGCTCCAAAGAGACAAGGACAATTTATAGGATCACATGTTTAGTAGCAGAAAATTTGGCTGCCTGAAGCGGCCATGATGCCAATATTATGTTATGTTATATTGACCTTTGATTCTCTTGCAGGTTTGAATGTATGTTGGTTATCCTGAAAGGGGACTGTGTGGGGTGAACCCCAAAAGTAAAAGGTGTCTAGCTGCCAAGAGGGCAGGTGCCCAACTGGGCAGGGAAGGGTGCCCATCAGGTTTTGGTCTCTGTTGAGAGACAGTTAACGGTTGGCAGCCTGTATACTGTCTTGCAGGCCTGCGTAACCATGCCCATGTCAGGGGTAGTAAAGCTGGGAAAGGCCTGTTTGGAATAGAAGGTCTGAGGCATGGTTATGCATAGAAAGAAGGTTTAATGCCAACAGTTACTGTTTTATTATAAATCCATGAAAAGGAATTAGCAAGGCAGATCAGTATCTTTTTCTCCTTATGTAATTCCTCCGAAATCTGGCAATGCTAAATAAGTCATGGCAATACATTTCTTTGCATAGATTCAATAAGACTGGTTCCTAATAGTGGTTTTACTAACGGAAAACTTTGATTGGAGTATCATGTTTTAAAGAGCCCTGTCTGAGCTCTAATGACTTAAAGCCAGTAAGAATGCCACAAAGAAAGCCTGGTATCCTGCTTGGAAGCCCTGAAGATGGCTGGCGCTGGAGCGTCAGGCCCATGCCCTACCATCACTGGCGGTTGGTAAGAGTAGAAGGGGAGCAGTAAAGATGCCTTAGCATCCCTGCGGAACCCCCACACACTCTGGGCCGCAACGAGTAGACGGGCTACTGAGATGGGCCTTAAAGCCTAGAGCGTGGGCTCAGGTGGAGTTGCTACAGGTGAGGGATTCACCTAACTCAGCAGATACTGCAGGCAGGCCTTATGGCAGCTGGATGGCTTGGCTTCCTGGCCCTACGGGGCACATTAAGATTCAACCATGAGATTCCAGCAAAGGTAGTCAGTTACCATTCTTGTTGTGTTTATGGAAACATCAGGATAGAAAATAAATTAATCTTGATTTGGCTTTTTGATAGCCATGGAGGAATTTTAAGAAGAAAAATCCTATTTCAATAGAAGTTGTTAAAACTAAAATGGTTTCTTTCCCTTCCACCGGACCATTTGTTAAGCGTATAGGGATAGTTCAGTTGATAATTCTGTGTGCTCAGTACGGGCCTCTAGCAACGGTGAAATAGAAATGCAGTCTGTCTCATGATTGAGCCAGAAGTTCCAAGGCAAAGGGGGGAATGAAAGGGCGAGGACTACGCCCTCCATCTTACCCTGGGTCCTCCATTTTTGGGCAGTCATGTGCTCGGCAAGGCTTCTTCCCGGAAGCCCAAGCCTCTGCTAGCCACATCCAGGACTTCTTTAAACTAACCAATGACAATCAAGGGAAGTGCACGCCATAGATACGACCACATCCTGTGTAACGAGATACCGACTTGCGCCTGGCCAATCGGCATGGCCCACAGTCCTCTCTCCTCCCCTTACTATAAAACCTCTCTCCCCACAGGGCTGGCTCTCTCTCTGCCACTTGCTGCTGTGTCAGTAAGGAGGGTAGGGGAGCCAAGCCCGGGTTTGAATAAAAGACTCTCTGCTTTTGCATCGGACTCAGCTGGCTCTCTGGTGTGGTCTCTTGGGAATCCTGAAATCTGGGCATAACAGTATAGAAATGCTTTTATCTTTTAATCTGGCTTCCTCACTGCATCTAGAACCCACGACTAGAGACTCCCAGCCCATATAGGTTCCATTAAAGTTTACAGGGGACCCAAAGCTGCACACAAATTCACTTCTCCTCTTACTGGTCCTAATAGAGCCTGATGCTTCTAATAGTCTATCATAAGTGTAAACTTAACTAATGAAAGAAAAAAACCTGCATAACGAGTATGTAGGTAAGAAGCAGAACTCTCATTAGCACCCAGAAGTCCTGTGGAGTCCAGTCACTATGTCTTTGCCTAAGTGAAACAGGAATTTTAGGGGAATACAGGCAGGTTTAGGGAATTTTTAGAATTCGGGTCCATGGAAAAAACATAGAGCTACAGATTGGGAGAAGGTACATTTCTATAACACAAGGAAGCTAGGAGCAGTTACATTTCCATAAGACAAGGGAACTGGAAGTAGCCAAAAAAGGTCTATATTTACAAAATAAAGAAGAAGGAAGAAAGCCCAGACAGCGGTTCTCAACCTATGGGTCGCGACCTCTTTGGGGGTCAAACGACCCTTTCACAGGGGTCGCCTAAATACATCCTGCATATCAGATATTTACATTACGATTCATAACAGCAGCAAAATTATCGTTATGAAGTAGCAACGAAATAATTTTATGGTTGGGGGTCACCACAACATGAGGAACTGTATTAAAGGGTCGCAGCATTAGGAAGGTTGAGAACCACTGGAATAGGAGGACAATGAGGGAGGAGGGCCTCAGGAGTCACTATAGTAACCAATTCAAAAGGGAATATTGACCAGGGGGGATATCAGGACACAGGAACTGCAGCCTTTATAAACCATGGAAACAGAAAGTCGGTGGGACTCTTTACCCCTCCCCACATGGGATCCGTTCTGTGTGACTCTCTCCCTGGTTGACAATACTGTGTGCATTACCACATGTCTTTTCTGGGTGAAGAAAGCACTGTTCATATAACTCCACTGGGAGAGGATACTGTAAGCTACCTGTACTAGGGCTTTCCTATATTTCACCTGATGCCCCTTTTCCTGTTGCTATGTTAATCTGTATTCTTTCACCGTAGTAAACTGTAACTATAACAGCTTTGCTATGTTTTGTTCTTCTAAACCTGAGGGTGGTCTTGGGGATTTCCTTAATCATAGCCTAGCAAAGGTCATACAGATGTTTTCCTACCTTTCATTTTTAAAGCTTTATTAGTTTATCATCCATATTTTGGTTTTCAATACCTTTAGAAATGATTTTGGTCCATTGTGTGTAAAGTACAGGTCAAGATATATACATATTTATCCCATATATTCACTTGACCTTGCACCAGTTATTGAAACAATCATGTTTGGAATTACACTGCCTAATTCCTTTTGTCATAATAATGGGGGAAATGAGACATCTGGGGGGGGGGGTGCTAGCAATCTGAATCTGTGCCAGTAACCTAATGCACATTCTTGTTAACCTATAGAAGTGATGGCGAACCTATGACACGCGAACTCATTTTTTTGGTTGATTTTTCTTTGTTAAATGGCATTTAAATATATAAAATAAATATCAAAAATATAAGTCTTTGTTTTACAATGGTTGCAAATATCAAAAAATTTCTATATGTGACACAGCACCAGAGTTAAGTTAGGGTTTTTCAAAATGCTGACACACCGAGCTCAAAAGGTTCGCCATCACTGGCCTATATAGTCTAGTGACTCTACCAGCCGTGGGCAAACTACAGCCCGGGATCCGGCCCGTTTGAAATGAATAAAACTAAAAAAAAAAAAAAAAAAGACCGTACCCTTTTATGTAATGATGTTTACTTTGAATTTATATTAGTTCACACAAACACTCCATCCATGCTTTTGTTCCGGCCCTCCGGTCCAGTTTAAGAACCCATTGTGGCCCTCGAGTCAAAAAGTTTGCCCACCCCTGCTCTAGTCACTGCCCCTTCTTTAATTATCTGGTCTTGCAAGACTTGTTTACCTAAGTACTACTCCCATTTTAGAGAGGCCATAAACCATGAACAATACACAACCCCCAGACGGAGTTATCAGCACTGGCGCCAGGCCAGGCCTTTAGGTGCGGTCTCACAGCCCTCATCTCAACACATGGGGCTTTTTGCAAAGCCCACAAAAGGTCTGGAAGTCCCATCCCATATTTGGGGAACAAAGAAATCAAAGGGTATAAAGGGAAAGCTTCCTCCATATTGGCTTGCTCAGAATTTGGAGAGAAACAGTCTCCTCTGAGTCCTGTGCTAGTACATGTGAAACATCTGAAAATAAATGGGGTTTTCCTGTGCCTCCGGTACTCCTGCGTATTTTTCGGTCACCTGGTAAATTCTGTAAAAATAAATCATCTGATCACCTGTGTATCTGTTTTGACCATTAGTTTAAATTCTCCAGCTTTCTTATTTTTGAAGACTAACTTGGTTATTTGTGGCTCTTAAGTATTTACATTGTTTTTGGTATTTAAACTTTTAACAATGATACTCATTTGATTTATGTAATTTTCAAACTGTTAGAATAAAAAATGTAGCATTGCCAATCAATCGGTGTGTCTCTCTCACATCAATGTTTTCCTCTCTGTGTCTTTCTCTTTCTCCCCCTCCCTTCCTCTCTTTTACTCTCTCTAAAAAGCAATGGAAAAAATATCCTTGGGTGAGGATTAACAAAACAAAACAAAAAGTAGCATTGTTGCTGAGGTGAAGGCAATATACAAAAATAATTTTATTTCTATAAACCAGCAATAACTAGAAAACAAAGTATAAAAAGATAGGCTAATAATGTTTTATTAGAAAAATATTTCTCTTAAATATAACTTTTAAACAGATCTGTGAAACTAGAAAGTAATTTTTCAAATAATTTGTTAGTATTTTCCCTGAAATTTCCTTTGGAATTATTTCCAGTTTTAAGAAAGAAAACAATGTAAAAACTGTAACTCATTGGTAGTCATTTTAGTAGAAACATACATTCAAAATATAAATAAACATACATGTTATAGTTTAATGATTTTTATAGGAAAGGTTTTTACTACTTACTCTTTGGTATTTGAGACTTTAACACTAATATTTTTTCTCTCTTGATATTAAAGCTTATAATTGTCTTTCACTATCTATAGTTCAATAATAAGTACTAATGTCTTAAAAACTTTAAATCAAAACCTAATCCAAAAAAAATTATATGCTCTTATAAAAAGCTTAAAACTTTTTTAAAGTAATTCTAGAACTTCAATGACCATATTTACTACTAAGTCAGCAAACTGATAACTGCAATTAGAGGCTACTGTATCTAGATGATATGACATTTATATAATAACTAGGGGCCCAGTGCATGAATTTATGCACCTTGAAAGGAACTGTGGGTGAGGCTTCAGTGGGCACAGGGGCAGGTGTGGGCCCATCCTTCGTGCCCCCACCTGGCCCCTCCTGCTGTGGCCCTTTGTCCCCTGTCTGCTAGCAGCCCCACTCCCACCACCGCCATTGCCAAACGCTGATGGCACTGGCCCCGCTCACACCAGCTAACAGGTGTGAGCGGGGCCAGCGCCGTCAGCAGCTGCAAGCAGTGGCTGCTGCCCTAATCATAGGGGTCGGGGTCAGCAGCCACCACTCGCACCTGCTGATGGCACCGAGCAATCGGGACCGGTGCCGGGCACCAGCAGCGGGTGAAAGCGGCAGCTCTGGCGCCGACAGCAGGTGTGAGCAGGGCTTTCGCTGGCAGCGGGTATGGGAGGTGGCTGTCGGCCCTGATCACTCCTCGGGAGCAGGGGGAGATGGAGAAGCCCTGAGGGGCAATCGGGGCGGCAGTGCCGCTTGCATCCGCTGACAGCGCCGAGCGATTGGGGCTGGCGACAGGCGCCGGCAGCGCGTGTGAGTGGCGGCTCCGGCGCCAGCAGCAGATGTGAGTGGGGCCAGCACCAGCAGCAGGTGTGGGCACCGGCAGCAGGTGCAAGCACCCAGCGGGACTGTGGCATGTGGGAGCAAAGAATTTTCAGTAACTACTAGAGGCTTGCCCCAATGACAGCAACCGGCGCCCCACCTTGGTCTGGTGTCCCTGCTCACCTGCTCCACCATCCCGCCACTGCCAATGCCCGCCATGTTCTGTGCTCTGCCATCTGCTGCCAACACCGCCATGTTCCACGCGCACCCCCTGGTGGTCAGCGCATGTCATAGTGACCAGTTGTTCGGTTGTTCCGCAGTTTGGTCTATTTGCATATTAGGTTTTATATATATAGATAATTATAACATTCCAGTTTAATCCCCTGAATTGCTAGCTTTAGTTTGTCAACAGTTCTACTGGTTTTATTGTCTTGTGATTAGATCAGCACACAACATATTTTACTTATCTATTGTGTATGAAAAAGGGACCACATACCATACCTGACAAGCTCAGGGGAGACCTCCATGGCAGGCCTTACAAAGTGAGAGACCTACAATAACTACACAGGATGGTCTGAAATTAACACTTCCTAACTAAAAGTGAGTCATAATGACTAGTCATGTCCTAGGCTGGTATCTGCCCTGCCAAAGGTCAATCTTTACCTAACAGAGACTGTCCATTATTGTCTGTTTGCATCTATGATAACATACCTTCGAATGTCAGAGTGATCCCTTTTTCCAGACCCCTCAGAGCATAATCTCTCACCAGAACAGGAGACCACAGAACCCCTCATTATCTTGTTCTCCTGCATACCATCTCTATGTGCTATAAATGTTGACTGTTAACTATCCTATACCCACCAATGTAAAAGAAGTATATGTCTCTCTGTTTTACCTTTTACACAATCCCAGAGATTTCTCAGCTATGCTTTCTCCTGCCTTCCTAATCTACCACCAATGGATTTTATTTAACCCCCTTACATCTTCTCCTTTGATTCTAATACATATAACAAGGTACAAAACTGCCATTCTCTAGAGCATTTTCTCAATCTGTTGAGATTTTGCTTCCTGGCAATAGTCAATTTGGCTCAAATAAACTCATAAAATTTTCTACACGTTTTATGTTTCTTACGTTGACACTATAATTAAGTTCTATTTTCCAAGTAGCAAGCAAATGTTCAAGGAAGCTTTATTATAATAAAGGAATGAGTAATATTTCTATTTCATTTGATGTGATTTTAAATTTTAATTTCCTGATTTCTCAAAAAATAACTAGAGCATTATATTTCCTGAAAAAAAGGAAAAAGCCGTGCTAAACAATTACTTTCTAAAGAAAGTATAGGGCAGCACAATGAGAGAAAATAGTAAATAATCTGTCAGTTCAGACAGACAAGTGAATTGGTTGTATCTCAAACACAGGGAATCCCTATCATGAACCCATAGTTCTGGTCAGACACCCTAATTAGATTACATTGGATGATAAGACATTTCTATAGTTAGTTCCTGCGATAAGAAAATTTGGTCTTCATCCACAGGTTCCTGGCTCTCAGCTCCCAGAACCCTTGCAATTTCATGACCAATAAAAGCAATGGGAGCATCTTTTGCTATAATATTTTGGTCTCTTGTCCTCAGTTCCTGAAATGGCTTCAGGGCCATAAAGGTGAAGTAGGTGTCCAATCATATAACATGCCCCTTTCACCACAACTGGGTTTATGTTAACAAGGCAACTTTTGGAAAGCACTTAAGGATGGGGGCTGGTTTCCAGGGGAACCAAACTTGAATAGAGGGTCTAAACTTTCAGTCCTACCCCTTGATGAATGGAGAGGGGAAGAGAATGGAGATGGGATGGAGGTGGAATCAATCACCAATGGCCAATAATTTAATCGATCATGCCTATGTAATGAAGCCTTCATAAAACCCAAATAGATGGGGGTCAGAGGCTTCTGGGTTGGTGGAGTGTGGGGGAGAGCAGCATGCTCAGGAGCAACAGGAAAGCTCTAAGTCCTTTTCTCATACCTTGCCCTAAGCGTCTCTTCAATCTGGCTGTTCCTGAGTCATATCCTGTACAATTAGTGATCAAAGTAATCTAATAAGTGAAATGTTTCTCTGAGTTCTGTGAGCTGCTCTAGAAAATTAACCAAACATAAGGAGGGGTCTGTGAGACAAATAGATGATAACCTGTGCTTTTGATTGGCTTCTGAAGGTGGTGGGGGTGCAGACTTATAGGACCCACCCCTTAACCTGCTTGAGGAGGGGGTCATGTGAACCTGATCTATAGTTGGTTGGCCAGAAGTACAGGAACCAGGGCTGTGAATGGCCTCTGAAATGAAAGGCTGTGTTGTGGGACTGAACCTTTAACTTGTGGAACCTGATGCTATCTTTGGGTAGTGTCAGAATTAAGTTAAATTGTAGGATACACAGCTGGTGTCAGAGAATTCCCTGTGGGTGTAGGGAACCCTCTCCTGCACATGCACCCCCACCCCCAGGTTGGAATCTTTAGTTCCCCCAAATGGTAATTATTGTTTATATACCTATAGGGTTTATAAGCCCTTTTGTAAGAAAAAACAAATCAATATAGCTCAACCATATAATTTTATACACTAAATATATATTATGTATTATAGTATATATTTTATGTGTTATATACACATATTATATACTAAATACAAAACATCATGACCTTCCTCAGTTGTGGCTAATCTTTATAACTGGTACAGCCATTAGGCTGAAGACAGTGGCCACTCTTTTACATATATGTGTGGTGTCCATGAAAGGATCCTGGTAAAGATACCTTACTGAGAAAGAAGTCTGAGCTTTAGTTACCCAGAGGAATGCTTTTTCTCCAAAAGGGGCAGCTGCAGTTCTCTGAGAATAGAGCAGCAGTGTGCTGCAGCTGCCACTATCCAGCAGAGGTGGCAGGAACACCATGTGCACAAAACAGTAGATTTGTAGAAGTAGGAGACATAGGAATGTGAAGCTTAAGAAGAAAATAGGCTGTCAAGGGAGAAAGAAGCAAAATTTGTCCTAGCGCACACAATTTATTCTCCTGAGACAAGTGCTTTCAATGCAAAGATAATGTCGGAAGAAACAGGAATTTCTTCCTTGTTTATTTTCCTTTAATATTTGCTTATATCTCAATATTTATCACAAACATGTAATAAAGTTGATATACATATCTGTTTCCGCCACTGGACTCTGAACCCACACCCTCAAAATTTTATACTTGGGTAGAACTGAATAAGAGGCACTATCAGTATGTATGCCAACCCATAAAGTAGCTAATAATGTTACTATACACAGGTGCACAGATTTTGGATTAACTTTTTATATCCTATCATTGAAATGGTGTTAATTTTTTGTCTTTGCATATATTATTTTGTCTGCGGAAACAAATTGGAAAAAAATCCCAAAAGTTTTAAAAATTTACTAAGAGAATAATGTGCCTCCTTTGATTAACATAGCCAAGGTGAAAAACTCTATGTAACATTGCAATGTTAACCTGAATTAATATAAATCATGGATTATAATGTTGTAGTTACATTTAATTTGCATTAATCTGACCCCCATCTCAGTAAACGATATTTCTTCTAGTAGTTTAGGACAAAAAACATGCAATGACAGATGATGCTTCCCCTTCTTTACATCTGAATTTTGAGTAAATTCAGTTAGGTATGTCTTCAGAATATAGCCAGAATGCACCATTTCTCACCAGCTTCCCTGCTATCACCTGTCATTTCTAGCTTGGATTATTATACTAGAGGCCCGGTGCACGAAATTCGTCCACTGGGGGGGGGGGAGGGGGGAGGGCCTCAGCCCAGTCTGCACCCTCTCAAAGTCTGAGAGCCCTAGGGGAATGTTGGGCCTAGGACAGCAGTCGGACATCCTTAGTGCTGCTGCGGAGGCAGGAGAGGCTCCTGCCACCACCACTGCGCTCACCAGCCCTGAGCCGGGCTTCTGGCTGAGCAGCACTCCCCCTGTGGGAGCTCACTGATCACCAGGGGCCATCTCCTGTGTTGAGCATCTGCCCCCTGGTGGTCAGTGTGCGTCATAGCAACTGGTCGTTCTGCTCTTTGGTCGATTTGCATATTAGCCTTTTATTATATAGAACTAGTGGCCTGGTGCATGAAATTCGTGCATGGGGGGATGTCCCTCAGCCTGGCCTGCACCCTCTCAAATTTGGGACCCCTCGGGGGCTGTCTGACTGCTGGTTTAGGCCCGATCCCACAAGGATCAGACCTAAACCGGCAGTTGAACATCCTTCTCGCAATCCAGGACCACTGGCTCCTAACTGCTCACCTGCCTGCCTGCCTGGTTGCCCCTAACCACTCTGCTGCCTGCCTGATCAACCCCAACTGCCCCCCCTCCCAGCCTGATCACCCCTAACTGCCTTCCCCTGCTGGCCTGCTCTCCCCCAACTGCCCCCCAACTGGCCTGCTTGCCCCCAACTGCCCCCCGCGCCAACCTGCTTGCCCCTAACTGCCCCCCTGCCAGCCTGATCGCCCCTAACTGCCTCTGCCTTGGCCCCACCACCATGGCTTTGTCCAGAAGGACTTCCAGAAGGTCTCCCAGAAGGTGTCCCAGTCTAATTAACATATTACCCTCTCATTAGTATAGATTCTAAAATGTCCATTCTTTCAACTGTTCATCCATTCACCCACCCAACAATTACTAATAAACAACCACTTAAATCAAACACTGTTTTGAATACTTACAAACACTGATATTTGCCCTTCTGGCCTTTAGAAAAAGACTACCTCTTACCTATCCTGAATGTTAATATGGTGCATATTCTAGAACATAACTGCAAATGTACTAAACAGTCTATACTGAGAAAATTAATGACCAGCTAAGAAATTATTTTTCAAGTTGGGATTTTAATGCAGTGCTTCTAAACCAAACTAAACTGGAGAACTTAATGTCATTAGGAATATTCTGATAGATCACTGTCAGTAAATGTTTTTTAGCATATAACTCAGAAGGAATAAAAATAATTGAACCACATTGCTATATTAACATTCTTTTTATTTCCAACTTAAGTGAACAAAATATTTTGGCTTTTACATATCTAAAAAAAAGAGAGAGAGAGAAAAAGAATTGAAGTTTGCTGCAACCTTTTGCAGTGATGATTCAGGATCTGAAGAAGGGGCCATGCACAAATGGATATACTAGACAAGAAATATATATTTAGAAGGCATGGGGGAACCAGGTGGAGACCTACTCTCTAGTGGAGTGGCTCCCTGAATGTCTAGACCCATAGCTTTTTATTTACTAGAATACACATTTGCCCTTTAGTAAAGCAAACAGACATCAATGGTAAGGTTTGGTAAACAATAAAGGATTATCAGGGTTAGGGGATTGCCTTCAGCCATTCAGCCAGCAGCAGGGTAATACAATGCTGATTCTCAGCCCTTGCTGAATATCAAAGTCCATCAGCCTTCTGATGGACTTCTCGCATTTATATGTTAACTACTTGTTGGTCTTTGCCTCCAGCAAAGTTAAATTCTGTCAAATTCTAGCAATAAAAAATATCCATCCATGCCAACTAAAGAAAAGTGATAAAAAGCCCAATCTCATTAAGAAATACATTTCAATAAAATACTACATCTTATAATAACTGAAAATTGTGATATTTATATTTTGATCAGCTGAATTGGCTTAACTTTTAGAATATTATGATATCTAGAATATTATGCAATAAATTTAAATATACACACTGCTGTAGGAAAGAATGATAACCAATACGGCTTTCATTCTTAAAACCATACTACATAAGAGTAGAATTCTGTAAGTCAGGGTTTCTCAATAGTGCAGCAATGTTGACATTTTAGACTGGTTAATTATTGTTGTTTTGCAATATCCCTGGAGTCTTATCACTAGATGCCAGTAGCCCATACCCCACACCCTTGTTAAGACTAAAATTACTCCAGATATTGCCAAATGTCAACCAGGAGGCAACAGTCCCTAACTGGGAACTACTGCTACAGGGGATAGAATAGCAATGCAATGTGAAACTTTGACTATCAAAGAGCTAGGTCACTTTTTAAAAAATAGATGATAGGTATCAAAATACTATAATATTTAATTCCATTCAACATTTAAGAGTGATAGATATTGTAAAAAGACATTTTATCATGCACTGGAAACTACATTATTCGCCTTTATTTAAACTTTTTGGGAAACAAATTTGGATGTTAGCTTATAATCTACTAGCCAATAGCCAAAAGTATTCTGTAGTTTATAGGATAGGTGGGTAGTGTACATTAACATTAACTTACTGACCTTTTTCCAAACCCTAATAAAGTACTTTAGAATAATCTTGCCAGAGGCTAAAACCAACAGTAATTAGCATATTATGCAAAAAGACCCATTGGAAGGCCAATGGACTTTGATATTCAGCAGGGCTGAAAATCAGCATAATATTGCCCTGCAGTGGGCTCAATGGCTGAAGGCAATTCCCTAACCTGATAATCCTTTTACCATTAACCAAACTTTACCTTTGATATGCCTGTATGCATTCCTAAAGGGCAAATGTGTATTCAAGTGAATAAAAGCTGACAGGTCCAGGGTTTCAGTGAGCTTCTCCACTAGAGAGAGGTTTCCACCTGGGCCCCCATGCCTTCTAAATCCATATTTCTTGTCTAGTGTTTTCATTTGTGTGCAGCCCCTTCTTCAGATCCTGAACCCTAGCCATAAATGGATGCAGCAAATCTGAGTTTATCTCATATAGCTCTATGCCTACCCCCCACCCCACTTGGGAATGCATTAAGCTCCTGAAGATTATCTTTCTTGATAAGTTTAGAAAATCCAACTGAAAAGAATATCAGGGCTTTTATATAAATGTAAAATATTTAGATAAAAAAAGCAAATGTTTTTCAAAACTCAGTATGTATAGGCTAATAACCTTTTTTACTTCCATTTTTCAAATGTTGCCTATACAATTGCAAGGATTTGGAAGTTGAGAATAGTTTAAGAACTCCAAAGACTTTTTCCATACACAGAAACAGTGCCACCCTTAATCCTGCTACTAACAATCTAAATAGCCCCTCACTATGTCCCAATTATCGCAGCTTAATCAGTTTACTGGCAAGTATGCTAATGGACCAATCATTCTAACTATAAATATAAAAATGTATGTAGTGCTTTTATTGTTTTAAAGCATTTCTACATAAATTATCTCATATTAATTGAACACATCTATAGGACAGGTACAAAAGATGCTAAAGATAAGAAGTCTACTGTTTAGTAATAAACTTGCCAACCTTTCAACAGCATCAGCCCTGACATTTCCAGACCAATCATATTAAACTCTATTGTTATAAAAATTCTCATTTGAGATTCTGCTCAGACTTTACATTGTATGGAGTTTTGGGATGCTTGAAGGCAAGAAACCAAATTACTGCCAAAGGTGAACGTCCTTAGTTGTAGCAGCGAAATTTAAGTCATTTTGACGACTAAATCTTCCAATTTGTCTGTATTTAATGCAATAGCATTTAAAAATCACTTCTATATTGAATATATTAAATTGTCCAAAGCTTTCTTTCAAAGTTTGAGTTCTTATATCATGAAGGACAAAATATTAACTTCAACAGGACTTCTCATGACAATGGCTCGTTTACAAACAGCTGTAGAGAAAAGTGAATTTGACAGTGTTTCTCATTAGGCCCCTGTAGAGCTGGTCTATACATGCCAATTACTAGGGTCTCCTAAAAATTATTGTTCAATCTCTAAAATTAACTCAATTAAGACCCAGGTATTTAATACCATATCAGAAACCACCTATCCTTCAGACTAACAACTCCTCATTCTAACGCTAAAATTGAAAATCATTATTATTCACAGCTACTGGTAGAGTCCTGGTCCTCTAAAATTTATATCAAAACAAGGCGCTGTAGTTCATTCCCGAGTTATTTTTGCAGTGCTGGCGTCAACTAGAGGCAACCCGCCCGCCAGGAGTGCCAGGAGGCCCCCAGTCCCCAGTCCCCATGGTTACCGCAACAGCAAGTCCCTGCCTGCGGGGACCACGTGGAGTGCCCTCCCTCCCGCTCCTCAGGGACCCGAGGGGCGGCTCCGGGGCGGTCTTTGCGCCCAGTAGGAAATGGCTTCAAGGCCAGTCTGGGAAAGCAGACGGGGAGCAAAGCAAACCTGCCAATAGCGTTTAGGGTAGGACTCACGTGGACACCAGGCCAGGGGAGTTCCCTGTTCCTCCTACTGTCCCTTTAACACGGTGTCTTAAGGCTTTCAATTTTGCGTGTCCACTCAGGAAAACTTAAGATGCCTTTACCGAAATAACACGCCAAAGACGAAATCCCCAAGTCCCCACAACCCATGCCTTTCCCATTTTCTCCAGCAGAGGGTCCTCAAACTACGGCCCGCGGGCCACATGCAAATACAAATATTGTATCTGTTCCCGTTTTGTTTTTTTACTTCAAAATAAGATATGTGCAGTGTGCATAGGAATTTGTTCAGTTTTCTTTTAAAATTTTGTCTGGCCCTCCAACAGTCTGAGGGACAGTGAACTGGCCCCCTGTTTAAAAAGTTTGAGGACCCCTGCTCCAGAGGCTAGTACCCCTAGCCAGAGGCAAACAGGCTGGGGAGGAAAAGAGCTCCTGCAAGGCGCGCCCCCAACCCGCTCCATGACGCACCCACACCCAAATGAGGGCGGGGGAGGGGCACGATGCCCCGCCCACTCCGCCCCGCCCCACGCGCGCCCTCAGCGACAGGGAGGTGCATTAGGTTTTCGCAATTCAGTTCTTCTTGTTCTCCCCCCAACGCCCGCCCC
>NW_005871069.1:11714495-11764932 GCF_000147115.1 Myotis lucifugus
GCTTTTTCCGGGGTGGCGGCGCGACGCGCTCGTGCACCCCGCGTGCTCCGCCACCGGATCCCGGCGTCTCGGAGAACCAGCCAGGAAACCGGGCGTGCGGCGGGTGCCTCCTTCATCCCATCTTCCTACACTGTTGCTGCTTGTGGAGTGAGACACTCCAGCTTTTCTTCCCCTTCCGTGAGTCCCTCCTTCGATCTCCCCAAGACCCGGCCGCCGCTGCAGCTCTCGCGCCCTGAGAGTGCTGCGCGTGCGCGTGCGTGCGGGCGCGTGGCATTGGGGCCCCGCGCCCTCGCCTCCTCTCCCGCCCCTCCGTAACTTGGCTGGCTGAAAAGAGGCGCCCTGAGAGTCGGGGCGGGAGCTCGGCGTTAGGAGCTCGAGAGTTGTGGAGACTAGGGACTGGAAGCCGCAGCCTTCTAGAGCCGGCTCTTTCCCCCTCGCGCTCTAGCTCACACACCTACTCTGCTCCCATCCCAGGCCGCGCCCTCGCTCCTCCTCCCGTTCGGGGTTTCGGCGCGGCGGGGGCGCCCAGGGGGTGCCCTCGCCCTCTGGTGCGGACGGGCGGCGGGCGGGATGTGGCGCCTGGTGCCCCCGAAGCTAGGCCGCCTGTCCCGCTCGCTGAAGCTGGCGGCTCTGGGCAGCTTGTTGGTACTGATGGTGCTGCACTCGCCGTCGCTGCTCGCCTCCTGGCAGCGCAATGAACTGACCGACCGGCGCTTCCTGCAGCTCAATAAGTGCCCGGCGTGCTTCGGCACGAGCTGGTGCCGCCGCTTCCTCAACGGGCAAGTAGTGTTCGAGGCGTGGGGCCGCTTGCGCCTGCTGGACTTCCTCAACGTGAAGAACGTCTACTTCGCGCAGTATGGCGAGCCCCGCGAGGGTGGCCGCCGCCGCGTGGTGCTCAAGCGCCTGGGCTCGCAGCGCGAGCTGGCGCAGCTCGACCAGAGCATCTGCAAGCGGGCCACCGGCCGGCCTCGCTGCGACCTGCTGCAGGCCATGCCGCGGCACTGAGTTCGCGCGCCTGAATGGCGACGTGAGGCTGCTCACGCCCGAGGCTGTGGAGGGTTGGCCGACCTGGTGCACTGCCCCTCACAGCGCCTGCTCGACCGCCTAGTGCGCCGCTACGCCGAGACCAAGGACTCGGGCAGCTTCCTGCTCCGCAATCTCAAGGACTCGGAGCGCATGCAGTTGCTGCTGACCCTGGCCTTCAACCCCGAGCCGCTGGTGCTACAGGTAGGCGCGGAGTCCGGGCCGGACGGCGTGCGGGAGGGGTAGTGCGGGAAGCGGGAGTCAGGAGAGGTGGCCCCGCTGGCCCTCGCTACCCGGTTTGCACCCTACCCGCTTGGGCCAGGCCGCGGGGGTGGGAAGGGGACAACGCTGGGGAACCTTGGGCGCTGTGCGGGACTGCGGAGGGCGCCCGGGGCGGGTGCAGAGTCCGCCCTTGTCATCTAGACGCGGCGCTTCTCGGATTTGACTGCGGATCCTTCAACACCAGAGGGAGCGCTTCTGCTGTGCTCCCAAAATGTCTTTCCTAGTTTTCTTCGGTTCTCAGTGCCTTTTTTATTTTATCCGCCCGCCTGGACTTCCACGGCACAGTCCGTTCACGAGTCCTTGGACCTTTCTTAGTTCTTTTCAAGTTTTTTCCTTACCGCATCTGCTCTCCCCTTTAGTACCCTGCAAGGCTGACCTACCTTCGGCTCCAAAGTCTGTCTTTGTTTTTATTCCTTAGCTCACTTACTTAGCAAATCCTTGGAAAAGCTGATTTGAGGACAAGGTGGGGAAGATAGGGACTGAAATGGGGACTGTGTTCAGGGGTGGGGCTAATCATGAGTCTTGCTCTGGGTGGGATTAAGGAGAGGAAAATATTAAGGCTTCCTAGGATTTGGGGGCTGGGAGGGTTATTATGGCCAGGATGTTTTCATCCTGCTCCTGTGACCTTCCCTATTCTTCTGGTATTTTGCTGCAGGAAAGAGGTGAAATGTTAGGCCAGGGCAAGTAAAAGGGGAAAAAGAGATTCTCACCTCTCTAATGGAGTTATTGGCTCTCTCTTGACCTTTTTAAAACAAATGTACCTTTTAGGGGAGTAGGTTGAGTTTTTTGTAACGTGACAGCAAAAAGAAAACAAAACTTAAAAAGAAAAGAAAAAACAAGGTTGTGTTTACCTTTGGAGCAGTTACTGAGTTTCTACACATTCCCATCCAGCAGTCGAGCTGTGTCCTTGGATAGTGGTTACAACTGTGGGAGTATGATCCCTCCTGATAACCCTAGGAAAAGTTAGTTGCTCATTTTCCACACCAGTTTTGCTGTAGTATTTGAAATACAAGGCGAAAAAAACATGATTTAAAAGTAATCACAAATAATTGTGATGTAATTTATGTCCTTTCTGTGCTGTTAGGAATGTCACTGATGGCTGGGGGTTTTCTATGGGTTGCATAAATTAGGAATGTATCATATTCATTTATGTTGCTTTCTTTTCTCAAGTCCCATTGCCCAGCTTAGCTAAGAGAAACTAGTTTCCTTTTATTGGTTCAGCCAAATAATTGTAACACAAAATAAATATTTTGCCTCAAACAAAACTTTAGTGTGTGTCTTGGTAAATTTTAAATTGTGATAGGATATAGTATGTAACGAGTCAAATTCAAAGTATGGATTGTATATTGAATATTGCTCTCTTTAACAGTGAAATGGTTGAACGTCCATTGAAGAGGTCGTTTTAAAACTAGTCAGCCATTAAAGTTTAAGTCTGTATTTGTTATATATACATTTGATTTGACACGTTTTAAAAATTTGAACTGCCTTTTCTCTTTGAGAAATAGATGATTATGTTAGCAAGGTGATCCCTGGACAAAGATTTAGCATTTGTAGTTTGCTGAGTATATTAGTCTCTTAATTCCCTGGGATTCCAAAATTTAGTAAGGAGCTACAGTAGTAGAATACACATTTTCTGCACTTACAATAATGGCTGCCTATTAAAAGACTAAAGGCCCTGTGCCCGAAATTCATGCAATGGGGGAGGGGGGTCCCTCAGAATGCGCCCTCTCGAAGTCCCGGAGCCCTGCAATCCATCCCCCCGCAGAGCCTGCTGCTGCAGGGTAGCCTGGGCCTCCTTATTTGGGGCAATCGTGGAGCCCCCTGATTGACCCCCCCACTGGCTGGTGACCTGGGCCTTCCTCTGCGGGTTGATCATGGGGCAATGGCGGGGCCCCCGACCAATTGCATCGCACCTGCCTTGGATGGCCTGGCGCCAGTGGGTGTCATAGCGTGGTCGTTCCACTGTTTGGCAGTTCGGTTGATTTGCATATTATGCTTTTATTATAGAATTTTATCAGGTAATGCTATTGACATATTAGAAACAGCTAATGTTAAAACTAATATTTTAAAAACATGTATTATGTATGCAGTTCTTTATAAGCATGACATTTAAATATGAGAAACTTCAGCATTTGATAAGCAAGTAGAAAAAGAAGGCTTATTTTTAGATAACCGATCTTCAGAGAGCTTCTACTTTGTTTATAGAACCACTTCATCTTTGGTAAAAACTAGTGAGTTAAGAAGTGTGGACAATATTACTTGAGGTCTGATGATGACAACGGATGAATGGATTAGAAAACTGTGGTACATCTACAGGATGGAATACTATGCTGCTGTAAAAAAGAAGGAATTCTTACCATTTGCAACAGCATGGATGGAACTGGAGAGCATTATGCTAAGTGAAATAAGCCAGTCAGTGAAAGAAAAATACCTCTCACTCATTTATGGATAATAAAGACCATTATCAACTGATGAACAAAAATAGATACAGAGGCAGAGCAGCATTAAACAGACTATCAAACTACAGTAGGAAGGCTGGGGAGGGTTGGGGGGGTAAGAGATCAACCAAAGGACTTGTATGCATGCATATAAGCATAACCAATGGACACAAGACACTGGGGGGTAGGGGAGGCTGGGGGAAGGTCAAGGGGGCGAAAAAAAGAGAGACAAATGTACTAATAATATTTTAAGCAATTAAAAAAAGTGTGAACAATATTACTTGAGGTCTGATGATGTTATAAAACCACTAAAATGAAAGGAATCTTAAAATTCTGTGATCAAGTACAAAGATTGTTACACACTAAGTCAAATCGTGATGTTCATTACTTTTTGTTATTTAGACAAATGTATACAATTTTAGTATTTATACCAGTTTATATAAACTGTTAATAGCTGTTTTTGTTAGTTTTGGAATACAAGTTGATAATATTATAAAAACTCACTAAAATTTGGTTCTTTATTTATATATATTTTTTGGTTCATGTATTTTTTTTTTCCCTTAATCTTTACCCCGAGGATATTTTTCCATTGATTTTTTTTTTTTTTTTTTTTTAGAGAGTAAAAGAGAGGGGAGAGACAGAGAGAAACATTGATGTGAGAGAGACATATGGATTGGTTCCCTCCCCCCCCGAACCCCAATGGGGCCCAGGGACCCAGCCTGCATCTGAGGTACATGCCCTTGACCAGAATCTAACCAGGGACCCTCAGAACGCACGCTGACACTCTATCCACTGAGGGAGGTTCAATTATTTTTAAAAATGTTTTTGTAAGGGTACAAGCATGTGTTTTACAGTTTAAAAAGTAACTCCCAACTCCCCCCCCCCCCCAACCCCTACCCCACCTCCCGGGAAAGAACTACTTATTGAATTTTTGGACATTTTGTGACGAACTAGATTTTCCCTATCTTATAATGCCTAAAAATTAATTACTTTGGAGAAATAGTCTTTTGAGCTGACATCATCTAACTATTCTTAACAGAAGTTCCAGTGTAGTAAACATGTTTCCAAAATAAACATTTAAAAACCTCCTTTATAAGGTACTAATGAAATAATTGAAAAACATTTTTATGATCATCAAGCAACAGGGTAATGCTAGTAGTACCTTTATTTTCTACTCTGATACATTCTTTTCATCCTCACCCTTTTTAACCTCACCAAGAAGTATATTTTAATTACAAGTATGCCATAATCCTATGAAAAAATTTGGGGAGAAGGACTTCGTTGATTTTATATTGTGCAATAGCATTCTTGGAATATTCAAAAGTTGAGGTGTTGAAGAATTTGGCAGAATGGCAACATGTTTTCTGTTACTGTATTGGTAAATTTTCTATCAGTATTTGTCCTATTCTTGAAGTTATAGAAGTTGTGTATGAGAAAACAATCTTGCCTAGATTTCCTGAAGTTCAGACTATATCTCTGACTTTTTCACCTGGAGATAGTGAAGATGGTTCCTTAGAAATAAAGGAGGCTCTTAGTTGTTCAGGGAGGTGGAGGTGGAAATTTGTTTTACTGTTGTATTTTGTAGAACTTTATTTACCTTAAGTTTTCTGAATCATGATTTTAATAGGACTTCTTTGATTTTTACAGTATGTAACTATCATTATTTAAGCTTTGCATTTTAAGCTTTTATTTATTTTATTTTTTAAATACACTTTTATTGATTTCAGAGAGAGGAAGGGAGAGGGAGCGAGAGATAGAAACATCAATGATGAGAATCACTGATTGGCTGCCTCCTGCATGTCCCCCACCAGGGATCGAGTCCACAACCCGGGCATGTGTCCTTGACCGGAATGGAACCTGGGGCCCTTCAGTCCGCAGGCCAACGCTCTATTCACTGAGCCAAATCGGCGAGGGCTAAGCTTTTTTTAAAATTCCTGTAAATGGCATGATACATTCAAAACACCTTATATAGTAGTGCCTGATTTATAGTCAGCACTCAGTGTTAGACATTAAATAAGGTAAAGGTAACTTTACCTAGTGTATTTGATCAGCTGTTTTGAAGCTTGTTTGGTATGGATCACCTTAAAAACAGTTATGATTCCTGCTATGAACCATATTTTTATTTACTTTGATTTAGTACATTCCTACATTATAGGATGGATTTTAAAGACAACTTTGAGTGATTGTTATTTTTATCCTTAAAAATCATTTCTACAGGTGAAGAATATATTATTAAGGTGTACTGCCTAAACTGTAGTTTTTGAAGTAAACAAAATATTATGGCCATTTAGCTAATTACAGGTTGATAAACTTTTTTTATGGGACTTACTTTACTTATCTATAAAGTGAGACTGTTGGTTCAGATCCTTCTCCTTTTCAACCCCAACATCCTGTGACTCTTGACTTGAGAAAGTATTATTTTACTTCTTTTCTGAGCTTGACTTTAATTTGTGGGTTTAAGCTCTTCTAAAAGGGGGATAGGAGGTTTGGGACTTGGCCAGAATGCATAAACAACCCTATTTCACATTTGTCTTTCTATCCCAAAATGTTTACACACATGAAATCATATTAAAACAAAACAAAACCAGAGACTGCCTTTACAGGAAAAAATATGGAGGTAAAGGTAGCCAAGGATCTCGTGGGTCTATATTGCATTTAGAAAGGATGTTCTAGACTTTGTCTCGGGAGTTTCTTTTCAAGCAACAGCTTGGGGAGCCACATAACGCTCCAACTGGCTGCTGCTGCAGTAACTGCATTCCCAGATTTAGGCTTCAGAGATGGTTCTGACTAGGTAGTTCTGAGTAGAGCACTTTTTATTTAATAAATTCATAAGCTTAAGACTAGAGGGTTTTTGTTGTTTTTTATCGGAGGTTTTTTTTACATTTTTGACACTTGAATGACCTTCATGAAAGATCAAACAAAAATAATTATGTATACCTCAGATCCAAGAAGAGGGAGACTTGTATTTTGGAAAGACCATAGAAATAGACAGTAACCTTAGGAAAGCGTCTCTTCCAGGTTAGTGGACTAAAATCATTTGACATCCTCACCTATTTTCTGGATTAATCCATATCTTTTTACCATAATTAACTCTGAGTGGTGTTTTTTTTCTGTACCTTTTCTAGTCTTTGAACTCTCTTTTTATTTTCATATTTCCACTCCATGGGTCAGCACATGTTCCTCAAGTGTGTTGGTGGGAAATAAAAAGCTTAATTTGGGGGAAGGGATCTGCTTTCTGGACATGGGTTTTCAGTTTCTCAGGGGATCTTCAGACTGGTTTTTGATCTCTGATGTATTGGCTTATGGTCTCTGGCCTACTTCCTATATTTCTATCATTGCTGCTGACTTTTTTTTTTTTTATATACACACCATCATATACATTTATTATACATTAAGAGTTTAGGAAGAAACATAAAATCTGGGTACATTATAGTATATTCATCTCTCATATAAACAAAAGTAGGTTATCCAGGCAAAAATACAACCTACTAATTTATATGTGTTTCCCATAAATCTTATCTGGTCTGGAGAAAAAATACGATGTGAAATAAACACTTGGGGATCATTCGCTGCTATTTACAAAACCAAGCCAGAGGATGACACTGGCCCTCCCTGCCTTCGCCTCTTTTTTTTTAATCCTCACCCTAGGATATTTTTCCATTGATTTTTAGAGAGAGTGGAAGAGAAAGGGAAAGAGAGAAATATCAATGTGAGAGAAACACATCGATTGGTTGCCTCCTGCATGAGCCCTGACCAGAGACCAGGCTGGGGAGGAGCCTACAACCAAGATACCTGCCCTTGACCGGAATTGAACCCTGGTCTACAGGTGGACACTCTCTCCACTGAGCCAAATGGACTAGGGCTGCTCCAGAATGCTGGCATTTTTTTCTTTCTTCACTTTTCACTCATTATTTGTATATTAAACCAGTAGGGCCTTAAAATATAAGCCCTGTGTTTTTCCTACATATACAGTGAACTTTAGTATATGAGTGCAAAATGTCTTAAGACTTTAATTACTAGTGTAAGATGAAGATAGTTACTCATCCTGGTCATAGACCCTGAAAGGCTTTAAATTATATAATCAATTTGTATTTTATCCAATTTGTATGTCATTTTTAAAAATAGATTCTTTTTTTTTCTTTTTTTTTTATTAAATCTTTATTGTTCAGATTATTACATTTGTTCCTCTTTTTTTCCCCCCCATAACTCCCCTCCTTCCAGCTCCCACCCCACCCTCCGCCCTCACTCTCCACCCACTGTCCTCATCTATAGGTGCACGATTTTTGTCCAGTCTCTTCCCGCATCTCCCACACCCCTTTTCCCCCCAAGAATAGTCAGTCCATTCCCATTCTATGTCCCTGATTCTATTATAATCACCAGTTCATTCTGTAAATCAGGTTATTTATTCACTTGATTCTTAAATTCACTTGTTGATAGATGCATATTTGTTGTTCATAATTTGTATCTTTACCTTTTTCTTCTTCTTCCTCTTCTTAAAGGATACCTTTCAGCATTTCATATAATACTGGTTTGGTGGTGATGAACTCCTTTAGCTTTTCCTTATTTGTGAAGCTCTTTATCTGACCTTCAATTCTGAATGATAGCTTTGCTGGTTGTAGGTTCTTGGTATTCATCACTTTGAATATTTGTTGCCACTCCCTTCTGGCCTGCAAAGTTTCTGTTGAGAAATCAGCTGACAGTCGTATGGGTATTCCCTTGTAGGTAACTGAGTTTCTTTCTCTTGCTGCTTTTAAGATTCTCTCTTTGTCTTTTGCTCTTGGCATTTTAATTATGATGTGTCTTGGTGTGGTCCTCTTTGGATTCCTTTTGTTTGGGGTTCTCTGCGCTTCCTGGACCTGTAAGTCTATTTCTTTCACCAGGTGGGGGAAGTTTTCTGTCATTATTTCTTCAAATAGGTTTTCAATATCTTGCTCTCTCTCATCTTCTGGTACCCCTATAATTCTGATGTTGGTACGTTTGAAGCTGTCCCAGAGGCTCCTTACACTATCTTCGTATTTTTGGGTTCTTTTTTCATTTTGCTTTTCCGGTTGGGTGTTTTTTGCTTCTTCGCAATTCAAATCTTTGACTTTATTATTGCGCTCCTCTGGTCTGCTGTTTGGAGTCTGTATAATATTCTTTATTTCAGTCAGTGTATGCTTACTTTCTAGATGGTCCTTTATCACACCATCGAGGGTCTCATTAGATTTCCTGTACATCTCATCAAGTTTATCGACAGACTCTAGAAGCCTCTTGAGAGACCTCAAAAGTGTGGTTCTGAACTCAATATCCTCCCTTGATAGTTTTGTCCTGTTTCTTTGTCTCCGCATTTTTTACGCTTTCTTGGTACACCCCCTAGTGGTCTTTGTGCGCAGTCTTGTTGTAGTTAAGCCTTGATTGTTGTAGTTAATACTAGAGGGATTTGACCTCCAGGCCAACTGGCTGTGATAATCAGCTGTGTCTGCAGTGGAAGAACTTGTGTCCTCTAGGGAGGTGCTAATCTAGCCTTTGCCTGAGGCTATCCGGCAAATGCCTCTGTGCAGGGCTTGGGCGGGGCGGGTCCGACGGGATCAACAGGGCGGAGGAGGGAGCAGTTATGGCAGCTCTCAGTCCATCCCCAGGGGCTCTGCCTCTCTGTCCCAGCAACCGCTGCAAACCTCGGAGAGACCATAGCCAGACAGTCCTGCTTCTCCCGTTTGAGTCTGGGTCCCTAGAGACTCGCCCAGATCTGGAGCTCAGAGTCTGAGGCTCCCTCTGGATTGAAACAGACAACCACGCCCTCAGCCACCAGCCCGCGCTGCGCGCACTCCGCACCTTAGTATTTTACTTCAGCACTGCGCCTCCTCTGATTCTCGGTTCCTCCTAATTGTAGAACTTCCACTCAGCCAGCCTTCCTGTGGTTCTGGATGATGTCCGTTCCGTCTTTTAGTTGTATTTTTGAAGTGGTTGTTCGAGGCAGCAAACTCCCGCGTTAACCTATGCCGCCATCTTGGTTTCTCCTGAAAATAGATTCTTGATGGGAAGTTATCTGTGAAATAACTGGAAGCTCTTTGGACTTACAGTCCTGGATTTAGAATCGGAAGAAATTAATTTTGTTTATTTAATAAATATTGTGGTGTAAGGCATTTGGAATGAAAGGATCTTTCTAGGCAGCAAGAAGCTTACTGTGTAGGAGGTAAGTATATAAATAATTACTGTCAATGTAGCATAGTAAGTTCTACAAAAAATACGTACACTCTATTAGATACTTATTTAGGAGAGGCTGTCTGGGTATATCTTCATAGATGCAGATACTAGGGAAAATTACATACAGGAATTGAGTTCTGAAGGATAAATGGAATTCTGCGTATAGATTGGGGGAGGAGGAGACAGAAGCAGTAATGGGGACAGTATTGAGATAGCATTCTATACTACCTTAAAGTTATTGAGTGGCATTGAGCAAGTTATTTAATGTTAAAGAGCTGAGTTTTTTTTTTAATTGTTTTATTGCTTAAAGTATTACAAAGAGTATTATATATGTCTCCTTTTTTTGTCTCCCCTTGACCCTCCCCTAGCCTCCCATGCCCCCCAGTGTCTTGTGTCCATTGGTTATGCTCGTATGCATGCATACAAGTCCTTCTGTTGATCGCTTACCCCACCTCCCACCCCCCAACCATCCCCAGCATTCCCACTGTAGTTTGACAGTCTGTTCGATGTTGCTCTGCCTCTGTATCTATTTTTGCTCATCAGTTTATAATGGTCTTAATTATCCATAAATAAGTGAGATCATGTGGTATTTTTCTTTCATTGACTGGCTTATTTCACTTAGCATAATGCTCTCCAGTTCCATCCATGCTGTCACAAATGGTAAGAATTCCTTCTTTCTTACAGCAGCATAGTATTCCATCGTGTAGATGTACCACAGTTTTCTAATCCATTCATCTGCTGATGGGCACTTAGGCTGTTTCCAGATCTTAGCTATGGTGAATTGTGCTGGTATGAACACAGGGGTGCATATATCCTTTCTGATTGGTGTTTCTGATTTCTTGGGATATATTCCTAGAAGTGGGATCACTGGGTCAAATGGGAGTTCCATTTTTAACTTTTTGAGATAACTCCATACTGTCTTCCATAGTGGCTGCACCAGTCTGCATTCCCACCAGCAGTGCAGAAGGGTTCCTTTTTCTCTGCATCATGGCCAGCACTTGTCGTTTGTTGATTTGTTGATGATAGCCATTCTGACAGGTGTGAGATGGTACCTCATTGTTGTTTTGATTTGCATCTCTCGGATGATTAGTTACTTTGAGCATGTTTTCATATGTCTCTTGGCTTTCTGAATGTCCTCTTTTGAAGTGTGTCTATTTAGGTCCTTTGCCCATTTTTTCATTGGATTGTTTATCTTCCTTTTGTTAAGTTGTATGAGTTCCCTATAAATTTTGGGGATTAGGCCCTTATCAGTGATAACATTGGCAAATATGTTCTCCCATGCAGTGGGCTTTCTTGTTGTTTTTGTTAATGGTTTCTTTTGCTGTGCAGAAGCTTTTTATTTTTGATGTAGTCCCATTTGTTTATTTTCTCTTAAGTTTCCATTGCCCAAGGAGCTGTATCAGTGAAGAAATTGCTTCGGCATATGTCTGAGATTTTGTTGCCTTTGGATTCTTCTAGAATTTTTATCATTTCCCGTCTTACATTTAAGTCCTTTATCCATTTTGAGTTTATTTTTGTGTATGGTGTAAGTTGGTGGTCTAGTTTCCTTTTTTGCATGTATCTGTCCAATTTTCCCAACACCATTTATTGAAGAGACTGTCATGACTCCATTGTATGTTCTTACCTCCTTTGTCAAATATTAATTGAGCATATTGGTTCGGGTCGATTTCTGGGCTCTCTATACTATTCCATTGATCTATATGTCTGTTCTTGTGCCAGTACCAGGCAGTTTTGAGAACAGTGGCTTTGTAATACAGCTTAATATCTGGTATTGAGATCCCACCTACTTTGTTCTTCTTTCTCAGGATTGCTGCAGCTATTCGGAGTCTTCTTTTATTCCAGATGAATTTTTGGAGAGTTCGTTCTAGATCTGTGAAATATGCCATTGGTATTTTCATGGGAAGTGCGTTGAATTTATAGATTACTTTGGGTAGTATGGACATTTTAATGATGTTGATTCTACCAATCCAAGAACATGGTATGTTTTTCCATCTGTTTATGTCTTCCTCTATCTCTTTTTTCAACATCCTGTAGTTTTCTGAGTAGAGGTCTTTTACCTTCTTAGTTAAGTTTACTCCTAGGTATCTTCATTTTTTGGTGTGATGGTAAATGGGATTGCTTTTTTAGTCTCTCTTTCTGTAAGTTCACTATTGGTGTATAGAAATGCCATAGATTTCTTGGCATTAATTTTGTTTCCTGCTACATTGCCAAATTCATTTATTAAGTCTAATAGTTTTTTGATGGATCTTTAGGGTTTTTTATGTATAATATCATGTCATCTGCGAATAAGGACAGTTTTACTTCTTTTCCAATTTGGATGCCTTTTATTTCTTCTTCTTGTCTAATTGCAATGGCTAATATTTCCAGTACTATGTCGAACAGGAGTGGTGAGAGTGGGCATCCCTGTCTTGTTCCTGTTCTTAGGGGAAATGGTTTTAGTTTTTGTCCATTGGGTATGATGTTGGCTGTGGGTTTGTAATATATGGCTTTTATTATGTTGAGGTATGATCCTTCTATTCCCACCTTGCTGAGAGTTTTTATCAGAAATGCGTGTTGGATTTTGTCAAATGCTTTTTCTGCTTCAATTGATATGACCATGTGGTTTTTTTCTTTCAATTTGTTTATGTGATGTATCACGTTTATTGATTTGCAGATATTGTACCATCCTTGCATCCCTGGGATAAATCCTACTTGGTCATGGTATATGATCTTTCTGATGTACTGCTGGATCCGATTTGCTAGGATTTTGTTGAGGATTTTGGCACCTATGTTCATGAGGGATATTGGCCTGTAATTCTCTTTCCTTGTGTTGTCTTTCCCTGGTTTTGGTATTAGGGTGATGCTGGCTTCATAGAATGAGCTTGGAAGTGTTCCTTCCTCTTGAATTTTTTGTCGTAGTCTGAGGAGGATAGGTTTTAGTTCTTCCTTGAATGTTTGGTAAAAATCCCCTGTGAAGCCGTCTGGCCCTGGGCTTTTGTTTGCTGGGAGCTTTTTGATGACTGCTTCAATTTCTTCCATAGTTATTGGCCTATTGAGATTTTTAGATTCTTCCTGATTGAGTTTTGCAGTGTTGTATTTTTCTAGGAATATGTCATTTTCCTCCAGGTTGTCTAGTTTGTTGGAGTAGAGTTGTCCATAGTATTTTTTAGCAATCATTTGTATTTCTGTGGGGTCTGGTGTTATTTTGCCTCTATCATTTCTGATTTTGTTTATTTGGGTCCTCTCTCTTTGCTTCTTGGTGAGCCTGGCTAGAAGTTCATCAATCTTGTTTATCCTTTCAAAGAACCAGCTCTTGGTTTCATTGATTTTATGTATCGTTTTTTTGGTCTCTATGTCATTTATTTCTGCTCTGATCTTTATTATCTCCTTCCTTCTGCTCACTCTGGGCTTTTCTTGTTGCTCTCTTTCTAAATCTTTGAGATGTAGAGTTAGATGATTTACTACCATTTTTTCTTGTTTTTTGAGGTAGGCCTGTAGGGCTATAAACTTCCCTCTCAGGACTGCTTTCATTGTGTCCCATAGGTTTTGGATTGTTGTGTTTTCATTGTCATTATTTTCCAGGATGTTTTTAATTTCTTCTTTGATCTCATTGGTAACCCAATCAATATTTAATAACATGCTATTCAGCTTCCAAGTGTTTGAGTATTTTGGGTTGTTTTTATTGTTGTTTATTTCTAGTATTATGCCATTGTGATCTGAGAATATTCTTCCAATAGGTTTTCTAACCCTTGTTCCTCTTTCTGTTGTTCTGGCATCCCTGTTTTTCGTATGTTGTTTCGTTTCATGTTGTCCCATAGCTCCCTTACTCTCTCCTTCTGTCCTTTAATTTTTTTCTCCAATTGCAGTTCAGTTTGGGTGTGTTTTGCTTCCCTGTCTTCTAATTCGCTAATTCGGTCCTCTGCTTCTCCTAGTTTACTGTTGAAACTTTCAATGGTGTTTTTTATTGCAGCTATATCACTCTTCATTTCTTCTTGGTTCTTACATAAGTTGATCTTTTCATCCATTTCTTTTTGATTCTTACATAAGTTGTTGATTTTTTCATCTTTTTCTTCTTGCTTCTTGCATAAGTTGTTGATTTTTTCCTCCATCCAGTTTATGCATTCTAGGCCCCTCAATCTGAATTGTTTTTCTGACATGTTGCATGCCTCTGTTTCACTTAGCTGCTTTTCTGGCGAGGCCTCCTCTTCTTTCCTTTGGGGGTTTCTTTGTCTACCCATGTTTGATCTCACTGGGAGATCTAGATGTTGAGTCGTTCAGGGGCTGCTCCTTGGGTGGCTGTGGCTCCTCGGACTGCAGTTGCTCCTCAGTTGGTTGTGGTGGCAGTTGCTCCTCAGTTGGCAGCAGCTCCTCTGGTGGGTGCTGTTCACCGCCGTGGTGGCTCCTCTGGTGGGGGGAGGCTTCTCACACAGCTGCTGTTCCTAATGCAGTGTGTGTGCTGATCACGAGGCTGCTGTTTCTTGGATGGGGTCGGGCTACACATGCAGTTGCTACTCCTTGAACTGGGGCGGACTGCTCACGTCGCTGCTGTTCCTTGAATGGGGGCTGGCTGCACGCTGCTGTTGTTTCTCTGATGTGGTGGGCTGTTTGTGGGGCTACTGCTCCTTGGACTTGGACAGGTTGATTGCAAGTCTGCTGCTCCTCAGATGGGGGTGGGCTGCTTGCATGGCCGCTGCTCTTTGGACGGGAGTGAGCTGCACGCGTCGCTGCTCCTCCTCTCCAGGTGTCTGGTTATGTGGCTTGCTCTCTAGCACGGCACTGCATGGTCTCGTCAGTGTTTCAGGCTGCCCCCTTTAGTTTCAGTCCTCTGTAATTATGGTACCCAGATCTCAAATCCCCTGGAGCCAACAGTCTTGAAGATTTCCTTTCCCCAGTCAGGGGCTGTGCTTGTCCCAAGGGACGCGGCTGGGTGTCGCATGGTCCCCCTCTGACCCTCTGGGCTCAGAGATCTGGCAAACTTTTTCAAGCCTGAGTTTTTTAATCAGAGAAGTGGGAATAGTAACATTTATCCAACAGAATTATTTTAAAGATTAAAGGAGATAGGATTATTTAGATAACATACACAAAATATCTTTAATGATAACTTTTTAAAAAAATATATTTTTATTGATTTCAGAGAGGAAGGGAGAGTGAGGGAGAGATAGAAACATCAATGCTGAGAGAGAATCATTGATCAGCTGCCTCCTACACACCCCCTACTGGTGATCAAGCCGGAAAACCTGGCATGTGCCCTTGACTAGAATCAAACCCGGGACCCTTCAGTCCTCAGGCCAACACTCTATCCACTGAGCCAAACCAGCTAGAGCAATGATAAAGTATTTTTACAAAATATTATTAATTTATAAGTTATCTTACTCCATTTTTAGATAACTATAGTAGTTGAAAAGGTCTTTCATGTATTATGTTGACATCTGTCTTAGAAATATATAAATTTTACTCATAGCAAATGTTCAAATGTCACCCCTTTTACATGTACGCATATCATATATACCTATGTGGCTGCTGCTTCAAGCTGTAGTGTTTTGGGAATAGTAATTAAAAGGGGGGACTTAGGGATTTGTCCCATATGAAGTACAGTGAATTGAATGAATATTGTAGGAAATAGCGTTTAGATAAGGGTTCAGTAGTACACAGCAAATAGTTTAATTTTTTGTCTTTAAATCATTATTACAGTTTAATAATTTACTTAGTAATTGATGAATAATTTTAAAAATGGAGGTTAAGTCTGGATATTTATAGCATTTTTAAACTCTGAGACAGACTATCTTTTTTTCTTTATTGATTAAGGTATTACATATGTGTCCTTATCCCATTGTCCCCCCACCCCCCATCCTCCCACTCATGCCCTCACCCCCCTAGTATCAGTGTCCATTGTTTAGGCTTATATGCATGCATACAAGTCCTTTGGTTGATCTCTTCCCCTTCCCCCCACCCCACCCACCTTCCCTCCAAGGTTTGACGGTCTGATGGACGCTTGTGTGTGTTTGGATCTATTTTTTTTCATCAGTTTATGTTGTTCATTATATTCCACAAATGAGTGAGAACATGTGATATTTATCTTTCTCTGACTGGCTTATTTCGCTTAGCATAATGCTGTCCAGTTCTATCCATGCTGTTGCAAATAGTAAGAATTCCTTCTTTTTTACTGCAGTGTAGTATTCCATTGTGTAGATGTAACACAGTTTTCTAATCCACTATCTGCTGATGGGCACTTAGGCTGTGTCCAAATCTTAGCTATGGTAAATTGTGCTGCTATGAACATAGGGGTGCATATATCCTTTCTGATTGGTGTTTCTAGTTTCTTCGGATATATTCCTAGAAGTGGGATTACTGGGTCAAATGGGAGTTCCATTTTTAGTTTTTTGAGAAAACTCCATACTGTTCTCCACAGTGGCTGCACCCGTCTGCATTCCCACCAGCAGTGCATGAGGGTTCCTTTTTCTCTGCATCATGGCCAGCACTTGTCATTTGTTGATTTATTGATGATAGCCATTCTGACAGGTGTGAGATGGTATCGCATTGTCATTTTGATTTGCATCTCTCAGATGATTAGTGACTTGGAGCGTCTTTTCATATGTCTCTTGGCTTTCCTTATGTCGTCTTTGGAGAGAATCTGTTTAGGTCCATTGCCTGTGCCAGGCCAGCTCATCCAAGGGTTCGGTGAGCCTGAGGCGCGGCTGCAAAGGATTTAGAAAAGACAGACAAAAAGAATAAGCTGGGTCTAGGTCAGCCGTGGGCAAACTACGGCCCGCGGGCCGGATCCGGCCCGTTTGAAATGAATAAAACTAAAAAAAAAAAAAAAAAAGACCATACCCTTTTATATAATGATGTTCACTTTGAATTCATATTAGTTCACACAAACACTCCATCCATGCTTTTGTTCCGGCCCTCCGGTCCAGTTTAAGAACCCATTGTGGCCCTCGAGTCAAAAAGTTTGCCCACCCCTGGTCTAGGTGGATCTCCTGTGCCTGGCTGAGGCCACAGAGAGGGATCCAGAAGGCAAGCTGAGCCTTTATTTTATAGCCAGAGGTAAACAAGGTAGTGGTCACCATAGTTACAATGTTCTTGTGAGTTTCACTTGTTTTGGCGGCACTTGCTGCACCTCCCACAGCCCATTAGCTACCCACATAGGATCTAGGGAGAGTCATAAGGTCAAGCTTAATTATGCTAAGAGGGCTGTGCCCTCTAAGCTGGGACTTGTTTGTGGCTTTGCCAACAGGTCAGTCCAAGGCTTAACCCTATAGCCACTCCCTACAATTGCCCATTTTATTATTGAGTTGTTTATCTTTCTTTTGTTAAGTTGTATGAGTTCCCTGTAAATGTTGGAGATTAAACCCTTATGGGTGATAACATTGGTGAATATGTTCTCCCATGCAGTGGGCTTTCTTGTTGTTTTGTTAATGGTTTCTTTTGCTGTGCAGAAGCTTTTTATTTTGATGTAGTCCCATTTGTTTATTTTCTCTTTAGTTTCCACTACCATAGGAGCTGTATCAGTGAAGATACTGCTTCATCATATGTCTGAGATTTTGCTGCCTGTGGATTCCTCTTATATTTTCCTTTTATATTTTCATTAAGGGCCCGGTGCACAAAATTCGTGCATGGGGGTTGGGGGGACCCCTTCGCCCGACATCACCCTCTTCAATCTGGGAGCCCTCAGGGGAGCCCTCTCCAATCCAGGAGTTTCTGTCTGTTTTTGCAATCATATGAGCAAATTGTCTGAGACCCCAACCCAGTTTGGTTTGGTGCTCACAGAGTAATAGAGGTCTTTTTTTTTTCTTTGCTCCATTGGTGGAGATTTCCTGGAAGTTGCAGGATATCTTCCTTTTAATTTTTCCTTGACACTCTGACTTTACTTATGTCTCTCACCTTTGCCTTCCCTCCATCCCCCACCCGCAACTGTAACTTGCTCTAGGCTCACTTTGCTCTAGTTTCTAGGGCAGGGATGGGAAACCTTTTTGTGAGTACGTGCCAAAACCAGCAAAATCTCTGACTTAAAATTCTTCTGCGTGCCAACCCTAATTTTTTGAGAACATGTTATGCCTATTTGATATCTCTTAAGGTGTACATATGTGAAGAACCTTGAAGAAATAATAAAATTCATTTGAGCGACAAAAACACAGTATATGATGATGAAAAATACATTTATTTTTTAATGTATACATGTGCACGGATAGTCCGGCAAAACTTTATGACTCCGTTTGATATTATCAGTGGGACTTTTGCTGCTGCATCACTGATGACAGAGATTTTACATCAGGTTTATATTTCGTGACCTTCAGAGATATGCATGAGTTACTACTTTCATCCGTCAGGCTACTCCTATTACGAGACTTAACAAAATTCATCACTGAGAACAAAGATTCGCAAGCATATGTGGATGAAACCAAAACACTGGTCGGATCTAGGAAGGCAGGGAGAGTTAAGGCAGAGGCATGGAAATTACTCTTCCCCTCTCTCGTCCATCCATGTCTATGGTCTTTAAGATAACATGTTATGTAAAATTATTTATTTATCTAAGATGCACCTACACTGAATTTATCTGAAAAATAAAAAAGTTGATATTAAGAAAAAAATTGTAAATGGAAGATTATAAGAGAGGGTTTCACGTGTCAGCAAAAGTTACTGGCGTGCCCTGTTTGGCACACGTGCCAGGAGATCCCGCAATGTGTCTGCCAACAGAACTACAATTCCCAGCATTCCTGGTGATCCCCACACTCTGGGCTTCCGCTTCTGGTCCAGGGGCTGCCACCAGAACTACGATTCCCAGAATTCCTGGTGCTCCCCGCATTCTGGGCTTCCACCCCCAAAGCCGCCCGCTCTCGGTCCACTCTCCTGCTCTGCCAAGCCCCCCAAGCTGCCCGCTCTCCTGCCCCACCCCTGGCCGCTCGGCACCTGTGTGCATGCGCGCTGCCCACAGATGCACCATCTTTTTCAGGTTAATTTGCATACTCACTCCTGATTGGCTGTGGCCGTTGTGGAGGGATTATCAATTTACATATTTGTTTATTATTAGTATAGGTGGTTTCCTGTCTTATGTTTAAGGCCTTTATCCAATTTGAGTTTATTTTTGTGTATGGTGTAAGTTGGTGGTCTAGTTTCATTTTTTTGCATGTATCTGTCCAATTTTCCCAACACCATTTATTGAAGAGACTGTCTTGACTCCATTGTATGTTCTTGCCTCCTTTGTCAAATATTAATTGAGCATAGTGGTTTGGGTTGATTTCTGGGTTCTCTATTCTATTCCATTGGTCTATATGTCTGTTCTTGTGCCAGTACCAGGCAGTTTTGAGAACAGTGGCTTTGTAATACAGCTTGATATCTGGTATTGAGATCCCTCCTACTTTGTTCTTCTTTTTCAGGATTGCTGTAGCTATTCGGGGTCTTCTTTTATTCCAGATGAATTTTTGGAGTCTAGGTCTGTGAAATATGCTGTTGGTATTTTCATAGGGAGTGTATTGAATCTATAGATTGCTTTGGGTAGTATGGGCATTTTATTAATTTTTTAAATTTATTTTTTAAATATTTTTTTATTGATTTCAAAGAGGAAGGGAGAGGGTGAGAGAGATAGAAACATCAATGATGAGAGACAATCATTAATTGGCTGCCTCCTGCACGCCCCCTTCTAGGGATTGAGCCTGCAACTCGGGCATGTGCCCATGATCAGAATCGACCCTTCAGTCTGCAGGCCGACACTCTATCCACTGAGCCACACCAGCTTGGGCTAGTATGTACATTTTAATGATGATGATTCTACCAATCCATGAACATAGTATGTTCTTCCATCTGTTTATGTCTTCCTCTATCTCTTTTTTTAGTGTCCTGTAGTTTTCCGAGTACAGGCTGAGACAGAATCT
Organism: Myotis lucifugus; assembly: GCF_000147115.1. NCBI lineage: Eukaryota > Metazoa > Chordata > Mammalia > Chiroptera > Vespertilionidae > Myotis > Myotis lucifugus. The sequence goes on from NW_005871069.1 coordinate 11,734,273, forward strand.
TAAAAGATTTATTATGTGAAGTATGTATGCTGCTTCAGGGTCTTCGTATTTTGCCTTTCTAGTGCTCATTTGGAGCTCTAACTATCAAGTAAAGAGATCCGACAAGAATTGTATGGCATTGCTCAATAGTGCCAGGAACTGATCTATATACCCTTGGATACAGTAAAGTTGACAGGACTAGGCACAATTTGTGCAGTCTTTGCTTTCTGGGGCATCAGGTGTGGACAGCAAACAAATAAAGAACAAGGTAAATTTGGATTTATATCCTGTGGTGGAGAATTGAATTGGGGATAGAATATTTTAAATTGGGTGGTCAGGAACTGCATTTTAGCAGAGGTGTGAATGATGAGAAAAAGCCAGAGGTGCTAAGTTCTGAGGGCAGTGGGGTTTTAGCCAAGAGATATGGTAAATTAAGAGGCCCCCAAGCAGGATCAAGCATGGGAATAGGGAAGCATGGTAGAATATAGGGTCACGGAGGAGGTAGGCAAGGTCCATATCCTATATAACCTTCTAACCATGCTTAATGAGTTTAGGATTTTATTTTCAGAGCAATGGGAAACAATAGTAGGGGTTTTAACAGGGCCTGGTTTGTGGAGATAGGTTTTAAGTGGTAAGAGAACTGGTTTGAGGAAGAGAGAGTGGTGGTTTGGATTAAGATGGTTGCAGTGGAGGTTCTGAAAAATGGTCAGGCCTAGTATATTTTGGGAGAAATAGCTGACAGCTTATTAAAGGGTTAAGGTATGAAGGAAAGAGAAAAGTAAAGGATATCTCCTGGGTTTTTGGTCCAAGCTAGTACTGACTTGCGATTCCTTTTTTTGATGGGGAAGCCCAGAGAAATAATGGCTTCAGAATAGGGGAATCGAGTTTTGTTTTGGCTGCATTAAATTTAAGGCAACAATAGAAATACAAATCTAAAACCAGGCACAAGGTATTTAACAGAGAGATACTGATATTTTGCTATTTTTCTGAAGGGCTGTGTTAATTCACTTTCTGTTTTAAAGGAACCAGAGAAGTTAGTACTGTTCTATTTGGCAGATTGTTTAAAGAAATCAGATACTGAGTAAATAAAGTAAGGTAGCATTCTTAGGTTATTAGGTCAAAAGAAGCTTATATCTTTTTTTCTTTCTTTGAGTTTTTGTTTTATTGTTTATGAGTATTTGAGATTGGTGTTTGTAGGAGTATTTCAACTTAGATGGTGGATCATAATTGCTAGTTGTGAGAGTAAGAAATGGTCAGTTGAGACTAGTAAATTTATGCATATTTAAAATTTGTAGCCACATGATTTTTTTTGTGTGTGTGTGGTGGGGGAGAGCATTTCTTGAGCTATTTATTTTAACTGATGATTTATTTCTATTACACGTAGATAGTTTTCTGTTTTTGAGGTGTTTTAACACTAGTTTCCAATTTTAGATATAGCTGTTCGATATATATTCAGTAAAATAGCACAACCTTACTATTTTTTTTTAAATATCTTTTATTGATTTTTTACAGAGAGGAAGGGAGAGAGATAGAGAGTTAGAAACATCGATGAGAGAGAAACATCGATTAGCTGCCTCCTGCACAACCCCTACTGGGGATGTGCCTGCAACCAAGGTACCATGCCCTTGACCGGAATCGAACCTGGGACCCTTCAGTCCGCAAGCCGACGCTCTATCCACTGAGCCAAACCAGTTAGAACTCAACCTTACTATTTTTAAGGCATTGCTTAATATTTTTTGGGGGGATCTAGGTGGGTGAAAAATGAAATTCAGAAAATCATTTAATGAAATAAATGGGACATATTCTATGACTTGAAAATCTTGACATTAAGATTCTCCAGTTTTTGACAAGGATATTAGCCACTATTTGGTAGCATAAATTAAAAAACCAAAGTTATAGAGTAATTTTAGCAAGAATCAGGTGACCATTAAAAGTGTTCTAAAGTTTAAATTTGTGAGTGCATGGGAGAGCACAGAGAAATGCCAGTTCTGTAGAAAATCTATACCCATATCTTAGATTGCATGTTTTCATTATTGATAGATTTATTTTTAAGTCTGTTCCTTTTTGCTAGGAATTTTTTCTTTTTTAAAGAAACACAGTTTGTAACACATTTCTTCATTAGGTGAACTGCAAAGTTAGTCTCATTTTAATGGTATGTTATGAGGTAAATGGCTATTAAATAGTTTATTTTTCTTGTATGAAAGGAATTATGGTCTTTTATATGATTTTTAAAATATTTTTATTGATTTTTAGAGAGAGAAACTTCAATCGGCTGCCTCCTGCATGTGCCCTAAGAATCAAACTGGCAAACTTTTGGTGCATGGGATGATGCTCAACCAACTGAACCACACTGTCCAGGGCTAGACTTGACTGTATTTTAATCTATCAGTTACATGCTATCCTATCTAATAAAAGAGAAACATGGTAATTAGCCGTACATCCGCTACCCTTCCCATTGGCTAATCAGGGCAATATGCAAATTAACTGCCAGCCAAGATGGCGACCGGCAGCCATGCACTGAAGCAAACAGGGAGGCTTGCTTGCTCCAGTGATGGGGGACTCCAATGTTCCCCGCCTGACTTGCCGGCCTCTCAGCTGCAACTCTAAGCAACTATGTTGCAAATATAGAAGCTAAACCAAACCCCAGAAACCTGCTTTAGTCAGCCGGACTTCAGCCAGCCGGACCGCAACATTGTATCAAATACAGAAGGTAAACAAAGGCCAGAAACCTGCTTTCAGCAGCCGAGGCCTCAGAGCTAAAGCTGGCCCAGAATAAAAAAAAAAAAAAAAGGAAAAAAGGAGCGGTTGGGAGCTTCAGTCACCCGCCAGCCTGAAAACGACCCTCAGCCCCTCAGCCAGGCTGGCCAGGCACCCCAGTGGGGATCCCCACCCTGATCCAGGACACCCTTCAGGGCAAACCAGCCGGCCCCCACCCCTGCACCAGGCCTCTATTCTATATAGTAAAAGGGTAATATGCCTCCCGGCACCGGGATCAGCAGAGCCGCGAGGCCTCCCGGCACCAGGATCAGCGTGACAGGGGACAGCGCCCAAACTCCCTGATCGCCCTGCGACTCTGTGTGTGAGAGGGGGCGGGGCCACAACCTCCCTATCCGCCCTGCTCTGTTCGTGACAGGGGAAGGCGCCCCAACCCCCTGATCGGCCCTGCTCTGTGCCTGATAGGGGGGAGCTCCCCAACCCCCTGATCCGCCTGCGGCTCTGTGTGTGACAGGGTGTGGCGCCCCAACCCCCTGATCGGCCCTGCTCTGTGGGTGATAGAGGGCAGCACCCCAACCCCCCCTCCACGGGCCCTGCTCTGTGTGTGACAGGGTAGAGCCATAACCTCTCCATCGGCCCTGCCCTGAGTGTGACAGTGGCGGCGCCCCAACCCCCTGATCGGCCCTGCTCTGTGGGTGATAGAGGGTGGCGCCCCAACCCCCTGATCCGCCCTGCTCTGTGTGTGACAGGGGGCGGTGCCCCAACTCCCCTATTGGCCCCACTCTGTGAGTGACAGGGGGGAGCTCCTCAGCCCCCTGATGTGCCCTGCTCTGTGCGTGACAAGGGGAGCTCCCCAACCCCCTGATGGGCCCTGCTCTGTGTGTGACAGGGGGGAGCTCCTCAACCCCTGATGGGCCCTGCTCTGTGTGTGACAGGGGGGAGCTCCTCAACCCCTGATGGGCCCTGCTCTGTGTGTGACAGGGGGGAGCTCCTCAACCCCCTGATGGGCCCTGCTCTGTGTGTGACAGGGTACGGAGCCCCAACCCCCCGATGGGCCCTGTTCTGTGCATGACAGGGGGCAGCGCCCCAACCCTCTGATCCGCCCTGCTCTGTGTGTGACAGGAGGCGGTGCCCCAACTCCCCTATTGGCCCTACTCTGTGAGTGACAGGGGGAGCTCCTCAACCCCCTGATCGGCCCTGCTCTGTGCGTGTCAGGGGGGAGCTCCTCAACCCCCTGATCGGCCCTGCTCTGTGCGTGTCAGGGGGGAGCTCCTCAACCCCCTGATCGGCCCTGCTCTGTGCGTGACAGGGGGGAGCTCCTCAACCCCCTGATCGGCCCTGCTCTGTGCGTGACGGGGTGGCGCCGCAACTTCCCTATCGACCCTGCCTTGAGTGTGACAGGGGGCTGTGCCCCAACCCCCGAATCGGCCCTACCCTTAGCGTGACTAGGGGTGGCATCGCAACCTCCCAATCCACCCTGCTCTGTGCATGACAGGGGGCAGCGCCCCAACTCCCCAGTCGGCCCTGCTCTGAGCCCGACCAGGGGCTGCACCTAGGGATTGGGCCTGCCCTCTGCCACCTGGGAGCAGGCCTAAGCCAGCAGGTCATTATCTCCTGAGGGGTCCCAGACTGCGAGAGGGCACAGGATGGGCTGAGGGACCCCCTCTCCCCCCCCCCCCAGTGCACAAATTTTTGTGCACCGGGCCTCTAGTTCATTATAAATAAATAAATCCCAGAGGCACTGTTTTATGTATTTTTATTCATACATTCCATGTCTCCTTTTTTATGACTGTGTTCTGAAAGAATAAAATGACCTGGTAGAGCAATGTCTATTAATCACAAGATGTTGTGATATTGTAAAAATTTGATGTTAGTTAATTCTAGTATATAAAACATATTTTTAAAAATACATTTTTATAGATTTCGGAGAGGAAGGGAGAGGGAGAGAGAGATAGAAACATCAGTGATGAGAGAAAACGATCGTTTGGCTGCCTCCTGCACACCCTCACTGGGGATCGAGTCCACAACCCAGGCATATACCCTGACCAGGAATTGAACTGTGACCTCCTGGTTCATAGGTCGATGCTCAATTAACTGAGCAACGCTGGCCGGGCAAAATATTTTTTAATGTTAAGGCTTTGATTAACATATACCTGGGTGTTTTTTAGCATGGTAGATGTTAGTTTGTGTTTTATTCTATTAGTTCCCAATATGACCTGGTCCCTACCTCCTTCTCTAGACTCTATTACCTCAAGGCATTTCCTCCTCATTAATTTAACTGTGCCTGTTTGGCCATCCTTCCCACCCCACAACCCTCCCAGTTGTGAAAAGACAGTTTCTGGCTCTAACATTTGCCTGGCAAATTCTTGCTGCTCCATCCTCAGTCTGTCTATTATACTGATCCTTTAGATCTCTGCTTAAGTAGCACTTCCTTTGACAGGTTGCCATTTACTACATGACCTAAAATAGGTCTCTACTCTTTCTTGATAGACTCTATTTTTCTGTAATTGGTAACAAATTCCATTACTTATAATTTATGTGTTTAATAACCATCCTCCCAACTCAGGCTAAAAAATCTTGAGAATAAGGACTATATTTTATTTACAACTGTTTACTTAGCATTTCATGGTGAAGTTAGGCTAGATCTAGGATTTTTTAATTCAAAATACTTTCATTCCACAACAATTTTCTCACTGCTTTTTATTCCAGCTGCTTATATATAGTAGTCAATGAAATGTGGGTTAACCTACAGTCCCTTATCAGCAATTCCATATTTAAAACTCTGTAGAAAATAGGTTTTATCAAATTAAAAAATAATAATAATAATAAATGTGAAAAAAACATGAGGTAATTTATGTGCTTTATTCCACTTAGGATGAACAAGCTTACATTATTTTTGCAGCAATAATAGATGTTTTTGTGAGGTTCTCTCACAGACTACTAGAGGCATTGCTTAATATGAGATGCTTCTGAAAACTCCTGGACTGAGGAGGTTGTATTTGCTTGACTTTGCTCTTGAGTTTAGGTGAATCACTTAAATGGTGCTGATAAGATTGAACTAGATCAGTGGTCCGCAAACTGCGGCTCGAGAGCCACATGCGGCTCTTTGGCCCCTTGAGTATGGCCACGAAGTTTCAATCGCACTGTACGTGCGCGCCCACACGTGGTATTTTGTGGAAGAGCCACACTCAAGGGGCCACAGTTTGCTGACCACTGAAATAGATTTACAACTCAGGTACCTTCCGACTCTAGAATTAGATTTCACATCCTTTTTATTGATTACATAAACATGATACTTGTTATGATAGATAGGTGATAGGTTACTTCAGAATTTAGATTTACTTTGTGTTGTTTACATATTCAATGAAAAGCAAATTAAATGCTGTTATTTATGGGTATATGTGTTGCCAAATTATAAATATTATATTTTTAGTACTTATGGTTGCTCTGTATATTTCTCAGAGCACTGAGTGAAAGTTTGGTAACTAATTTACATATCCCATTGTAAATTAGAAACTGCTAGAGAATAGTGAAGATGTATTTCTGATTTAATCGTTCTTGGCTATATTTAGAAGGAGTTCATTATTTATAGATGCTTTTCATGTAGGTAATAACATAGTAAGCACATCTGTTGATGAGTATCTGGACTTTTTATTCATCAGATTGAATTAGAAAATACGAAAATGTTTTGGTAAGCAATTCTTTATAAAGAAGTATTAAATCTACAAAAAAACATTTTATGCTTTCTTTTCTTTGATCCTTGTATTACCTGATGAATATGTTGGTACAAGAGATATTTCCGTTTTACAGAGAAAGATACTAAGCTCTAAGAAGTTTTGACTTTGCCAGGGTTATACACCTAGTGAGAGGCAGAGGTGAAAGTGGACTTTGAAAGGTAGTCATTTATTTTTAAGTTCACTATTCTACTTATCCTGTATAATAAAGAGGTAATATGCAAAGTGACCATCACACCCTCACACAAGATGGCTGGCAGGGGAGGGCAGTTAGGGGCAACCAGGCCTGCAGGGGAGGGCATTTGGGGGGGACCAGGCCTGCAGGGAAGGACAATCAGGCCGGCAAGGAAGCAGTTAGGCATTGATCAGGCTGGCAGGGGAGTGGTAGGGTGGGATCAGGCTTGCAGGCAGAAGCAGTTAGGGGCATTCAGGCAGGCACCCAGCCAAGTGGGTGGGACCCACCATTCCCGGATTGTGAGAGGGATTTCCCAGATTGGAGAGGGTCCAGGCTGGGCTGAGGGACACCCCCCCCCCCCCCCCGCAGTGCACGAATTTCATGCACCGGGCTTCTAGTATACAATATTGTCATTTAAATATAGAACTTTTTATTATACATCATAAAGAATATAAAATTATCTAAATTTCCTTATCTTGATTATAGATATTTTATGTCATCTTCATTTTATTTACCCTTAGAATGGAAGGTGACCATAGTGGTTTTGTTTATTTGCTCCTGAAAGCTTGTTTTTAGGCTGCTGTTAATACATATATTATTGTTATTAATATTATTTGAGTTTTATGATATCCAAGAAGTAACTTAAGATTTTCTATTTAAAACAAAAACATAAAAAGATACCTAGACATGGTGATTTATCTTGTTTCAGCTTCAAAATACTTTTTATTTTATAAATTAACAGTGAAGATATTTAATATTTCTTTAAATCTTAGCAGTAAAACATGTTTGGCTTAATACTTAAATTTCCACTTTTAATATTAGCATTGGTAGTAATACTTAACATGCTTTCTTTTAAAATACAGTAATATTATAACTTTCTTGCAGTTGTACAATCTTAAACTATTATTTAGTTTAAAAAGCTTTACATATTATACTTTATGACATACATTCAAAATTGATGAAAAACCCTGAACAATTAATTAGAGTGCCTCTAATCTAATTATAATTTAAATCATTCTACCTTTAAACACTCCTTCCTGACAGAAAAGTATTTGTATATATTTTTTCAAATATAAATTCATTAAAATACATTTTATTTCAGATTACTTTAAACAATGTGCCTGTTTTAGCCATTTTGAAAATCTGATTGTAAGATTTGGTTTAAAAATTTTTTTTAATATATATTTTATTGATTTTTTACAGAAGGGAAGGGAGAGGGATAGAGAGTTAGAAACATCGATGAGAGAGAAACATCGATCAGCTGCCTCCTGCACACCCCCTACTGGGGATGTGCCCACAACCAAGGTACATGCCCTTGACCAGAATCGAACCTGGGACCCTTTAGTCCATAGGCCAACGCTCTATCCACTGAACCAAACCGGTTAGGGCTTGGTTTAAAATTTTAAAAGTGTGGACTGCAGTAAATGTCTTATACTATTACTGTATTTTATACTCTTGTGGGAGTTTGGTAATCAGAAGTAAGAAGTTGTGTTTCTTATTGTTCGATATACTTAAGAAATCCAAGCCATAAAGTCTTAAAATTTTGCCTCAAACTGCCTGACCATGGTAATTTTGGTTCTAAGTCAGGATTGTTTTTTTGGTGTTTTATTTACTCCTCACCTGAGGATATGTTTTATTGATTTTAGAGAGAGAGGAAGGTGGTAGGAGAGAGAAACATCAATTGGTTGCCTTCCATATGCACCCCGACCGAGGGTTGAACTGGCAACCTAGGTGTACAGGGTGACACTCCAACCGAGTCACCCAGCTAGCGCTAAGCCATGATTGTTTTAAATCCTATATAATAGAAGTCTAATATGCAAATAAACCAAACGGTGGGACAACCGAACAACTGGTCGCTGTGACGTCCGCTAACCACCAGGGGGCATGTGTGGAACATGACGGGCGTCAGCAACAGGCGGCAGAGTGTGGAACATGGTGGGCGTAGGCTGTGATGGGTTGTTAGAGCAGGTGAGCGGGGGCGCCAGACAGCCTGTCGCTGTCATTGGGGCGAGCCTCTGGTAGTTACTGAAAATTCTTTCCTCCTGTGCGCCTCAGTCCCACCTGGCACTCGCACCTGCTGCTGGCACCAACCCCGCTCACACCCGCTGCTGGCTCCGACCCCAATCACTCCATGCCGTCAGTGGGTGCAAGTGGGGCCGGCGCCATCAGCACGTGGGAGTGGCAGCAGTGGCAGCAAGGCTGCTGGCAGATGGGGGACCAGGGCCGCGGTGGGAAGAGCCGGGTGGGGGCGTGGAGGATGGGCCAAGACCCTGTGCCCACCGTAGCCTCAGCCCACAGTTCCTTTCAAGGTGCACAAATTCGTGCACTGGGTCCCTAGTATAATTATACTTATGTTGGCTCCCTTTGAGCATTTTCTTTGCACTACATGCAATGTTTTTAGTAGAATTCTGTTCTCATTAATGAAATCTGGCGATTTTGATTATACAATGAAAAATTCTTGTCATCTGAGCAAGTAGTGCAAATTCATTTATTAGAATTCTTCCAAAAGATTTAGGTAGCAAACTATATGGAAGAATTGTAGTGCTCTCCTTAAAATGAGGAGTAACAGGATTTCAGTTAACATTATCAGAAATCACTATCTATATGTGTGTGTGTGTGTGTATGTGTATATGTATATATATGGCTAATATGCAAAGTGTCCCTGCGGGAGTTTGGGAGACTGGGAGTTCTGTCGCTTGCTATGACGTGCGCTGACCACCAGGGGGTGGTGCAGAATGAAGGAAGCCCCCGGCCGGCAGCCGGGGAAGAGAGGCCCCCAGCTGGCAGCTGAAAGAAAGGCCTTGGCCGACAGCCAGAAGGCCCCGATTGGCCCTGATCACCGGCCAGGCCTAGGAACCCTACCCATGCACAGATTTCATGCACTGGGCCTCTAGTATGAATATAAAATTGCTCAGTGTGACATTTATTCATATATGTTACCCTCTTCTATCTGGGACTTGGGTAATGAAGTGTATATTTGACTCTGTTTTGCCAGTTGGAAAGGCTCCAAAAACAAGGAGACATTTGTACATGTGCAGATGTTGGCAGGGTTCCCTTTTTTCCTGTTGTCAAAGGCCATTTTGTTTTCACAAAGATATATTTGTATCTATTTTACAATATGGCATGTGAATAATACACGACAATTATATGGAGGAGTGTTTTGTTTTAGTTTTTGCATGTTAAAACTATATAATATTATATATTTACTTATTTTTAGTGATTTTATTTTTTATGCCAGTGACTTTATACATGAATACTTCTGGGAAACAGTTAAATCTTTTGTAAACATTTTGTCTAAATTTTCAAGGTCATGTAAATAATTAAGTTGGGAGGAAAAGTTGAAAATAACGTGGTTAGCAAACAGTTTTTTGCACTTCACATTGGACAGGAGGCAATCTTTCACTTTTCACAATGCCCTAAAAAAAGAAAAAATCCTCAAGTATAAGATTAAAAATGTGTTTTCTCCTAATTGCTAAAGAGTCAATAAATATTTTCTCTGAACAGAAATTAAATCAATTATATCTAAAGATTCATATTGTCATATCTAAATTTTTAATTTATATAATTAGTGTTTTATCACAAAACTGAAGATGTTAAAATAAAAAATAAACAAGTTACATATAAAACTAGTTGTGTACTGATAGAATGGAAATGAAACACAAATGAAAATAGGTAATTATTTGGATGCTGTGAGTTTTAAAATCTTTTGTTTAAAGTGATAAAATTTTAATGTAAGACTGTTAAGTTTGTCAATTTTATAAAAGCTAAGGCTAAAGTTAATATTACTTACTTTCTTGAGAAGTTCAAGAAGAAAAGCCCCATCTCCAGCTCTCTTAACACATATGGATTGTTTAATTTTTATCAATAGAAATAGGCACATTTCTATTCTGCAGTGTTTTCCGTTGTTTTCCCTGCAGTACTGGTATAAACATCATTTTCTCAGAATTTTTTTTTCCAATTTAAGAAAGGTGTTAGGCTGAAGGAATGGCTCTTAAAACATACCTTGTCCTACCGGTTTTGCTTAGTGGTTAGAGCATCGGCCTGCGGACTGAAGGGTCCTGGGTTTGAGTCCGGTCAAGGGCACATGCCCAGGTTGTAGGCTCGATTCCCTGTAGGGGCCGTGTAGGAGGCAGCCAATCAATGATTCTCTCTAATCATTGGTGTTTCTTTCTCTCTCTCTCTCTCTCTCTCTCTCTCTCTCTCTCTCCCCGCCCTTCCTCTCTGAAATCAATAAAAATATATTTATAAAACAAACAAATAAAACACACCTCCTCTGGTCATATGATTTTCCAAGAAGTTCTTTAAAATATTACTTCCCGTCCTTTTGTCGGTGGGCATTTTAGCACTAGAAAGTACCTCAGATAAAGCCTATCGTTTTATTTAATTTGAAAATAATTGTTCATCGTCATGGAAGGTTTCTGTTTTAGGACATTAATCCTCCCAGTAGTTATAATAAAATCTGCTAGAAAACCTTGCTAAGATAGGGGTAGGTTAAAAGACACTTCCCAGAATCCTCTGAATTCCACCCCTAGAACCTGCACCACTTCTTAGTAACTAACACTTATTATATTCGTAACTAGATACCTGGTGCATGGATTCGTGCACCAGTGGGGTCCCTCAGCCTGGCCTGCACCCTCTCACGATCCGGGACCCCACTGATGCACGATCGGGCCAGGAGGGACCACTGGAGGGCTTCAGGGCGTGTCCAGCCTATCTCGCCCAGTCCCCATAGGCCAGACCCCATCAGGAAGCTAACCTACCGGTCAGAGCGTCTGCCTCTTGGTGGTCAGTGCGCATCATATCTACCAGTTGAATGGTTGCTTGGGCTTTTATGTATATAGACTAGAGGCCTGATGCGCGAAATTCGTGCGCAGGTACGGTCCCTAGGCCTGGCCTGCGATCAGGGCCATCTTCCCCAGCTGCCCACAGCCGGCCCCGCCTCCCCCCTCTCCCCCCCCCGCTGCCACCCACCCCTGCTTCCCTGTTTGCCATCAGTTGATCGGTGCCTGATGGCCGGGGGAAGGGACCGAGAGGTCAGCTATTCCTGCCTGCTCACCAGCCCCGCCCCCACTGCGGATCCCCCTCTATGTGTGGGGTGACTGGAGGGGTGGGGGCCTTGGCCTGGCGCCCTCTGTGTCCCCCACCACCCACCCCCAGTTTCCTGTTCATCCCTGCTGGCCAGGGAAAGGGACCAAGAGGTGGTCAGTGCCCCTCATAATGACTGGTCCAGTGGTCTTTCGGGTCCTTCTGCTGTTAGGGTGAATTTGCATATTACCCTTTTATTATATAGGATAGATTATTTGTTTGGTATCTGTCTTCTAACATCTTTATTTTAGAGACTCTGTTTTGTTCGCTCTTATTGCCAGCCGAAGCACAGTGCCTGGTGTGTGGTAAATACATGCTGACTAATAGGCCTGCAGTGGTGTCCATTCAAAAGAAAGGATTGGTTGATTGTCATTACATACATCAAAAAGATAAAGGAAACATAAAATACTTTAAAATTTTCTAATAAAGTATCTTTTGTTGTTTGGTCAATTTGGTCTGAGATTTTAATAAGCGATACTTTTTTTAGCTTTATAATATAAAGCTATTTTTTTTTTAATTTTTTCAGAACCATAGTAAAGGTATGAGCTGGAAAAGAAATGACATTTCTCTCTGCTTCACTATTGACTACAACAAGAAAATCCAAGCTCATGCCTAGTAGCAATCTCTACTGAAAGGATCTGGGAATAGATTTAGGATATCCTCATCAGAATCGCTTATAATATTAAGATAATTCTTTTGTAGATTTTTCCATCTGATGAAGGTTGGCCATTTGCAAAGTATCTTGGAGCTTGTGGAAGAATGGTGGCTGTAAATTATGTTGGAGAAGAACTGTGGAGCTACTTTAATGCACCATGGGAAAAACGAGTTGACCTGGCTTGGCAATTAATGGAAATAGCAGAGCAGCTTACTAACAATGACTTTGAATTTGCACTCTACCTCCTGGACGTCAGCTTTGACAATTTTGCAGTTGGTCCTAGAGATGGGAAGGTAATCATTGTGGATGCTGAAAATGTTTTGGTTGCTGACAAAAGGTTAATTAGACAAAGTAAGTATATAACTTTTATGTTTGTTTTTGTATCCGTTTTTTCCCGTGTCAAAATAATGTTTACATTTATATGAAGCAAGTCTTGCATTTCCTTCTTAGATGGCAACCTTACATCTTTTTTTGTTTTATTTGACCAGTATCAGTAAACAAATATTGATTAATTATACATGTTCTTAGTCACAGCTTCTCCATATTTAGTAAAATATCCTTTTGGTTCAATCAGATATGCTCCGAGTGTGTATGTACACATGTCTTTTTCCACACAGTCTGCTGTTTCTGAGCATTAGGAGTCTAATGCAAAATTAAGTTGTGTATACTACTTATAGGCTGCCAGAAAGGCTGTGCTGCTCTCTGGAATGTTCCATGTTCCATTGTTCTGTGGGGTCCCTACAGTGATTTTTTTTTTTTTTCTTTTCATTAGCGCTGTAAATCTTTAGCTTTGGTTTGACATTATTATATCTCACGCAAAACTTTACTCTCCATTTCTTCGTGAGTTCTTCAAAGTGTAGGTGGGCAGAGTGTCTGAAATGTTTTTAAAATTAAATACCATAGGAATTTTAAAACATTGGGGACAATACCTATAGTTCTATAACTAACCTACTTAGTAAAGGAAAATTGAAGGGTTGTTGCTTCATGGTGAGAGTCTTAATATTTTTAATTCCCTCCCCTCCCTTTATATAAGGATCTTCTTTGTGGCACCTGGGGAATGCAGTAAATGTAACAGCAGTCTATTAATTTGACACTCTTGCATGATCCTAGCTTGATCCTGTTAAATACTATTTGGTTTTCCCAGTGCCTTGTTCTATTGGACACTCAGCAGACTAGTTTCTGGTTGTATCCTGACTGGCCTGTAGATCCTCCCACAGGGGATGGACACCCTGCTGGAGGCTTCATTCCCACTTTCCTCTCCTGCATGTGTAAATGCAGCAGCAGCTTGCACCATGCTTTTCTTTTTTAAAGTACACAAGTCAGTGGTTTTTATTATATTCACAGAATTGTACAACTTGCCTTAATTTTTAAAGTATTCATTTCAATGTTTGTAAAAAGAAATTTTTAATTGATTCTAGAGAGAGGAAGGGGGAGAGAGAGAGAGAGAAACATTGATGTGAGAAAGAAACATTGATTGGCTGCCTCCTATATGTGCCCCCACAGGAATCGAACCCACCACCTTTTAATGTAAAGGATGACACTCCAACCAACTTAGCCACACCAGCCAGGGCTAAAATTTAAAAAAAAAAAAAAATTCTTGATGTGAACATTCCTGGGATACATGTTACAATTTTACACCAACTAATTCCTGACTTGGAATGAATACAACCCTACAGCTTCTCTATTCTTACCTTTCATACAAAGAGCATTACTCCTGTGCTTTTTTAGGCATGCCTACTTATTTTCAAAAGGCTCAAGTAGGGCTGACTGAATAGTCACTTTGCAAATGGCTATATCTATATTTACCCTCTTTCTAGTAAATTGCCTGTATTTTTATCCTTCACCAGGAAATGGAGGTTTTGATGTGGCACCTCCCTTGGTATTCTTCCTTTTACTAGTACCTTCTAAGCCAGTGGTTCTCAACCTTTCTAATGCCGTGACCCTTTAATACAGTTCCTCATGTTGTGGCGACCCCCAACCATAAGATTAATTTCGTTGCTACTTCATAACTGTAATTTTGCTAATGTTATGAATTGTAATGTAAATATCTGATATGCAGATGTATTTAGGTGACCCCTGTGAAAGGGTCGTTCTACCCCCAAAGGGGTCGCGACCCACAGGTTGAGAACCGCTGTCTAAGCAGTAAAAACAATACATACTCATCCCTCTTCTTCAGACACAGTAAACAGCCTTCTTTGAGAACCTGCTGCATCAGTTGTCTTCTTTAACTTTCTACCCTCCTTAAAATCCAGTTTCTCTTACCTTCCCATAAGCAGGTTTGTTGCTTTTCAACTGTTTTTAAAATCTGCCTATCTCTGCTTCCTGAGTCTCCATTCATTCCTCAGCCATTAAAACCTCACTTAGAAATCTGCATTACCATTAGCGACCACCTAATTGGCCAATTCCTGAAGTCACTGATTAGTAAAAACTTCATGAAATTCTTTACTCCTTTGGTTTCCTTCTACTTATCACATAGTTCCTTTTTAAAAACATAAATCTGATCTTATCATTTCCTTGCTTAATACTTTTAATGATTTCCCATTGTTCTTCAAGTAAAATTATATCCGTCTGTCCATTTGTTGCCCTTGATGCCTCAGCCAAAATGGCCTTCTGGTTTCTTGAATGAACCTTTCCACTTCTGGGCTTCCCATATGCAGTTTTCTCTGCCTAAAATACCACATCTCTCTTCTATATGCTGTTAGGTACTTGTCCTTCAAGCCTTAGCTTAAATGTTAACTCTAAGAGAGACTTGACTTGACTGCTGTATGTAACTTTAGGTTGTTTCTTTCATAAGTCTTTCTACTGTTAAAAACTCCTGTTTCCTTCATAGCATTTCCTACAATTTATGATAATGTTTGTTTACTTGCTTAGTTTCTATTTCACATACTGGATTGTAAGCCAGTGAGGATAGGAGCCATGTATATAATCTGTTTTGTTTACCATTAGACACCCTGCTTGCCATAGAGCAGGCATTCAAATCATTACTTTCTGAATGAATGAGTTTCTTTCACTAACATCTCTACCCCTTAAGTTTTAATGTTCGTCTGTCAGTCTTTTTTTCCCTTTTGCTTTCAACATATTTTCAATACAATTAAGCCATTCTCTTGGCTCCACCAAACCTTTTATGCTGATGCACTCTAAATATGTATTCTGTCCCTTTGGCTTCAGTTGCATATATTACATGTCCACACCTGAATATCTCATAACCACTTTATATTTACTTTATATATATAAAATATTAATACTGTTATGTTAATAGTGTCTAGGTTTTCATCTAATTAGGACCTTAAACTTTACTCATACACTTACCTGTTAATTTCTGTCTCAAATGTTTCTACAATCTGGCTTTTTTTTTCTGGACCTCCTTTAGTTGCTGTCATCATGTTAGTCCCTCCAGTCTTCAGCCTAGAGATATCTTTCTGTAAAACAAATCATGGTCTTGATTACACAAGGTAGAACTTATTTCTCTAGCCTCTGCTATACCTCCTTCCCAGGTACCTGTCTCACACTCTAGCCACAGAGAACTTACAGTTTCCTGAACTAGCTGGATCAGTCCCTTAGGTCCATGCCTTTGTACATACTGTACCCTCGGCCTAAAATGCTGCTTTTCCTCTTTTTTTTCTTTTTTCTAAGGCTTGCTTATATTTTAAGGCCTAAATCAGATGTTCTCTCTGCGGCCTTCTACAACCCCAGACAGAAGTAGTGCTTCCTCTGTATTCCTGTGCCATACTACTGTATGCCACTTTATATGATTAGAAGGTTTCCCTCTAGACTGAACTCTTCAGTAGTAGGCACCTTGTTTGATCCTCTGCTTGGCACGGATGTGCTCCCAAGAAATCTTTATGTAAATTAATATACTTAATTGTTTAAAATTATAATACAATTTTAAGAACAAATACTATGCTAATTAGGGTATTGTCAAATTGGGAATCAATAAAAACTCTTAAAATATATTTTCCTCTTTCTGCTCTTCCTCCTTTTACAGATAAACCTGAAAATTGGGATGTATGGTATGAAAGTAAATTTGATGATTGTGATAAGGAGGCTTGCTTATCATTTTCAAAAGAAATTCTTTGTGCTCGTGCCACTGTGGACCACAATTATTATGCTGTTTGTCAGAACCTCTTATCCAGACATGCCACCTGGCGTGGCACATCTGGAGGACTCCTTCATGATCCACCAAGTGAAATTGCCAAAGATGGCCGGCTAGAGGCCTTGCTGGATGAGTGCGCCAACCCAAAGAAACGCTACGGCAGATTCCAGGCTGCAAAAGAACTGCGGGAATATCTAGCTCAATTGAGTAACAATGTGAGGTAGTCTATGGTGAACTTTTTTTTTCTCCATTTAAATAGCACTGGCTAATACTAAACCACCAAAACTATCTGGGAAAAAGAAACTTGGAAGTAATACTTTCAGAGGATGACAAACGTGCACTGATACATCTTATGGTGAACTTTTCTTTTCTCCATTTAAATAGCACTGGCTAATACTAAACCACCAAAAACTACCTGGAAAAAAGAAACTTGGAAGTAATACTTTCAGAGGATGACAAACGTGCACTGATACATCTTATGTTAACATTCATCAAAATAAGACATTACTTCAAAAACCATATGATTATTTTGCAGATCTTTTTGTTCTTACACTTTGGAAACTTGAGCTATCCTTGACTGCTTTGCCCCTTGAATGCCTGAGTGCATTAATTAATATTGTCAAGCTATTAGAAATGAATCTGATAGTTATTTTGGCTTGTGTATCAAAGGGTACTTGGTATACTTGACTTAGTTTGCATTAGTATCATGATTTTGTGAATCTCTTACATTTACTTTGAATGTCACATTAGATTGGCCTGTTTTATAGGCTACTTTTTCCTTCCTAATTTTTTTTCTATTTTTATGTTTTTCCTTCAGTCTTACACATGCAGGTTACTTTTAAATTTGGACTAGTTTTAATTCAGTGCTATGCAGTACATGTTAACCATTAGGACAGGATTTCTAGGTTTAACTGTGTTTTTTCAGGAAGCTGAATATTTTATTATGTAAATACTTTTCTTCCCACTTTCTGTGGTTTCACCATTGCATGAGCTCATTTAAGGTTATTTAACAGTTATATCACTCTGTGCCAGTAATTAGAATTGTACACTAAACATGAAGTTGGCATATGTTGCTAAATGTCATTTTGTCCTTTAAAAGGCTTTAAGAAGAGTGTGTTAGTAGTTTTCACCTTGATGTTAATTTTGACAGGAAAATATAACCCCAATATTTTTTAAATACTAACTAGTCTAAAATAGTAATGCATATGCCAAAGAAATATTAGACCTAGTCCCATGGTTAGAATTTAAAATTGGTCACTTACTCACTCTTATTGTCCTACTTGCAATATGTTCTTTATCATTATTAAGTTCATATCTCCATGGTCATTTTTTTATCTTGAAAAGTTAAGCTACTGCTTCCCAGCCTAGGCTACTTAAAGATATTCTAACTTTTATTCATCGGTAGTTTTTCAAAAGTAACATGGTGTCACCATTTGAGTCTAATCAGGCCTCATGACTTTTTATTAATGAATGGATTAGTAATTTATACTGTAGCCAGTCTGCCCAACATGGTCTTCATTACCCAGTTGTTAAACATCAAAACATAAAAAATTAAGTATGTGGATAAAAATTAATAAATATGTGAAATTTGTGGGCTTTCTTAAAAAGTTGTAATTGACATATATTGACTGTCACTAACTGATATTATTTTTGTTTGAAATCATTACTTTGTGTATGACAAAGTTTGGTGTAGTGTGCAGTATTTAGTTCTAGTTCTAGACTGACTTTATTATTTATTAATCAGAAAGTGATTAAAATATGCACAACCAAAGCCACATTTTTCTTCTGTTTTTCATGCATTTAGCAACTATTTATTGAGCCACAGCTCTGTGTCACGCATATTACTAGCTGCCACACACTGTCTGAACATGACATGGTTAAGTAACTTTACAGTGATGATTAAATATTTTTATGTAGGTATTTCTTAAATTAGGATGCTGCTGCTTTCATGTTATTTTATTATTGTGATGGAAATTCTACTTGTGCCATCTATAACCGGGTTGCTATAAAAAGAGCAGGATGTTCTTAATAAAGGTAATTCCAGTTTAAAACTGGAAGAAGGATAAGATTTCTTCATTGTAAAATAGATTGCAGTGTGTTAACTTTTATACATCAGTACATTAATATATCAACTAGCCTTCAAACATTCAGTGCTGGAAATTTTACTATGCTGATGTTTTACAACTTAGGAAAACTTTTGAGGGGAATAGGTAAAATTACTTGTCAGACATTCAAGCCTTCACTCAAAACTTCAAACAAAATAATACATTTTCAAAATGGAGCACCTTTTACATTTGATAAGTCTTCATTACCAGTCTTAGAATGCCAGTCACAGAAAGGTTGTCTTTCTGTGGCTTAGCAAACATTTATCTTACTTAAGTGATTGTGATTGCAGAATAGGAAGTGAGAGAACAGCTGCCAGCAATCAGCTGCATGAGGGAGTTTTGTAAAACTGTCATTTCCTTGTAAAATTATGTGGAATTTTCTTCAGAAAGTTGAGAAGGTAGTAAAAGAGTTAGGAATTTAACAGGGAAAATTGTATGTGAAAAGCAATAAATTTTTGTTCACTTTGCTATCAAGATATTCACTATCAGATATTTGTTATATAGCAACAATTTATATTTTTAATCATTGCCCATTAATAGGTGCAGTAAAATATTTTTGAATCAGACATTTGGGGTTTGTATGTGCATTAAAGTTGTTTTTTGTACTGTAAGTTACTGTTTAATTTGAATAATTTACCAGAACTGTCTCCCTGTGCCTTTACAATATAAAGTTGTTTCTGCAACTTTAATGCTCTTAATAAAGAACACTTTAAGAATCACACTTGTCAAACTATCTCTTATCTTCAAATACCCAAATTTTTCTTGAGTGGAAAGTGAGGTTGTATAGATGTTATTTTTTTCCCCTGCATGTATTTTGATATAATTTTCAGAAACTATCTGTGTGGGCATGGTTTTTCTGTAATCATGACATTTTTAACTTTTACCACTAAAATGGTATTAAACTATATTATCGAATTTTTCAAATGTATACAAAAGAATAATATAAGGAACAATAGTGTAACTATGGTTAATACTAACTTCAAAACATGTGGCCAAACTTGTTTCTGTATCTCAACTTACTTGCCACTAGCTTATTTTAAGAAAATCTGAGATACTTGAGTCCAGTGTTTTATACATTAGGTATTCTCTCCTCCAACAAAACCACAGTGTATTTCACATCTAAAAATTTAACAGTAACACCTCAATATCACTAAAGCAAAACAACTCAAATACCACTGGTGGTGTATAAAAAGCTCAAGACCCAACTGCAAGTATTTGATGACCAATAAACATAACAAAAATGGATTGTAACAGTTTAAATATGTAAATTATGCATTCAAAATGATAATAGCAATAAGAAATGAACAAATGTAGTCATTTTTGGAAGGATATTGAGGAATTATTCTGAAAACTGGTATCTGGGAAAGAAAGAAGCATTTATATGCCTTACCCCCCAAGTAATTAGATAGTTGAAGGGGAAAAAAAATCTGTGGGATATGTAGAATTATTCCGGTTAATGCAGAAGGAGTGTTGTTAAAATATTGCTCTTTTGCAATTCTTAATTGACAAGTGCTAGGCAATGATTATCAATAGCTGCAAACATTATTAATTGAAAAGGAGTGGATCAGGAGGTCAAGACCTGAATTTACTAGTCAATCTCGATGTGCTTTCCAGTACAACCCAGTGAAAAGGAGCAACCAGCACCACCTGTGAGGTGTCTTCCCAGGAAAAAAACAAAAAACCTGCATCTGATCAAGCCCCCAGATCTATCTGATAATGAGAAACACCCAGCACAGAGGAACATGTTAGAGGCGTCCATGGGATGCAGTCCAGAGAGTCCAGAATGGGCAATTTTACAGGGTATATAACTTGGTTTTGTTTAACAAATGCAAGGAAAAGAGGGAGGGAGGCTTTGCATTAAAGGAGACTTGGGTAGCCCATAAAGTAAATGCAAAGGTTACCTTTCTATCCTTTTTAAAACAAAGTGGAAACAAAATTTGAACCATAGATGAATGTCTTGGGTAACCTTATCTACTTTAATTTTGCACTTGCTTTGGTATGTGGAAAAAACTTAAAGAACCTATTGTATACTGTAGATGTTATAGCTATAGTTCATTATACTAGATAGCTGTGTGTCTAAATTTTGTAATAGAACATTTTAGTTCTTTTTCTTTTGAAAAGTATTTGCCCACGATCACAAAAATAAGTAGTAGCAGACCTGGGGGTCAACACGGATTTTCCAATTGCACAGTGGTCGGCAAACTCATTAGTCAACAGAGCCAAATATCAACAGTACAACGATTGAAATTTCTTTTGAGAGGCAAATTTTTAAAACTTAAACTATATAGGTAGGTACATTGTTATTAACTTAATTAGGGTACTCCTAAGCTTAGGAAGAGCCACAATCAAGGGGCCAAAGAGCCGCATGTAGCTCGCGGGCCACAGTTTGCCGACCACTGGCCTACAATATTATACTAGACGAGGATGCAGTGTTTTAGAACCAGAAGCATATAGTTGAAGGCAAGATCATATAATTGTAAAAACTCATATGCATTTCCTCAATTATTAAGTTAGGGGAATAAAGGATTTGTGAGGGCAAGAAAAGGAAGAGAAATCCCAAGTGAGATAGAGACAAGGTGAAAAAGAAGTAAAGTTTAAGGGACATGGGGAGAAGAGGGTAGAAAACGAGAAAAATAATGGAAAATAAAGGGTGGTAAGACCTTTTCTCCTTTGACCTCAAAACTTTAGATCTCTCAAATATCTATAGATTACTTAGATTATTCTTCTCATTATGAGTTTACTAATATATTCTGTTTCTAGGGAACTACCTCAGCCTTTTAGATTTTTTAATTATTCTACAAATATTGTTGAAACTAGGCAGAGCCTTATACTCTAAGTTTTAAGAATACATACTTGTAAGAAAGTTTACCTTGCAAGGTGACAGACTTTTAAAAATAAGCTCATGGTATTCAGTCAAATTTAGGATTTTGTCAATTTTAGCTTTACTTTTCTATGTATATCACAGATGTTTAGATGACTCAAGACATTGAAAGAAGTCACTAGGCTGTGAGATGAAGATATGACTAACAGCTCTAGCCAGTTTGGCTCAGTGGATAGAGCCCGGGACCCTTTGGTCAATTCCAGTCAAGGTCATGTACCTTGTTTGCAAGCTCTTCACTGGCCTGGACCCTGGTCAGGGCTCCTGCAGGAGGCAACCAATAGATGTATTTCTCTCACATTAATATTTCTCTCTCTGTCTTTCCCTCTCTCCCCCACTCTCCCTAAAAATCAATGGGAAAAATATCCTCGGCTGAGGGTTAAAAGAAAAGATATGACTCACAGAAGTGATGCTCTCTTCCTCTCACTATCAAATCAATTAAAAAAAATTTTTTTTTATGAGGCTTGAGAGAAGTAATGATACCCTCTTACCTTTCTGCCTAATTTAGAATAAATTAAGAGTCAAATGCAGGAATCAAGAAGATGGAGAATAACCCAACTGGCATGGCTCAGTGGTTGAATGTTGACCTATGAACCCTGAGGTCATTGTTCGATTCCCAGTCAGGGCACATGCCCAGGTTATGGGCTCAATCCCCAGTGGGGGGCATGCAGGAGGTAGCTGATGAGTGATTCTCTCATTGTTGATGTTTCTATCTCTTCCTCTCCCTCTCTGAAATCAATAAAATTGACCCTCACTGCTCTGTGCCTGATAGGGGGGAGCTCCCCAACCCCCTGACCAGCCCTGCTCTGTGTGTGACAGGGTGCGGCGTCCCAACCCCCCATGGGCCCTACTCAGTGTGTGACGGGGTGGAGCCGCAACCTCCCCATCGGCCCTGCCCTGAGTGTGACAGGGGGGAGTGCCCCAACCCCCTGATCAGCCCTGCTCTGTGGGTGACAGGGGGAGTGCCCCAACCCCCTGATCCGCCCTGCTCTGTGCGTGACAGGGGATGGCACCGCAACCTCCCCATCGACCCTGCCTTGAGTATGACAGGGGGCGGTGCCCCAACCCCCCAATCGGCCCTACCCTGAGCGTGACTGAGGGTGGCATCGCAACCTCCTGATCCGCCCTGCTCTGTGCATGACAGGGGGCGGCGCCCCAACTCCCCAATAGGCCCTGCTCTGAGCCTGACAAGGGGCTGCGGGGCAGGCACCTAGGGATTGGGCCTGCCCTCTGCCACCCAGGAGCGGGCCTAAGCCAGCAGGTCGTTATCTCCCGAGGGGTCCCAGACTGTGAGAGGGCACAAGTGGGGCTGAGGGATACCCACCCCCCCCCCCCGCAGTGCACAAATTTTTGTGCACTGGGCCTCTAGTCCTATCTAATAAAAGAGAAACATGCAAATTGACCATAACCCTGACACCCTTCCCATTGGCTAATCAGCGGGATATGCAAATTAACTGCCAACCAAGATGGCGGCCGGCAGCCAGGCAGCTGAAGCGAATAGGAGGCTTGCTTGCTCCAGTGAAGGAGGAAGCCGATGTTCCCAGCCTGCCACTGCCGGCCTCTGGGCTGCAACTCTAAGCAACTATGTTGCAATTATAGAACCTAAACAAACTCCAGAAACCTGCTTTCAGCCAGCCGGGCTTCAGCCAGCAGGACCGCAACAGTGTTACAATTATAGAACCCAAACAAACCCAGATACCTGCTTTCAGCAGCCGAGGTTTCAGAGCTTCAGAACTAAAGCCAGCTCTCAGCTCCAGTGACAGCCATAGAAGGTAAATAAATCCAGAATAAAAAAGAAAAAGAAAAAAAGGAGAGGTTGGGAGCTTCAGTCGCCTGCCAGCCTGAAAACGGCCCTCAGCCCCTCACCCAGACTGGCCAGGCACCCCAATGGGGACCCCCACCCTGAAGGGGGTGTGACCAGCTGCAAACAGCCATCATCCCCTCATCCAGGCTGGCCAGGCACCCAAGTGGGGACCCCCACCTTGAAACAACAAGATGGTGGCTAATTTGCATACTGAAGGAGGGCGGCAGCAGGCAAGGCTGTCCATGGTCTGGGACCCGGATCTGTGACCCTGCCGGGCGGGGGGCAGCGCTAGAGGCTGTCCGAGGTCCCGGGACCCGGATCCGTGACCCTTCCTGGCAGGGTGGCAGCTCGCACAGGGGCGGATCGGCCAGGGTTGGGCAGGGCAGGACACCTGGCTTCCGCCCAGCCCCAGTCACTCTGGGCAGGTGAGCAGCGCAGAGAGCCTCTGGACAGGGGAGGCAGGCCGGCGGAGGGCGGCCTGTACTCCCCACATGGCGGTGGTGACAGCTGTGAGCGCGCCAAGCGGAGCCTGCAGGCTGAGCTGAAGTAGCGCCTGCAGGCCATCAGCGCCCAGGAGTGGCTGAGCAAGATCCGCCTCCTGGCCCAGAAGGTGCAGGATCGCAGGGACAGCCACCGTGACGGGCCAGACTGACATCCTCCTGGCCGCACCACGGGGGTTTGCGGATCTGCAAAGCCAGAGGCCTCTGGTGTGCACATCCTCCCCTGGTGTGCGAACATCCCCCAGCACACTGTCACCCTCCCACGCCTGCAACAGTTGCAAACCAAGGCATGCACAAGTTCCCCCCGCCTCTCCACCACACTTCCATCAACCCAGCATGCCTAACACCCCCACAGGATGTGCACACATCCCCTCTGATGCGCTCACATCCTTTGGAGAGTGTCTGGGTGTTCTGGGTGCTGAGGGTGGGTGCCTGTGAGATGACAGTGAGAGGGCAGAGTGGTGATGCCCTGTTCCCACGGAGGCCAGTGCAGCTATGAGATCACCTCTGGGGGGTTAATGCAGGTGCTGAGGCAGGAGCAGGTGCAGATAGACACACCTGGTGGGCACGGGCAGCCCACGCTGAGGTGCCTTCGGTCAGAGTTCAAGATCAAGAACCCAGAGGCGGAGAGGAATTCCGTCCTCTCAGTGAAACAGTGGGATAGTCGGGGTGACTGTAGAGGAGGAATGTGCACTTTGAGTGCCAGCACCCATGAGCGAAGGCTGCCCTGACTGAGCCTTGCTTGCTTGGGGCCTAGCACACTCCTGCCGGGCAGCGGGTGACAGGACGTGCTTTTCCGAATTAATGAGAGAAAACGTTGATTCTCCTGCTGCCCACAAAGGTGGAAAGTGAAGTGGGGAGACATGCGGGAGTGAGCGAGGTTCCCTGTCTGGGGGTTCCAAATCTGCTGTTGGTTTCTTTCACTGCTGACTAGAGATATACTGGGTGTCCCCCCAAAATGTATACACACTTTGAATACCTACTAATTCCAATGGTTTTAAGCATAAGAAAGAAACAACAATGGAGCTGTTATCTGTTAAAAGTGTGGGTACAAACAGGTAGTTGTACATTCCCTGAGGGGCTTCAGATTGGAGAGGGTGAAGGCCAGACTGAGGGGCCCCTTCCCCTCTACCCCAGTGCACGAATTTCGTGCACCGGGCTACTAGTATATATATAAAAGCCTAAGTGACTGGCCGACTGTTCACCCAGCCAGCCGGTAGCTATGACACACACTGACCACTAGGGGGAAGACGTTCAACGCAGGAGCTGCTGAGCTGTGGTGACTTGGCATCTGCAGTTCTTGGGTGATGTATCCGGAACCAGAGAGGAGGGAGCCTGATTCTGGGGTGTGTCACCCGAGAACTGCCCTCTCGCAATCTGGGACCCCTCAGGGGATGTTGGAGAGCTGGTTTTGGCCCAATCCCCGCAGGCCAGGCTGAGGGACCCCACTGGTGCATGAATCTGTGCACCAGGCCTCTAGCCCATTGGCTCCCCACTTCGGGTCTGGCTCCCCACCAGGCCTCTAGCCAATTGCAGAGGTCATGGGTCTGGCCCTTACAGAAACTTTTCAACTCAATTAGCTAAATGATGAGACTTGCAGGACCTACTGGCTGCGGCCCTGACATCTGGCGCCCGCGCCGGCCCATCTGCTTAATATCAATTTCCAGTGGAGGCACTGAATTTTTCCGCTTCCATTCTTGGCTGGGAAACCGGCCACAGCTTCCCTTCTTCCAGGCAGACAGTAGTGTCAGCAAGCAACCTCCAGGGAGGGAAGGAGGCGAAGGAGCAGCTCAGATGGGAAGAAGGAAGTTCCCCGCCGCCATAGGACTCTGCCTGGGCTGAAGGGCCTGAGTGGAAGCCTGACATTGAGCAGGGTCCTGCCCCAGGATGACTAGATTCCAGGCTAAGTAAATCCTGCTTGCTAAATAATTGCACTTTGCAGCTAAATGCCCACAAGGCGTCAGTTACCACCAAATTTAGGGTAAAGTGAGATGAAAGAAGCAAGGCAGATATAGAAAGTGATATAGTATTGGAAGAAGAGAGGAGGGAGCCTGATTCCAGGGTGTATCACCTGAGAACTGCCCTCTCGCAATCTGGGAACCCTCGGGGGATGTTGGAGAGCCAATTTCAGCCCATCCCTGCAGGCCAGGCAGAGGGACCCCACCGGTGCACAAATCCATGCACCGGGCCTCTAGTATGTGTGTGTGTGTGTGTGTGTGTGTGTGTGTGTGTGTGTGTGTATGATGGAGGATTTTACCTATGCTATTGATAAAGCTGTTGGACAGCATGGCCTTTGTCCATCATAACAGTAGTTTTCCAAATACTGTATTCTGCAATTAATCTTTCCCATTTTTATCCCAGGCAGAGTGGGAAGACAACAGATTTGTCATTGAAGCTCTGTGTGGAAAGCACACCTGGAGAAGCAGAGAATTGGCAATTCATAAGGAAAGAGAAAGTGGCTGGATACACAGGTCTACCAGTAATTGCCTTTCCCAAACTCACTAGTTAGATGGGTCTCTAGGGAGGGGACAAGGTAGGTCAAGAGAGCCACCTAGAAACATGAGTCAGAAGTCCATGTCTTCCTTTCCCCAACACTCCAGCTCTAGCCTAGTGAAGCAGACTACTTCGCTAATAAGTTTGTGGCCATTTAATGTTTGTGTAAACTGCTTCTTCTTTTCCTTTGCTCATTTTTAAAAGCTGGTTGATAAGTCTCTTGTTTTGTAGGAGTGCTTCATCTTATTAAGGTTTTAATTTTTGGTTAATTGTTGTAATTACTGTATTTATTAAATCTAAGATGCCATTGAATGCAAGATATTACTCCTAAGGGGAGGGAAGTTTAAAAAACACAAACTATGTCGCAATAAGTCTTATTACTTAACATTTTTATTTTATACTAGCTCGTTGCTGTGGCTCAGTCTGGTTAAATGGAAAAGAAAGAAAAGAGAAAGCACACGTTTCTAATATGTTTAATTTCACAATGCTTGTGGGTATACAATATTTTTTGTTGTTCCAAAAGACTGGCCTAACCCATATCATTTGAGAAGAATGTTTCAAAAATAGAAAAAAAGTGACCTCTTGTTTTGTTTATTTTTTACTATTTTTACTTATACAGGTAATTATTTTATAATTTAAAAATATTAAAGAAGAACTAAAAGTCTTCTCTGAGTTCTACCAATAGAGATTGTCTGGTTTGCCAACTCTAGAACACGCAACATATAATTGTCCATGTGAGAAGCAATCCGTGTCTAGATCTAAACTGCACAATTCTAAAGATTGGCCCTGAGCTTTGTTGATGGTGATTGCAAACGACAATCGAATTGGGAATTGCAATCTCTTAAATTGAAATGGCATATCCGTTGGAATCATAGGAATGCGAGGAATGAGGACATCTTCACCTTTGAAAGGTCCTGTCAAGATTGTTGCTTCTATGACGTTGCTCATTAATTTTTTTACTGCAAGCCGCGTGCCGTTGCAAAGCTTTGGCTGGTTGATATTTCGCAACGTAATAATTGGCACGCCGATTTTCAATTGCAGTACGTGCGGTGGCGTGGCATCCCTGGCAGATCGAGTGAATTCAAAAATTCTGTTGGATAATTAACCGCTTCATCTGCTTCCACAACAGTGTGGACAGACTTGTATGTGACTGCCTCGCTTTGAATGTTAGACTGAATAATATTGTTAAGTTCGTAGACATCTTTGTTCTTGGCCACAAGAATAGCTCGTTCACTCAGCCAATCGTGATTCTTATAATTGGTTTGAATATTGGGAAATACTTTTTCAACCAATTCTTCTTTTGACGTCATTAAATTGCAGAAGTTATGAGGCATGAAATTCGTCCTGAGGTCAGATCAACCGGCACCTTTCCATTCCCAATTTCCAGCAATTGATGTGAGAATATCTCAGCTGATCGATCGTTTTGCAGCTGGACACGCATATTTGTACTTAATTTTATCTACAATTTATAATTGTAAACAGAAACATTGAAATGGAATCGTTAAATATTTAGTATAGCGTGTGTTGCTTTTACGTCCAACAGATGGCGCTGTTTTTCAAAAAAGCATGTTTTTACCTGTCACAGGTGTGACATCTATATAATAGTAGGTATATAGGTATATAAAAACATGCACGTATTCAAATGCAACGTTGTGTCAAAATTTCAAAGCAATCGGTGAAGAACTTTCGGAGATTTAAGATTTTGAACAAACGAACATTTACATTTTTATTTATATAGATGTATTGAAAGAATTTGTTTAGACTTTTTGTGTGTATATTTAAGGGGGGGAACCATAAGCGAAATAGATGGGCTAAGGTATTTGCAAATATTTTTATTATTTTTTAAAATCTTTTTTTAAAATCCTCACCCAAGGTTATTTTTCCATTGATTTCTAGAGAGAGTAGAAGGGAGAGAGGAGAGAGGGAGGAAGAGAGAGAGAGAGAGAGAGAGAGAGAGAGAGAGAGAAATACTGATTGATTGCCTCCCACACGCTCTCCTACCTACCGGGGCTGAGGAACCTGCAACCAGGTACATGCCCTTGATCAGGAATCCAACCCAGGATTTTTCAGTCTGAGAGCTGATGCTCTAACCACTGAGTAACCGGCCAGGGCGTTTGCATTTTTTTTTTTTTCAGAAAAAGAAAGAAAAGGAAAAGGTTTAT
Organism: Myotis lucifugus; assembly: GCF_000147115.1. Taxonomy (NCBI): domain Eukaryota; kingdom Metazoa; phylum Chordata; class Mammalia; order Chiroptera; family Vespertilionidae; genus Myotis; species Myotis lucifugus. Next base: position 11,762,651 of record NW_005871069.1, read on the forward strand.
TGCGTCCCTGGGAGACCCACGGACCCCAAAGACAGGGCACGTGGATTCATGCCAACGGTGGGGCGGGGGGTGCTTTTTTAATACTGCGGTTGGGTGAGGAGCGGGGACATGAGCTGAGGTATTCAGTTGAGGAAGTTTCAGCTGCAGGGGGTCAGCAAGGTATTCAGGAAGGAGTCAGTATCTGTGTGGGGGTCGTGTTGATTCAGGGAGAAGAAGCCGGTATCTGTGTCTGGCATGCTGATCTGTTAGAAATGCCAGGGAGAGTCCATTATCTCATCACACGTCTGCATGTGTCCGATCCTGGGCTCTCTCCGACCTAACATCCTGGCCTTTTGGTGATAGAGGACGCCGACTCATTCTGACTACTTCCAGCTGGCCAGGGACATCGAGGGGGGCATTTTAAAGGCCAGGGTTAGGCAGAGGCAGATCGGAGGGCAGCCGAGTGTAGGGATGGAGCAGGAGCTGATTCACAGTCACCCGTGACATCTCCGTGATCCGGGAGCAGATGAACTTGAAGAGACAGGGGGCTGCCGGGTGACTTCTTTGCTGTTCTGGTAGTAGGTTTCACGGACCTTGAACCTCCACACATAAGCAGGTGGGGGTGGGTTTAGGTTGCTCAGGGTTTTTCTCGGGGTTCTGAAACAGGCTGACAATGGTCCTTCCGCCGCCATGCATGCAGACAGGCCTCTGCAAATTTTTTAAACTCAGAGGTCACCCACTCTCTTGAGTGACTGACTTCTCTTTTCAGAGCCCTCACTGTACTTGTTTTCCCGCACTATATATTACCCTGTGTGTCTTCAAGAATATTGCAGCCACATTTCTCCTGAGCAATTCAGTGCTGTTCCCAGAATATTTTCTCAAGCCATAGCCGCCAATTCTGATGCTGACACTTTGTTGTACTTAGTAGTGGATGTAACAAGCTTTCAGATGGAAAAAAAAAAACCCTGTTATCCTTAAATGACTCTTGAACAGTGTGTTGATTGAAGTGTTTAGGGGTAGCACCTCTCCAATAATAATGAAATAACAGCCAGATTTGGACTTGTGCAGACAATGACTTCATTTCACAACTACTGCCTGGCAGACAACAAACTTAAGTCACCATTGATGGTAAAATGAATGTTGATTTCAGGTATGTAAAAATGTAAAGAAATGTTTATTATAATTGATGAATTAGAGTGGTGGTTTTTTTTTTTTTAAGTGTATCATGATGCATCGTTTTTTACCTTTCTTTTTTGTGGTAAAACAAAATTAGTCATCTAACTATTTTAAGTGTACAATTCAGTGGTATTAATTACACTCACAATGCTGTGCATCCATCACCACTATTTCCAAATTTTTCATCATCCCAAAGAAAGCTTTACCCATTAAACAATAACTCACCACTTCCCCTTTTCCTAGTCCATGGTAATTTCTAATTTAATTTCTGTCTCTATGCATTTGCCTATTCTACATATTTTATACTAGAGGCCCGGTGCACGAAATTCATGCAGGGGGGATGTGTGTGTCCCTCAGCCCAGCCTGCATCCTCTCCAATTTGGGACCCCTCGAGGGATGTCCAACTGCCCGTTTAGGCCCGATCCTCATGGGATCGGGCCTAAACGAGCAGTCGGACATCCCTCACACAATCCAGGAATGCTGGCTCCCAACCGCTCGTCTGCCTGCCTGCCTGATTGCTCCTAACTGCTTCTGCCTGCAAGCCTGGTCACCCCCTAACCACTCCCCTGCCAGCCTGATCGACGCTTAAACTGCTCCCCTGCCGACCCAATTGCCCCTAACTGCCCTCCCCTGCTGGCTGGTCACCCCTAACTGCCCTTCCCTGCCAGCCCGATCACCCCTAACTGCCCTCCCCTGCAGGCCTGATCACCTCCAACTGCCTTCCCTTGCAGGCCTGGTCCCTCCCAACTGCCCTCCCCTGTTGGCCATCTTGTGTCCACATGGGGGCGGCCACCTTGTATGTTAGAGTGATGGTTAATTTGCATATTACTCTTTTTTTAGATAGGATAAGTGGAATCATACAACAGTTGTCCTTTTGTGCCTGGCTTCTTTCATCTAGCATAATTTTTTCAAGGTTCATTCATGTTGTAGTATATATCAGAATTTTATTCCTTACTATGGCTGATGGGAGCAATGATGAGTATGAGTGAATTGGAAGCAATGCATCTTCAACAGTGCCTACACAGGTTTACATCTCACAAGTGCAAGAGCTGCCAGAGGTTCTTTAGAACAGAGTGATTAGCTGCTGTAAATAATCTAAGGATAACGCTAAGCCCAGAGTTACTGAA